>NW_006297395.1:119893-138294 GCF_000327345.1 Myotis davidii | reverse complement strand
GAGAGAGAGAGAGAGAGAGAGAGAGAACAACAGGCTTAGAGACTCTAATGTTGCAGAAAGCAAAATTTTCCTCGTTTCCATTACATCATCCAAGTTGGAGACAGGGAGGGTGGAGTGGGGGCACAGCTGGTGGCAGCTGCACCACCATCTGCTTTCTCCTTAGCAGTGTGTGCTAGTTTGAGTTGCAGCCTCCTACGGCTCGTGATAGAGGAGGCACAGTATTAAAGGTACAACCGCCTATTATGAAAAGCTTTCAAATTATTTAGAAATAAATCACTCTTGTGATAAGTTAACCTCAGGTAGGTTGCTAAGCCAGTTCTCTTTGAGTTTAGGTTGTTTGCATCTCTTTAGACTCAGCTATAGTGCAAACTCTGTCAACTCAATGTGCTCAATTAGACAAGCAGAATATACAAGCAACCACCTGCCATCTGCTTCCCAAAAGGTAAGCAGCCAAAAAAGCATTAACAGAAGGACTGGGGAATGCCCAACCCTAGCAGGCCAGCTCCAGGGTTTGGTATCCTAAGCCATCTGGTCAACCAGTCTTGTCCTCTTGGACACTCCTGGGGTTTCCTTCAGAACACACTGCCTGGCATCCCTTCTAGAAGAGGAGATGGGTGAGAATAGCCTGGGGAGAGGGGTTAATGCCCTGTCTGCCATTCAACTGCAAACCGGCAATGAAGCTGCAAACAGGTGGTTCAAGGGTCTGATTAAGCCATACACATATTTTTTATCTAGTCTATACAGGGTTATGTTAAAAAGAAGAGTGCTGACTTTTCAAAATGAGTTTTCCTATATAAATATCTAGATTGCTAGCTCTTCCTGGAAAAAAACAAATTAAGCTATATGGCATCAGCAGGCCCGTTTCAGTTATCTGGAGGTAAGTGGCTGCACTTTCTTCCATTAGGAATGCGTTCTGAAGAACAAGTCCCCACCCTGGTGTCTCAAATACCATTGCATCCATCTATGTTCCACCTGGACCTAGAGAGCTTTTGATATAATGTCACTGAGCATGGAGAGGGAGAAGAAACCCCCAGGGAATGATTTCCCAACGGTCCTTTACTGATTCTCCTCTTAAGGTGAGATTTAGTCCCTTGGATGGCCAACTAAAATTCTGCCAAGATCATTCAACACGACATAATGAACAGATCTGAGTAGAAGGCTAGCTGCAATGACCCTTCAATACAAAAGCAGGTTGCAGCGTTTCAGAGAGGCATTCCAGACCACTTACCATACATCTTGCCTTCGTCTGATAAGATGATTTTCCTCCTCCCACAGGGTGGATAGATAGCCAAGGCTTCCTGAAAGCTCTGCTCAATGTCAGGACTCCAGACCCCTTCCGCATCGTTGTCAATTGGCTTATCTGCGGAGTCACTCATCCTTTCCATGTTTTCGGCAGGGCTCTCGCTGCCGCTCCAGCTGCTGGGCTCAATTTTGGCGGTTGGGTTTTCCAAGCCGAAGCCTGGAGCCTTTTCAAGAAAATAAACCTAATAAAGAAATGAAAATATAGTATGATAAGGATGAGGTAACCACCAATATACTGCTCTTTGCTAGTTTCATTGCACATTCTTCAGTTGGCAGATCTGCTTGAGAATAACTGCTAGCGGAGAATATGGAATTTTGAGATCCAAGTGACTTTTTTTCTTTATGTATTCATGTTAGGCACTCAATACAGAAATGCAATGGTGGACAACAGCTGAATAATCTTCGCAGATTAGAGAAAGTTTTCATCCAAGAACAGTACTCACTCTGAGTTGCAAGTTCACAGTGAACCATGCAAAACCATTTACTAAGTGCCTCCTATCTACCAGGAGCACTCTGCTCAATAATAATCAAATCTCCACAGCAGAACAATTTTGTTTAAAAGAAAATAAAGTAAAACAAAAGATGTCTGCCTCACTGTGGCCCGACATGGTAACTCTGAAATGTTAAATCATCCCAATATTTGTCACTGAGATCACCCAGATTCGAGATGGTGGTAGGGTAGAAGGAGGAAGGAGATTATTTTGTTATCACAAAACTCACTCTACTATGACAGCTGACTTGGACCTGCCAGTCCATAGTACTTCTCTGCGGGACATTGAGCCTGAACAGTCAGGTCATGTTGCCACTCTCAGCTTCTAGATTGTAACCTTGAAGCAGGGACCAAGTTGTCCCCATTCCTGCCTTCCCTGCACAGCTACAAGAGGCCAGCACATTTACAGAAAGAAATGGTTTACACCTACATGGGCACTTCATCTGGTAGCCTACTTGGAATTCCTGATCATAAGAAAACTGTGGGGGAGACTTTCATTTCTTTCTCTGTAGCACTGAAGGTTACAGAACCAAAAGAAATCTTTCCCAAAGGTTTATTCCCCTTAAGGTATGCATGAAACCTATGGTCTTAAAGGGATAAGCTTTCCACACAAATGTCAAACTGGCACAAACACCCATGTGAAAATGATCTAATCTGGTACCCCCTGCTGTCCACACACTAACATATCAATATTTCTTTGTTGAAAAGGCATCAGATCATTAATTCAAAGGCTTCCCCCCAAAGGGGAGAATTGTTCCTGGCAACTGATCGAAGAAGGGAGGTGGCAGGGTCACAGTAGAGAGAGCTTAGTGGGCCTATCATTCCCTGCCTTCTGCCCCCATCAAGTCCACGCAACATCACAACAGAGGCAGCCAGAAGGGGAGCAGGTGCTGGCCCCACCAGGCACCAGGGACTGCTCCGTGCTCCAGGGCAGTTACCTGAGAGGGAGCAGCCTGTCTTCTTTCTTTCTCCCTCCCTGTTGTGTCCCTTTCCTCTGCCCTCCCCCACCAGGGTATATCAACAGATCCCAGGTGCAGAAACTCTGAGGCACAAGAACATTACACAATCAATGGTATAACTAGTGGGTGATTTTGGCTTGGTACCCTGACAGCTTTTGAGATTTGGCAGCACCTGGGGAAAAGAAACCCCCAGGTTGTCTGCCTTTAAATGCTGCCACAGATCCATCATTCAAAGAACTTGTCAGCAAAATATTTACTACTTCTTACCAACACGTGTACATTGGCACCGGACTTTAAAAACTGCCAAATGGTGAGGTATAAATTATGCCACAAGAAAGGGTTTTGTGATTAACCCCCAAATGAACTCTGCAATGCCTGCAGTGTGGGCCTTTTGAATTCTAAAATTATTACTTTTTTTTTTTTAATCTAAGAGTCTTATAAAATTCAAGCTGAGCTGTATGCTCCCCTAGAGTCTGTTCTAGCTCCAAAGCAGTTTATTGGAGAAATTATGAGAATACGAGTGAATGCTTTGAGCAGTGGCTAATCCGCTGTCTACCTCTCCGCCTAACCTCCCCCAACCACCCCCAAAACAAAACAACAGACATAAAAAAAACAGGCCAGTCTTTGAGCTCTGGGCAGCTCAGAGAGCCACATTTTAAGAAAAACAGTAATGTACTCAGCATGCAACCGCTATGGTAGAGGGTCAGAATCCAGGACAGTGAGGACCAGCAAAGGGTCTGGGGAACTTTACTTGCCTAAAAAGAACATCACCATGTAACTGAGAGCCTCAGAGTCTTCAGACCAAACTCCCCAACACTGCCCTAATCCAATGCTTGCAGTCCCCTCTCTAACACTTCTCAACGGGTCATATAATCTACACATGAACATCACCAATGACAAGGAACCCACTACCTCCACACTGACATACTGAAATTCTTCCATCTACTAGGCTAAGACCCATGTACAGGTTAACTTCTATACTAACACATCCCTTGCAGAAGCAAATCTCCCACCCAAACACCCATTTATATGTGGTAGGAGCACATGGCATATGTGACAGGAGCAGCCCTACTGTGTCCCAGACTAGACATAATTCACATAATACCTGGCTCAGCCCTCATGAACGCATCCCAGTTTGTCCATGGCCCTCAATAAATGATGCTCAGAGATTGCCTAGAATCCACAAAACCTCTAGGCTCCTGAATTCCCTTCTCTAGTGCAACAGGTTTAGAAGCTAAAGATAGTTTATTTATAAATCTCATTATTTTAGCCTACATGGATCAAAGCTGGTAAGATTTTTTTCAATCATAATTGCAAGCTTAGTGTTCTTAGACACTGAGCATCCTCTGAAGAGCTGGCTGTCACATGGAGAGGGTGTTGACCCATTCTGTGGAAGTTCTAAGATGATTCCAGCTCAACATGAGAAAAAAGTTCCTGCTAGTTGAGCTGTTCAAAAAGGGGTGAGTTGCCTTAAAGACAGACAGCAGAGTCTTATAGACAATTCCTTGAAGTTACCTCTAAAGCTGGGAGTCACAAGCCCTTGGATGTTTAGGGAATGCAGTATTAGCATTAATTGATTAACCCACTTAGTAAGCACAGGCACTGTTCTAAATGCTCACATGTTTTTATTCATTTACTGCAAAGGGAAGAACTCTGTGTCCAGGCCCTTGCAATTTGGTCAACTGGAACTCAGCAGGATGGAATTACCTACTCTGGACAAGGGCCAGGACACAAACCCCAGAAGCTACCAGATACATAATCCACAGAGTTATACAGGCCCTTGGTTTTACAACCCAATTGTAAGATGAGGCCCTGTATGGGCAGAGAGTTTCCAATCACAAGACTGGGCTGGCTGAGAAAAGCTCCCCGTACTGGATGCTGAAATAACCATTCTGGCATTCTATCCCTCAAGTCCCTTCCAGACCAGCTCAAAATCCACCTCATCCTGGAAACTGTCCTTGTATCTAGTGGCTCAGAGTATCAGCCACACACTAGGAGTGTCCTAAAAATGTGTGGCATTGGTTAAGTCCCACCCAATCTATCTGGTTTCCACATACATAGCAAGAAGCACCTGCTTATTACAAATAATAAGATCTAATCAAGTGAATTATGTATCTGTAGAACTGATGTCCACTTCCTCATCCCTCTGTTGAGCAAGGTAGTTAACTTTCACAAAATTCAGTAAATAAAGAACAACATAGAATTGGGGGGAGGCAGGGAGGTAGGGCATGATATTCAGGCTCAAACTGATCTATACTCCAAACCTGGCTCACACACTAGCCATGCACTCCAGAATGAAGTAGTTAATCTCTCAGAATCTCAGATTTTATTTGAAAAATGGAGATAATAAATACAATCCCAACACAGGAAAATCATTAAGGAGTGGAGGGACTCTATCTGACGGGATTGTTGCAAAGATGTAAAGATAATGAGTGAAGGTGCTCTGTCATCTATAAAACCATGACCAGATGTTCATTTGCTTTCAAGTCCATTATCTATAGACAGTGGTGTGTGCCTTGTAGTGCCCAAATACCTACTGATAATGGGTTGGTGAAGAAATGAAGGTGCTCTCCTAATGGTTCCCTTTGGGAAATAAAGTTACAAAGGATCTTTAGATGACTAAATAAAAAATTTATATTTGTAACAAACCCCTCTATTTATAATACTTATATAAACCTACACTTACATTCACAGGTTCAATAATTTTCATATTTTGGGGGGAAGTTTGGTTCAAGGGAACAATCCCAGACCTAAATGAATGCCAAAAAGGAAAGAGAGAAGGGAACTCTTGTCGCTGAAAATCTACTGTATATCATGTAGACCCTACATGCCTCAGTTTCCATCATTAACACTTTTGTAGAAGTTCCTTTTTTTTCTGAAACTCTTCCTAGCCACACCATAATAAACTCCAAAAAGAACTGTTAACAGGGACCTGCTAACTGCCCAACAGCCACACTTCCTAAATGGATCATTATTTTACAACTACCCACTGGCACTCTAAAAGAGCAACATGAGTACAACGGAATGACATCATATGTATATTTGACCAACCCAGATTTTAACTAAAGAGCTGAGAACAGAAGGGGGTGAGGGAGTCAAATACAGGTGCTTCTGACACCAACTCTATTCACGGAAAGTATGAACAAAGGATATGACCTAGGACCCAGGAATCTGCTGTTCCATCTTAATTCCTGTGGATCCCTCATAATGCAAGCATCTCACCCACTTGTGGGTGATTTAAGAGCTGTTAAATAAAAGGGTTAGTTTTAACTAACTCTCATGATTCATAAAATGCCACTGAACATGAAGGTCACACAAAAAAATCATATGCTTTGTCTTAGCTAATGTCTTAACACTCTCTGAGGCAAAAGGAAAGGAGTAGTTAGGACTCTGTCTCTACGTGAGTAACCCAGGACCATGTGGTACTTGTAGCCCCTGAGTGCCTCAGTTTCCATCATTAACACTGAAGGAGGTCAACTTAGTCATTCATCACCTTGTGGTTCCATAGACTCAACTAATAGAATTCAGTATGTTGGCTTATTATTGCCCCCTCCCATTTACATTCCAGTGTCCCTGAGGGCAGGGACTGTTCAAATCACCACAGTATCCACAATGCTAGCACAGCACCTGGCATAATAAATATTCCAAAAAAAGAAAGAAGGTACAAACCAACAACCAGATGACACGAACATTCTTTGGCAACATGACTAAACTTATCATCAAGCTTCACCCTGACCCTGGCTAAGGTTCTTATGAGTAGTAAGAACCCAAAGGAAATCTCCAAATTAGGAAGACAGACTTAAGTCTAACACAGTTTGGATAACCAAGTGTTGGCTGAGCCAATTTCTTCTTTATTAATCATGGTTACTGATAATCAATAGTCCATGTTAAAGGGACAAATATGGTTTGGGTCCTCTAGCAGGTAAGCTTCTTCGAACACAAACATTTTGAGTGGAATGGTAAGTTTGGAGATACATTTTATTTTTGCTTTCCCTTTCCTTTGGCCACCAGTAAAAATGACAGCTTTAAGAAAAGCCATAAGGGAGGCAAACTGGTGAGGGTATAAAGACCAGAAACTAAAGAGGTGGCCAAAAAAGAAATTCACAAAGGTAAAAAATAATAATAAATTAAGAAGGTAGCAAAGCAAATCTGATCAAGTAGGTGAGTGAAAAAGGCAACATATAGGGAGTTGCACTGAGAGCAAAGCTAAGAAAAAAGATTTCTAAGCACTCAGGACAAGGTGAAAGCAGGCACAGGTGGAGGCCACTTTAGGGTTTAAAGAAAGAGAATCACATGGTTGGAATATTTGTAGGAGACAACTCGGCTAAGCATTTGATGGTTCAAAGTTCACTGTGATCTTAGTAAAAGCACAAGATTTTCTCTTAAGAGGAAAGCTGACCTCCAACAAAAAGACTAGGAATGAAGGAACTTTACTTCCAAAGTGAACTGGTACCTGAAATCCAAATTCATCCTGCTCCCAGGTTGCAAGCACAATGTCTAAAGCTTTCACCTAGAGCAGTGGTTCTCAACCTTCCTAATGCAGCGACCCTTTAATACAGTTCCTCATGTTGTGGTGACCCCCAACCATAAAATTGTTTCGTTGCTACTTCATAACTGTAATTTTGCTACTGTTATGAATCATAATGCAAATATCTGATATGCAGGATGTATTTTCATTGTTACAAATTGAACATAATTAAAGCATAGCGATTAATCACAAAAACACTATGTAATTATATATGTATTTCCCGATGGCCTTAGGCGACCCCTGTGAAAGGGTTGTTCGACCCCCAAAGGGGTCTCGACCCACAGGGTGAGAACCACTGACCTAGAGGTTCTTAGTTAATCATTGAACTACCCTTGTTGGGTATTATCCCCACCTTATGAGGTCCAGAGGTTGACTAAAGTCATATACTTAACAGATTTTGAATCTAGGAGTCATTTCTCCAGAAAGAATGCTCATCCCATAGGAACATCAGACTCACACTACTTGCTCACTAGCTGTAGGCTGGATTTCAAAAGGAGGAATGTAGGCAGTGCTGAGCTTTGTCCATGGCTGACACCATCAAGCACAATCTAATTAATTCCTAATGAATAGTGATGATACTGACTCACCTCCCTGAGTAGCTGGGATGAATGTCAGGCACTAATGATGGTTAATCGCTTCTGCATATGTAAAATGGGGCAGGTTATTATTTTCCTACCATTTCAGACACTAGCCAAACTTGCTAACAAGTGGCTTGAGAAATTCGAGGATCAGCAGTCTGAATATTGAAGGCAGCCTTCAGAGATACAGAACTACAGAATGTAAGTCACTGTCAATGAGAGAGCAGATCTTTTAGGGAATGCAGACACTGAGAATTGAGGCCACATCTGCTGTGGAGCCAATATCAGCCAGTGAACCTGGGTGTCATATACTCCAATTGTCAACAGGTTCCCTCTAATTTCAGCTGGAAGGAGTGGATAATTACTCCTTCTCATTTTCAAAAATCACTCCTCTATCAACAGGATCCATCAACACGCCAATACCTCTTCACCAAGCTCCCGATGCTGGGTACCCATTAGAGGACTTAGCATTGCCCTCCTGAGATGCTCTAATTCTCTGCTCCATCAGCCCTAAGCACTTGCCCAGGTGACAGCTCAAGAAAGGCTTTGATTGATTTCATGCTATGCAGCTCTGTATTACCAGCCTTTAGGGGAATAACCTCTCTATCCCCTTAATGAATCTGTTAGCCTCTGAGAACAGAAATTCCTGCCTCTTCCTTTCGCGCACCACACCACCAGTCAAGCCAATCACTGCTCTCCTTCATCAGTAGAGTCCTTCAAAATGACAGAGCCACAGACTCAGGTCCAGTCAGTCTATCCCATCTGACCATTCCAAAGACTGGACATTGAAACAGTGCTCTCATAAGTGGAGCTTGTGCTGGATGATATGACTTGCAGGTTGAGTCATGGATCCTGGGAGGTGGACAATTTAACCTCAGGAAACACATTTCAAACCCGGAAACAGAAGTTTGTTTGCTGCTCTAAGAGAAAAAATGCCACTGAGTTAGCAGTGAGTAGCTGTCAGCAAACATTTTGGGAGGAAAACATGTAAGCCCCCTTCCCAGGTGTAACAGTCAAAGAAAACCACAAAATTAATTCCCAATTCCAATAGGTGTGTAGTGTGCACATACATTTGAGGTAAACTCACCAATCATACTGCTTACCAGAAACAAAGAAAACGAATACCAAGAAAATAATACTCTTTAGTCACTAAATTATGGGTACTATAACTTTCTTAGTTGGTAAGATTCACCACATTATCATAATGCCTTAGCATTTTAAATGACAATGAGTACAAATTCAAAATCAAAAGTAGACAGTTAGTATTTCAAAACATATCAAAATGTGAGCTAAATACATACACTACCTTTGGCCAAACCTTAAGACAAGTGTTTCAAGAGGGTCCATCTCAGCCCCATGCCCAAGGGAATGCCTACAAATGGGCCTCGGGCAATCAGAGTGCTAGGTCCCTGGGTTATGCCTGGGGTGTCATCCTTCTTACAAAAGGCCAGTGGAGATTCACTAAATGTTACACAGCCTGTTGACAGCCAACTTAATGATATGTTGACTCTGGACTGACTCCAAATCCCAGTAGCTGACCTGCCTAGAGGCAGCTCCTTTGGCAAAATTCTAATTCTGCTACATAGAAATGGTTTCCAGTTTCTATGACTTAGGATGCTTCTCTCATTCTGGCCATCTACCCTGGATTATTTAGACAGCATGGTGGGAGACAGAGGCAACAGGTAAATACACAATTTACTTTGGATGAGGTTGTAAGCCAATCTATAAGGAAAACTGGAACCAAGATGGCATTTTAAAGTGCTGAATTGTGAAGTCCAAGTCCTTGGTTCTTTGACTAAATACATACACTGGCTTTCAACTGCTCTCTAAAGATCCAACTGATCCACATGGATTTCATCAGCATTCGCATCAGAGGATCCAAAACCTAAGCTCCAGCCTGCCCAGAAGGAAAGAACTTCTGTTTCCTGTCAACTTCGGGTAATCAAGACCACAATTTGTCATGACACACTTGGTTCCTTTCCATCATCTCAACCATCAGAAATATCACTTGTGAGTGTGGGTGTTGGGCCTGGCCTATCTGCCTTTAAATATCCATTTCTAATGGATCTGAACATACAGATCCTGATATGCTAACCAAATCATACAAGAGTATTTTTTGAGTCCCAACACATGATCATACAACTCCTTGGGAGCAGAAATAGAGCTTGTGTGACCTCTAGGACTGAGGACAGTGGCATGTGGCATTAACACTAGATAAAAGTGGGACAATGCATAAGAACAGAACTAACTTGTTTGATCCAGTACCTTTCTGACTCCATAGTTACCTTAGAGAAAGTTTATTCCAGGAGCTCTGAATAATTGCTTTTATTGAATTATGCTTTTATGTGATGTCATTAGCATACTACAAAACAAACTGTGAATGAGTCACTGGTTTTTCTACAAGGATGTTGAGGTGTCCTTCATCCAATCACATAGATTGCTCTTTATAAAAATGCAAAAGGAGAGTTTGATAAAACACCGAACACCATGTGTTTGCACCTTGTGGCCAACCAGCCAGGCCTTGACTTTCTTTACTCACTGGCTACCAAGGTGCATTGAGCCACTCTGGCAGAACCCTCAGGGAAAGCACAGAGGTTATTTTAGTTGACAAATTTGGTTGCATTCCTAAATCCACTTTAGGTCCTTACCTCTATTCCCTTCTTTTTCTTCCGTCTTTGCCCCACTCTTAATTTATGCTATTTTACAGCCTTGCAAGCTGCCTTAAATGAGACAGGAAAACTATTTTCGTTTTATAATTATCTCCCTCTCCCATGTCTCCCACCCAGGTGCCAGGTGCTAGAGAGAGAGATGGAGATGAGTAAATGTGTAACCTTCCCTACCCTCAAGGAGCACCCTTCCAGCAAGAAGACAAAGTTATTATCCTTCAAGATGTAACCCCAACTCCTTCCTGAATGCCAGTAGCACTTTTGCTCACTCATTGCATAGGGATGACTTATTTATGTATCTGTCACCCTTGTTTGTGGGTTTGTGAGACCCATGTGAAGTCCATGCCTTTAATCATTTTTCTGTCCTGGGCATTTAACGGAACGTCTAGTAAATAGTAAACGCTCCCCCAAAATAATGAGCAAACGGATGTCTAAGTAGTGAGTCCATGAGGAAATGAATTAATGAACAAGTGCATGAATATAAGATGTCAAAAGAGGAATAAAAGTGCTATTTGAGCACAGAAACGGGAGTGGATTCTGTCTCGAGTCAACAGCAGCCTCAAGGGAGGTGACATTTAGGCGGGTTAGGAGAAGGGCACCGAGAGGCCCGCTCAGAGATGTCCATGGAGGGGAAGTTGTGAAGAAAGGTCAGAGCAAGAAAACAGAAAGGTGGGGCAGAGGCTGGAAAAGTAAGCTCTGCCAGATCGCAAGGGACTGTCCACACAACAAAAAGTCTGTACTGTTTCATACAAAGGCAACAGAAATTGGGGGTAAAGAACAAATAATTTTAAAATTTGGAATCAGAATTTTTTAATCAAAAGCCTTTTCAGTGTTCCAAGACCAGTTCTCTAGATAAATTCAAGTGTTACAATGTGGCATGTCCCTAAGCATTTCAAATTTATGAAGGCGTTTTAATTCACCAAAAGACAATGATAGTTTATACAGGTGTGCTTGTTTAAACAGCCCAGAGCCACAAGATTAACTCTGCAAGGTACCCAGTCACTCAGTTCTTCCAATATGCTCATCAGACTTTCCTTTCAAATGCTCTCCATTTCCCTGGTCCCTAAAGAGGGCTGAGTGCTGCCAGTGTTCTCATCCTGAATTCTGCACGGGGGACTGGAATGCCAATGCTCACAGTGTGCAAACACCAGCTCATATACGTGACATTGCATGTTCAAAAATATCTTCTGGTTCCCAATGTTCACTGATACAACTGAGTCCCCACCCTTCCAATAAAAAATACAGTCTGCCACTTAATGATGACAGTGAGGGTGCAGCTGCAAAACAGGTCTTACACGGAGAGGGATGCAAATTCAGGGGCCAATGAAAGCCTCACCCTGGCCTCCATCCCTGTCCTGGTCCCTGGTTTATGCCTAGTTCAACTTCAGAAGGAGAAAGAACCTGGCTTAGGCGAAAGAATTGAGAAACTGTTGTCCCCCCCTTTAGACAATAAGCCACTCATTCAATTAACAAATATTACTTGAGTAACTACTGTGTGCACAGTACCAGCTCTGAGAGGTCCACAAGCACTGCAAGGACACACAGTGGGACAAGGCCCCCAGGCAGAGAGGTACAAACAGAAAGGTTGAGGCAGCCAATTCTGAAATCAGGCCTTACTCTGCCTTCACTTCTACATGGCCCAGGGTGTTCTGAAGGAGACGGTCGGACTCTTCCCTCCTCACCCCTGAAACCTCTCAGCAAATGTATAAAGCAAAAAAGTCAAAAGCCCACAAGGTGATTCCATCAACACTTCTGCAGCTCCACAATGCATGCATGCACCACACACAGAGAAGGCATCTCTTTAGGAGAGAGAAAGAAAAAAAAAAAGAGGGAAAGATATACATCTCTCTTCCTTCTACAGGTTCTGCTAAACTGGTAGAGGAAGGTGGAACTCTCAATTCCTCTCTCTTTGTAGGTTTTCAATCACACCTACAAAGCCTCTAAAGCCCTCCCTCTTTCTCAGTCCAGTGGCCTAATGGTAGGGATGCAACTTGAGAGGCCAAAAGACCCAAAGGCAAAGCAAACAAACCCAAACCTTCACAGTCAGCCTGTGAGTGTGCCTCACAGAAATGGCATTCTGGGTTCTGGCACCTTCAAAGTCACTTCTCTGTGTCGAAGCCTCTGTCTGTAAAAGCACCAATTAAAATCCAAAAAACCATTTTCCAGATCCTGAGTGAGGGAAACCAATCCCACAGCCTCCTGAGGGGATTCCTCCCGGAGAACCTGGCTGAAGCAGCACCCAAGCTGGGCCATGATCCCAGGCTTCTGGCTTCTGCCATCCCTTCTGATGCAACTTGTCACCAAGAATGTTTACTCATCCCTTCATCCCTCAAATAGATTCTTTCCACTCCTCTCTAACCCACTAACTTTGCTCCTCTCTCACGGGCAGGGCCTCGCAACTTCTTTCTGAGCTGGGATGTCACCTCAGTCCCCACACCGCCACACTGCCGACAACCCGGTTCCACCAGGTTCCCAACCCTGGATGTACATCTGGAAGACACAGGTGGCTTCTTAGAAATATAAATCCCAGCTCTGATAACAGAAGTTCTGAATCAGAATCCTTAGAAGATGCATTCTTTGCAAGACTCTCCTATGTTATTCTTCAGCCAGAGTTTTCCTAAAATACAAATATGACTTTTATCACACACTCATTTGAAATCTTTCAGCAGCCCCCCTCCCCGCCCCACTCTAGGACCCAGCTGCATAATGGGGCACCCATGGCCTTTACCCCCTGATCTCAGCCTGCTCCTCATACACCCATCCAGTCCCCTATATTTCAGCCACGTGACCACTCTAAGGTGTGCAGACACAGTTGGCTACCTGCTTCACCCCTTCAACCACCTGTGTCCCTCTGCTCAGAGCTTCTCTCACCAGCAACACTGCCTGATGAATGTCTGAACAATCATTCCAAGACCGAAGCCAGCAACCTCTCCTCTGGGAAGCCTTAAGCAGATGTCTCCACTCAGACAAGTCACTATGGTGTCCCCATAGCACCTCAAACCAACTTCCAACACGGCACTTCGTACACTTCCCCAGGATTTCTCGTAAGATACTGTCTCACAGCGAATTGGTAAATTCCTTAACATTCCTACATTTAACATCTCTCAATACCAGGAATATTGACAGAATTCAACAAATGCTTGCTAAATAATTTTCTCTGTGGTACCCCTAGAGTTGCAGGGACCTCACTGGAGAGTCTATATGGCAAAGCAGTTCAGTATATACACTTACTCTCTGTATACCAACAAAACAAAAATAATCATTTTTACCTACCTATTATAAAGATTAAATGAGGTGTCTCAATCATTGGCAGTCATTATGTACATTACTTACCTGCATGCTTGCAGGTTAGTGGTTATGTGTGTGCACACACATCTCAGAACTGTGCCTGGCACAGGTTCTCAAATACCTGTTGAACAAATGTATGTAACTATAATTAATGATTACTACTTATGTATCGGTCTTTCCTGCTGTACTGCAAATTTTCAGAAGGCAGGGATTCTGTCCCATTTATTTCTGTACCTCATGCCCACTCCAGCTCAATAAGTAATTGTTCAATTTAGTTCAATGTAAAATATTAATACAATTTTTATGACTATTAAGCAATTCATCCTGTCTAAGGAATCGCAAAGACAGCCTGGGGCATACTCTAGACCAAAATAAAGGACTCACTGGCTCTAAAACCTTCCCTCAGTCTCCAAAACCCTGACTGGCTGGCCTCCAGCCTCAACACCAAAGCTGCACGGCCCCCACCTCAGGGTAGGGCCTGTCACCTATTGAGCCACAATGGGAGGTCTTCACTGATGACACACACACCCTCCCCAGTCTGTGGCATCACAGCCCTGGGGCAGCAGCTGCTCTACCCAGGAGATGGGCAACAGGAGCAGAAGCAAGCCGCCTTTTCAGCTCACAGCCAGTTCATGCCCCAGGGACTTAGGGGGCACAGTCAGGAGTAGTGTCGGGTTACCACAAAAATAACAGAGGACCTACACCAGGCGGGTGTGCAGGCCAAGTGCAGAAGGGAAGAGAAATAAAGCAGCCCAGGAGAAGAAGAAAAAAGCAGATATTTGAGTCACAGAGGAGTGGGTTTTAAGAAATGTACTTTATAACTCATCCATTTAGTAACCAGTCCAGAGCAGCTTATATTTATGTTATACTTAACTACTTTGAATGTGCTTTTCAAAACATTATTTTAGGACAAGAGAGGAAGGGGGGTTTTGTACTTTGCTTATTTAATGCTCTCTATAAAAGTCAGATTTGGGTCAATGAAGATTTTGACAAGTATTCCCATTCAACAAATTCCTGATAATTACTCAGCTTTAATTTTCTCAAAACTAAATCCAAACAAGACAAAGCTAATTAAGTCTATTGAAGAAGGGGCGGGCCTTTCCGGGGGTGGGGGGGGCTAATAAAAAGCATTTATGCATTTTTATTTTTTCTAAAATGAAATCAAAGTCCACTCCCTCATGCGAGAAGACTGCTGGCTTGATGTGGTCTGACCCAGCCTGGGCACTTCAAATAAAGTTAACTTCAACCACTGTCTCCAGTTAGCAGGTTACTGATTCTCCATCCACTGCTTTCATCTGGGTTTACTCCATACACTATGCTTATTTAATTTGCTTCTAGCAACTGTTTTACAAGAGGGTGGGTAGAGACCCAGCTATAAGAAAAGATGCCCTTCTTTGGCTGGGCAGGTAAACACCTAATGCACCTGGTGGATTAGGTTTCCCATTGTAATCCCTATGTGTGAGAGCCACTGTGAATGCCCTGGCAGGGGAAGACTGAGCTAACTCTAACAGGCACAGTCCATTCCCAGCCTGAAGGTGTTGAAGAGGAGGAAGGTAAAAAAAATAAATAAAAATTCCAAACCAAAAAGATACTTATTTTTTAAATAGGTCCTCTACATTTTGATGGGAAAAAGCTTCCCAATGTCACATTATTTTGTAGTTACTGATTTATGTTTTATTTTAAAATATCAGGGTTATGAGTATTATAAGGCACAGCGGTGTTCTGAAGAGGATTCTACTGCAAATATTTTTTAAAGGCTCTAAAATGACAATTTTTAGTGATAGCCACACCAGCATCTGATAGACATGCAAAGAGGAGGAATCTGGGGGGTTATTTGTTTGTTTACCTTTTAGGAAATAACCCTCTCCCAATCAAACCAATAAAAACTTCAGGAAGGAACCTATTACCACTGGAGTTTGAGTTCTGTAAATGTAGAATACCATATAAATAGTCAAATGAATGGCATTTTCATTCTGTCTTTTAAAACCATCCAGTTCCTAGAAGAGAGGACAGGACCTGAGCCCCCTCTCTTCCCCTCGAGCTGTCAGAAATCACACAATTCATGCCGGACACATCACACCGTGCAATTACCAACCAGCACTGCCATTGCTAAAAGATCTTTAAGAATCCTGATTTTTACCATAAAAGCTCTCATTATTATCTCAGCTCTCTTTGCTTGTTCAGCGTGCCTGGTCACTTACAGGAGGAAGATAAAAAACCGGGACTCAGCTCATCTTTCCCAGCCGTGTCTCCCAGGGAGCTGTTCGTGACTCTGCAGCGCAATGCCACGCCACCACACTGGCCGGCTGGGTTTAAAATTAGCAGAGCCCTGGAGAGCCATGGGTAACCTTCTGACAAGGTTAGCCAGCGGAGCAGAGCACGGCTCAGGGA
Organism: Myotis davidii; assembly: GCF_000327345.1. Lineage (NCBI taxonomy): Eukaryota > Metazoa > Chordata > Mammalia > Chiroptera > Vespertilionidae > Myotis > Myotis davidii. Next base: position 122,092 of record NW_006297395.1, on the reverse strand, counting down.
GAGACATTAATAAGGAGCCAAGCAGAGCCTTTCAACAAGCTCATTAGGGCCTCTCGGAACCCCAGCAGTATGGAAACCTGGGGGGCCCGCACCTAAGCATGAGGAGGCTGACCTAGGCTCTTATTCTTACCCCACGGAGTCAGCAGCTTCCTGAGAGGCAACAGACACAACCCCCAAGTGTGTCTCCAAGTTTATATTCAACATACTCAGAAACTGATTATACAGTAATTTTTAAAACTTTAAAATGGATTTTCAAAACTTAATATTTACGGAACACTTCTGATGATAAAGTTAATACCCTAGATAATCCCAAAGGTGGAGCCTATAGAAAACATGCACAGGGGAAAATAAACTTTCCCCACTGCCTTCCACCAAACAAAAGTCAGTGCTAAAAATGCATTTTGATGTATTTTCTTGCATTAATAACTTATTGTTATTCTTTTGTATTCCCTAAAGTTTGGGGTTCTTTCATTGCCCACCTAACATTTCACATTCAGCATTTTCCTGAGACTTAAAGTCTTCTTTGTATTTGTGATGTTTAAGAGTTAAGAGTATTCCGTGTCATGAATATACCATTATTTGGCTATTTCCCTATGGCTGGACATTTAGGTTTTGCCCCAACTTTTCACTGTTAGTGCAACATCCTTGTAATCATTTCCTAAGGGCAGATTCCTGGAGCCCAAGGGCAGGAAACATTTGAAGCCACTGGTGTAGACTGCGGGCCTGGTGAAGACAGACTGTGACTTCCACACTATAGGTGCCTTCTGAACAAAGGAATATGTCTCAGTGCTTTCCAAACAGACAACCCTAAATTCTAATGTGACACTTTCCAAGCGCCTACAGTTAGATCATCAGGCTTAGCACACAAAAGCCCATTGGAATTGAGATAAAGGACTCCATCTAACAGCTCTAAACACCTGTCAAAGGCAATTCAAATGCTGCTCAACCCCCAAAATGCCCAAACCAGTACCTCACGGGGATAGCCATATTGGTTATTAAAATATTAGAATACTTCCATACAAGTTGGTAAAGAGTCAGCGGCCCAGCCTTGGCTAGTGTGGATCAGTTGGTTGGAGCACCATTCCATACACCAAAAGGTGCAGGCTTCGATTTCTGTCGGAGCAAATGCCCAGTTTTCAAGTTCAATCCCAACTGATGGATGGATATCAGTTCCCATGTATTTACAACTTCATGGCTACCATTACCATCTGGGCCATCCTTATCTCTCATGCGGAGGACTTCAAAAGCCACCTATCTGGACCTCCTGCAACCTATGCTCCATATGTTAACCAGCTTCTAGTCCTATCTAATAAAGAGGGAATATGCTAATTGGCCCTCATGCCATCGCAAAGATGGCAGCACCCACAGCCAATAAGGAGGGAATATGCTAATTGGCTGCCATGCCCTCAAAGATGGCGGCACCCACAGCCACAAGATGGTGGTGCCCAGTCCCCTCAGCCCTGCTGGGGCGGCAGGTACGCGGCAAAACCAAGCCTGCCCCTAGGCGGGCACAGCCTTGCCGCAGGAGTCCCCCAGTCCCCGCAGCCCCCCAGCCGCGCAGGGCCAGCCTGAGGTGCAGGAAAGCCTTGGATGGTGGCTGCCCAGCTGCCCAGGGCTGCCCAAGGCTCAGGTAACCAGGGCTGGCCTAGGCTTGTGCTGCCGGCAGTGGCAGCAGCAGAGGTGTGATGGGGTGTCGCCTTCCCCTGATCGCCAGGTAGCCTCCCGCCTCTGAAGGCTCCTGGACTGTGAGTGGGGGCAGACCAGGCTGAGGTACTGCCCCCCCACTCTAGTGCATGAATTTTCATGCACTGGGCCTCTAGTATATACATAAAAGAGTCAGTGGCCCAAGCCCACTGAATGCCCATCCCCATAGCTCCTCACTATCCAACAAGTACAGAGTAAGTGCCTGGCACACTGGGGGCCTCCAGTGGTTTCCATTGTGTCAATGCCCATATCACCTGTTAAATATTTTAAATACCACCCCTGTCCACAGATAATTTAAGATTTGCTTTTTAAATCTTGTTAATCCTCCCTTTCTAGTCAGAGACCACCACTTAAAATCTTAATTACCATCACTTCAGCACTGTTTCTTAAATTCCCTAAATTTTTTTTTAATTGAAATGGACCATGAATAGGAAGCACTTACCAAGACGCCTAACAGGGGGCTGCTCCCACCAGTTACTCTCTCCAAACCACAGT
>NW_006297395.1:113390-118955 GCF_000327345.1 Myotis davidii | reverse complement strand
TAAAATGTTTCCAATTTTTTTTTTATTGATTTCAGAGAAAGGAAGGGAAAGGGAGATAGAAACATCCATGTTGTAAGAGAATCATGGATCGACTGCCTCCAGCATGCCCCCTACCAGGGATCTCCCCATACCTGGGATCAAATCGTGACCTCCTATTCCATAGGCTGACCCTCAACCACTGAGCAACACCAGCCGGGCTATCTCTTTTAATTAACAGCCAGAAAAAAGGAGGGGCTAGAATACTGCTCAGATTTTCAGAGCTCATATGCAGGCTTGTCTTAAGTAATTAATGAGGCAAATTAAACTCACAGCCCAGTGATTTTTCTAACCTGACAGAAAGGCGGGCATATACCCTGACTGGTAATTGAACCGTGATCGCCTATTTCATAGGTTGACACTCAACCACTGAGCAACACCAGCCGGGCTGAATCTTTTAATTAACAGCCAGAAAAAAGGAGGGGCTAGAATACTGCTCAGATTTTCAGAGCTCATATGCAGGCTTGTCTTAAGTAATTAATGAGGCAAATTAAACTCACAGCCCAGTGATTTTTCTAACCTGAAACAGAAAGGAAAAGGATCCAGTTGCAGAGGATTCCCAAGCAGGTTTCCACAGCCACCTCCATTAGAAAAAGGAGATTTGTGAGCAAGGTCATTTCCACAATTGACACCCATTTTCTGACATTCCGGGATGAGATTCCAGTGCCAGGTGCAGTGCAGGAGTTAGACTCATCCCCTCTTGACACTGGCTTGAGGTCAAGGGAGTATTTTCTTCTTTGCAAGAAGAAAAGTTTAAATTGCAATTTGATCAATTTGTCAAGCACCTATCCTTTGGGCTAAAATTAGAAAACATTCTTTAAGGCTGCTAAGTCTTTATCGATACTGAAAGGTCAACTCAGAAGGCAGAGGTGATAATTGCTGTTCTCTGCCTAGTTCATTGTCCATCTTTTAAGACAGCTACTACATGTACAGCATTTCTCCTTGTAAGTGTTTCTGCAATATAAATTACTTAATCACCCCTAAAACTGTTCTGCTATATGCATCACCTAGTCTGCTCTTGGTGTATGTTTCATACAGGAGGACAAACTTTGCAAAATCCTTTATTTCTCTCTTCTAATTCCTGAGCAAACTGTAAGAGTAATGCTAAGAGGCAAGCATACAGTAGGCTCATCCACACTTGAACCCCACAATGCAGCAAGCTGCCAGAGTATATAGCACCCCAGCTGAAGAGCACAATGACTCCTAGCATAGCTTCAATGTAGCTTCAGGGCAGACCAGACATGGAACATTCAAACATTTGAATTAAAGCTCCAAGCAGGTAATGCTGAAATGACACTGAAGACATGTGCCTGGCTGTGAGTTGTCTGGGCACCCTCTGTGAATAAGCAGACCTTGAATGAACCTTGGGTTTTTATTTTCATCCATTCACAAAGAAATATCACAGATAACAGATGTTTGAGAATATGAGATAGGGAAGTTGAAATTCAGAGCATTTTTAAATGTAGATAAAAATTACTTTTTCTTTTTCTCATTCGTCTTTTGTTTATTTAGTCAAACCATCCTTATTATGGAACATATGTGAATTACGGAGCCAGAGATATATCAACACCCAATCTTACCAACTTCTGCTGGTAAGACACAAACATCATGTAACCTTGAGCAATTCCTTTTTTCCCCTCCAACCTGGGACTCAGTTTACTCATCTATAAATAGGGAGCTGAAATCAGACTTGTAGGTAGCTCTCAATTGAAAGATTCTGTTTCTACTCCATTCAGCTGTCTACCAGAACAAGCCGACTTATGGCCTACACATGGCTAGACTGTCCAAAACTTAAGTCTTTACAAAGTCTCATAAAATATTATTGACCACATTATATATACATACATACTAACAGCATTTTTGCTTCTAAAGAAGCAGACTATTTCTGACAAAACAATAAAAGATACTGATTTTAAAAGTAAGATAATTATGCCCTGGCTGGTATTGCTCAGTGGTTGGAGCATCAGACAGTGCACAAAAGAGTCTTGGGTTCGATTCTCTGTCAAGGGCATATAGCTGGGTTGTGGATTCATGCCCTGCTCCCTGATGGGGCTGGTGGGGGAGGCAACTGATCTATGTGTCTTAGCCGATTTCACAGTGGTTAGAGCACTGGCCCTTGGACTGAAGGATCTCATGTTTGATTCCAATCAAGGGCACATATCTTGCTTGCAGGCTCAATCTTCAGCCCCAGCTGGGTGCATTCGGGAGGCAACCAATTGATGTTTGCCTCTCTCACATCAATTTTTCTCTCTCTCTCTGTCTCTCCCCCTCCCTTCCACTCTCTCTTTAAAAATCAATGAAAAAATAGCCTCTGGTAAGGACCAACAACAAAAAAAAATTAAGGATCATTACATCCCATATGACCATTAAATTTGATAAAAAGTCTATATTTAATTAACATGTTTAAGCACCATTCAATAAGCTTTAAGAATTACACCTGCACCTAACCTACTGTGAATAGTCAGAGATTCACAGACAGGTTTAAGAATGTTTATTGAGCCCTAACCGGTTTGACTCAGTGAATAGAGCGTCAGCCTGCAGACTGAAAGGTCCCAGGTTCAGTTCTGGTCAAGGGCATGTACCTGGGTTGTGGGCACATCCCCAGTAGGAGGTATGCAGGAGGCAGCTGATCGATGTGTCTCTCTCATCGATGTTTCTAATTCTCTATCCCTCTCCCTTCCTCTCTGTAAAAAAATCAATAAAATATATATTTTTAAAAAGAACGTTTATTGATAAATTTTTCTTCAAAGGAAGAGAGATGTGATCACTTCTATCCCAGTTTACAAAAGTAACTATTTGAGTTCAACAAAATATCTAAAATCTTAAATACAAATAATATTCTAATTCCATTTCTTTCTTTAAGTTGAATTCTTTCTTTTTTTTTTTAAGATACATTGCTACCATGCAAACCTGTCTTTTCTGAGTACTTTGTTCCAGGTGGAACAATGGTATAAAAGGAAAACAAAAGGCTAGGGAAAAAATCAAGCTCTTTGGTCTTAATAGGCTGTAATCATGTTAACATATTCCAATTTTAAATGGAAATAGTAAATGAGAGGATGAAAAAAGAATGCATTTGGAATTTCAGAACATTATGTATTGATACTGATTTACTGAGAGGAATCTGAGAGGCAAACTATTTGCCAGAGTAAACAATTATCAAGATCACATTAACACATCCAAGGAGATTTCTGTCCACAATTCACACATACTCCCTCGGTGTTTGGGGAGCTGCCTTATTCACTCCTCTAGATGTCCAGGGGAAGTCCAGCTTACAAAGCCCTCTTCTGCAGTGCTGACTGGGACACAGCGGCAGTAATACATGGATTATTTGCTTTAGTTGGGTGTCATACAACACAAAACAGCTTTCGTTCAATTGCCTTAGACAGGCATGAAGCCAACTTCAGGCCAGGCTCTGTGCTGGAGAGATAAAGATAAGTAACAAATATGTTCCTCTCCCAAATTTCTCACAGTCCAGTGAGAAGCTGACACATCCTGGGAACTGCAAGTATAGAAAGATGTGCTGGGAATATGGGGAGCGCAGTGGTGACAGGGCCAGAAGATGCACATCTCATGGTCTCTCTCTGTCCTGCCTTAATCACAGCTATAACCTCAGAATCTAGAACAGTACATAGCATATAGCAGTGCTCAAAAAAAAATATATATGAAGCAGGTTAGGAGGCAGGAAGGACAGGCAGAGAGCTGCCAAGAGACTTGGAGTTCAGTAGGGAGCCTGGTTTCAACACAGAGGCCTGGGTTTTAATGCCCACTCCACCCCTTTGTAGCTGGAAACCAAGGCAATGCATTTAATGTGGCCATGCCTCAGTGTCCCTGTGTACTCCCTCCTAGCACAGTGATGAGATAACATACACAGAAATGCCTGGAATTGCAAAAAAGTTGACCCTATTTCTACCCACTACTACCTTCTGTCTGGGGTAGGGACCTGGGATGACATTGACCACCACAGGAGGATAAGACCTTTTTCCCCACCTCCTCTTCTCCCTCTCTTTTCTAATCCTCCCTGCAGTAGCCCCTGCTCCCCATGCTGACTTAGACTGAATGAACCAAAAGGGAATTGGGAGGGAGAGGAAAACAGAATCCTGTGACTATGAGAGAGGCGAAGACAGCCACCCCTTGGAATGGAAGCTATCAGTAGTTCTAAACTGGATTTTTTTTTAAAAAAAAACAACCAACAATAAGCTCCTGAGCCAGACACTTAAAAGGTTCCCAATTTCTACTGGATACATTCTTTCCTGGACTGCCTCAGATTCTTGACAATTAGCTGGAGTTATTTTCTCCCCATTTCCCTGCATGAATTTCCTTTTCTCAATTAAAATAATTGATGCAAATTAACACTTGATCAACACAAAAGACAAATGCAAGCTTTCATATCATCTTAGACCTTCATTTTCCTTAAAAACAATATACGGGCATTTGTTTTCGTATTTCTACGTAGGTGTGAATGCACCTGTTTACATACATATGTACATTCAACACGTGCATGTGTGTTATTTGAGTAGGCATGCATTATGTTATACACCTCCATGGAAATACGAACTAGGCTTCTTGTATTTGAGGAGTGTGACAGACACCACCATGCACACAGAAGGAGGCAGGAGGAATGCAGAAGCCTGCAAGCTCACCCTGCACAAGTAACTAAGATCCCACTCAATGGAGAAGCCTTGGCTGGGAGTAGTAGCTCCAGGACAGTGGTCGGCAAACTGCGGCTCGCGAGCCACATGCGGTTCTTTGGCCCCTTGAGTGTGGCTCTTCCTAAGCCTTAGGAGTACCCTAATCAAGTTAATAACAATGTACCTACCTATATAGTTTAAGTTTAAAAAATTTGGCTCTCAAAAGAAATTTCAATCGTTGTACTGTTGCTATTTGGCTCTGTCGACTAATGAGTTTGACGACTACTGGTCTAGGAGACGAATCTGAGCTCCTAGGACCTAGGTTCTGATTCCAGTTCACCCTCTGATATAAGGGTAACATCAATGGTGAGCAGGTATTAACTTTATGAGTCAGGAGCTCAATGAATAAAAAAGAAAAAGGGAGGGCAACTTTTTTTTCTCTATCTCAGACAGACTCCTCTGTGAGATCATTATTCAACACAATTCTCAACACAATAGATGGATGGTTTTCTAGCATCAGTTCTCCTAGAAAACATTTCCACTGCTATCTCTCTTGTCCCCAACTCCGATTTTTACTGTCTTGGGCATTCACCCACCATGCCCGAGAAATCCCTCTACTGTCTGCCTTTCTGAAAGACATCAAGACCCACCTCAACAATCAGCTTCAGTCCAAACAATCAACCCTTGTGCAACCTCAGAAAAGTGTCTGAACTTATCTTTCCTCAGTTACTTACCGTATTTGCCGGCGTATAAGACGATTTTTTGGCCCTGAAAAATATGCCTCCAAGTGGGGGGTCGTCTTATACGCCAGGTACACTTCAGATAGACTGCCCATAGTGCTTGCCCCGTGCCATAGTGGCCTCCCGATGCCCGCCCACTTCATTCCACATACCGTTCAGGC
>NW_006297395.1:111663-113025 GCF_000327345.1 Myotis davidii | reverse complement strand
TTGCTAGGGACTTGCCCGGCACTTGCTCTCTACCTCTATTTGTTATCTTACTTCTATCATTGACAGTCCCTCTAGGTTGTGGGCTGCTTGCCTGTGTTCCTGAGAAGCATCTACGGTACCAGTCTATAGAGTGTGTTTTCTTTAGTGAATTACCGGTATGTTTACCGGTAATAAACTTGCACTGTTTTATGTATATGTTTGATTACATACAGCCTTGTGACAGTTTTCCTGCATGTCATAAGCATTTGAATATAAATTAAAATGTTAAAATCAAATCTGATATTGTTTTACCTTTTATTTGGTGTGTGGAAGGTGTGCGGAAGAGGGGGTAGTCTTATACGGCGAGTATATAACAAACTCTGTATTTTGAGTGGAAATGTTAGGGGGTCATCTTATACGCCCAGTCGTCTTATACGCCGGCAAATACGGTATCTGTTACTTAAATTGTCTCTTTGACTTCATTATAAGCTCCTCAGCCAGAGACCCAGTCTAGACTTCTTTACACTCTTCCTCACTGTGATACCACCACCACCATGCCTCCATCCCTGGAGTTAAACCAAAACAAATATTCCCAAGGCAACATTTTCTGTGTGTCTGCTGGGTCACATATAATAAAATGGATGTAGGAACAGGGTTTTTAAGGAGAAATAACAGGATATGGTCAAAGAATCCACAAACTAGTGAGGACGACGGAGATGAAAATGCCTGCTGGGATGTGCTGAATCATTTGCACTGGAATTTGCCAGTGACTGGGAGTTGGGATAGTGACTATGAAGGATAGTCAAGTCTGCTCCTGATACTATCTCAAAGGATATGATGACTGGCTGACTTTAACAAGGTGGAAATTTAATAAGGATAAATGTCAAGTCATGTACGTAGGTCCAAAAAGAAAAAAATAAACTCACAAGTATAGAGTAGAGGAGATCACATGAGAAAGTCTTAAGGGATTGGGTTGCCCACAAGCTCAATGACTCAGTGTGATGAGGCCGTTGAAAAAGCTAATGTACTATCAGGCTGCCCTGATTAGGAATGCTAAATTCACAGTAAGAAAAGTGAGATCTGGATCCCAGAGACCATGGCAGGAAGATTGGTCAAAACTGAGCGTATTTCAGAGAGCAGACACGAGGGTGAAGCCACATCCTAACAGGCCATGAGAGTCATTGTCAAATGCCTGGAGCCAGTCCATCCTTGCTGTTTCAAGGGACCTGGCATATATGGCATACTGTTCTTAATATGTTTGCTCACCTTCTTGGCGCTGTGTTTTAACCAAGGTCACCTCTCCAAGAAAGGTTGTTTCCCCAGGTAGGGATTTTCCCCTGAAGTTAGGGAGGGAATAAAACCTCTTAACTAAGTGCCAGGCGG
>NW_006297395.1:75562-111475 GCF_000327345.1 Myotis davidii | reverse complement strand
CGGGCTGGAGAACCTAGTGTGAGAGCATGGCTACAGAACCTGGCTGGAGAACCTGGAGAACCTGGCTGGAGAACCTAGCAAGAGAACATGGACACAGTACTTGGCTGGAGATTGTGGCTAGAGATCCTGGCAAGGCTGCTGATCAACTGAACGCTGTCTCCATGTCATTCCTTCTTCGCCGACTCCGTCCACACCTTTGGGGACCCCTGGACTTGCTGGGGCTGGACCCCAGCAGTCAAACTAGTCTTGGGCCTTACCATTCTGTCCCTAGGAATAGATAACAGAGCTACAGTTTACCTAAACAAGGAAGGCACTGAAATTAACCTGTAAGAATATTTATTACAGCATGGTTTACAATTGCCAAAAAGTGAGAGGAAATAGGCAAAATATCAAAAGGGAACAAATTACATATTCCATTATGAAATTATATGTTACCAATTCCAATAGCAAATATTTACTGAAATGAAAGATACTAATGAAATTCTACTCACCAGAAAAAGAAAATTACAAAATATACACAAACAATATAATTCATTTTGTAAAAATAATGACAAGTACATATCAAAACCTGCATTGAAAATGGTCTGGAAGACTACTTATCTATGAGGGCTGCAATTATTGATAGTTATTTTCCCTTTTGCTTCTCTATATTTTGCTTCTCCATATTTTCTCAATGTTTCATAATGAATATATATTGAAAATCTGGTAAGAAAAATTATTTTTAATTTTTCATGAGAATAAACCTAAACGGCCTAATATGTGAAAAGAGGTTTGCACTGTAGCTCCAGCAGGCGAGGGAGGCTTAGGATTAATGTGTAAAGATTCTAGGAGACCCTACCGAGCTCACTATGAGAGAAAGGTCTGCCAGTGAAATAAACAGCCCTTCGCTATAGTGAAACCCCCATCGAAAGAGCTGTGCCTCTAGATGTATTAAGGCTGAAAACACACTCTACAAGGAGCCTCCATGGAGTACACGGCTAGCTTCTCCTAAATGACCTCCAAGGTATACAGAGCAGGTCCTCAAATAATGTCATCTACACTAATAAAAGAGAAACATGCAAATTGACCATCCCTCTGCTATGCCCACCAGCCAATCAGAGCGAGTATGCGAATTAACCCAACAAAGATAGCGGCTAGTTTGCATATGCAGGTGGGAGTGAAGACTGAAGACAGTGTAGAAGGAAGCCAAGTGCTGCAGAAGGGAGCTAAGCAGTGGAGAAGGGAGGGAGCCGAGGCAGCGGACACAGGAGTGGAGCCAAGGTATCGGACAAGGGAGAAGCTCCCTTTTCTGCTTCGCTCCGGCTGCAGGAAGCCCTATTCTTGCAGGAATCTTCCTGCAACGGGCCTCTAGTTTTGTTATAACAGTGGTTCTCAACCTTGGCTGCACATTAGAATCACCTGGGAATCTTTTTAAAATCCTGATTTCTGGGCCTTATTCTCCGATAATACTGTTTCTTTGTTATGGGGTGGGGCCACAATGTTAGTAACAAAGAAACAGAATTTCCGGAGGATGAGGCCCGGAAATCAGGATTTTTAAAAGATTCCCAGGTGATTCTAATGTGCAGCCAAGGTTGAGAACCACTGTGTTATAATGTTGATGAGATGGCATAGAAACTTAACTCCTGTTTATGTCAATTAGCCTATAGTAAAACTGGGTTCATGACAAGTCGTTTGTTTAACCTGTCAAGGACATCAAGGAATGACTTAATCATACTCCAATTTCTTCAACACAGCTTGTCCTCCCTGCTCCAGAATCAACAACACCTCTACTTCTTCTCTCTTATTAGTTCAAATTCTCAATCAAGCTTTTAGGATCTGCCTCTGTTCTCTCACCAAATCAGGGCCAAGTGGAGTGCAGCTAAAAAAAAAAAAAAAAAAGGTTGGATCCCTTTAGTGCCTCTGTAAAGAATACAGACTTACACGAGTTACTTAACCGCCAGGAGCCTCAGTTTCTGCATCTTTAAAATGGTAGCACTATATATAGCACAAGCAAGAGATGATATATTCCTGACATGGGAACACTGAAGCAGAAGCTGGATGGCTAACTGTGAGGGAGGCTGTAGGGATCCCACTGGGTTGAAACCAGACATAATTTTAATGCGAGGATCCCTTGCCTCTATACTGTGGCTCAAGCACTTCTAAGGATGACTCTTGACTTTTCACTACGACTACACGTTTTTCTGAGATTAGGACCAAAGCTTTCATCTTTATCCACATTCCTTAGTACTGCTGGGAATTCCTGCAAGACTTATGAATGATTTGACTGAACTCTATTAGATCCCTGTGACTCAAAGTGCAGCCTATGGACCAGCACTTTGGTAGATTCCTCAGATCCACTGAACCAGAATCTGCACCCTCCGGTGACTCATGTGCTAACAAGGTAATGATGAAGCTGATCTACAGGCAACCCTCAAAAAGTGAGGGAAAGGCCTAGGGCACCCTCATCCCATAAGATCTCCAGTGCCCAGGAAAGGGCCTCAGTCTTTCATTCACTCTTTTATTCAGTCGTTCACTCATTCAGCAATATATAAGAAGTTCCTACTGAGGCCCCTTCTAGGTAGGTGTCATTAAATGCTAAGGCTTCTCTAATATTAGAGAGAATGGTCTATTACAGCTGCCTGCCCACAAAATGCAGCCAAAAACAATTTAAGAGCCTCTGAGTCCGGCTGCTGCAACCCTGGGCCAGCTCCTCCAATGTTTTGCAGGTGTCAGAATGGATATCGCTTCAGAAACCCTCAAGAAACCACCCACACAGTAGGCTTGGCCCAGTGGTTTGGGCAAAGCCCCTTTATATTTCTGCAGGTGCTACATTCCAAAAATACTTCTTATAAAGCATGGCAGGAATTCTACACTTCAGGAAGAAAAGAGGTTAAAGAAGGGCTTTATTTTTCCCTGGAGAGAGAAGAGACTAAAACCTCTCATAGAGAGGTTCACATTTTTAAAATGTATTTATTTTATCAGCCACATGCTTGCAAGTCAAACATCCCTTTGAAGATATTTTGCAGAAAGACATATTCTGGGAACACACTGGAAGCAGTTTTATTTACTGCCACTATTACAAGGCTAGCCTGAAGGGATGAGCATTAGATACTATCTCCCTGCTGATATGAGTACGTGACTGTCTGCCAGGTCACAGCTACTTCATGTCCCTCAAAACTCCCTGCTGAGCCCTACCCACTACCTCTGCCCCACTGGTCTTCTGTGAGCCTTCCAATTAGCCCTGTCCCTCCCATTTGGGGAGGGCTATTTGGTCCATGTGCACTACCTTTGGAGTCTATAACTGACAGTGAAAAATGTAATGAATATACAAGTGCAATATTAATATCAACCACTGCCATTGTGCTGGAAGCCCCTGAGGGCTGGTAGGATCCTAGGTAAACACAATTCCTCAATATCACTGTCCAAAAGGAAATTATAAGAAAGCATACTTCCGTCAGCACCACTGTCCCTTAGCTCCCTCCTCTGTGATCTCTAATCAAGTCATCCTTTGAGTCACAATTAGGAATGCTTCCATAGCTCCCACAGTTCTCTACCTTGGCCTGGTAACTGTCTCATTCCCAACAGTGAGCATCTTGAGGGCAGGGCCTGTGTCCTGCTCAGCATAAGGTCCTTGGAGCCCAGCAGATGTGATACACACAGGTTTTCAGTAAATGATGGTAGAATGACAATTCACTCATTAAGCATTTCATTTAAGTGTTGAATTTCAGGAATACAACATTAAATACCTGAAAGATAAAGAAGAAATAATAATCTCTTGCTGGCCTTTGCAGACAAAACAAGGGAGGAGGACTATGAGAGCCTGGATGCAAACTCCAAGGTGAGGGGGTGAGGGAATTCCTGGAGCAGAGCAAGCCAAGGGCAACAGAGGTGGAATTTTTCTTATCCATACCATCTCACACAGACCCACCCCGACTCTGTAATTCATTGTGTACTAAATGCATTTGCCACACACCAGCCTCTTATTCTGAAATGGGCCAACTTTTGTATCTGTTTTTTAAAATATCAGTATACTGGATAGTAAATATGTGGCTTATTACAAGGGCAACCACAGTTCATAATGGGATGTGCTTTTCATGGGCCTCTGACTTCATCCTCAGCCCCAGCTGTGAGATTGTTCGTGCCACAACAGAGAAGAGGCCAGGGAAGTCTAGAGAGGGCCTGCCACAGTGGGTGCCCCTGGGACACTTCGCACCTCTTCCCTCTAGCCCTGTGCTCTCATCACCAACCCAGCTTCCTCTCCAGGCCTCTCTCGCCACCAACGTCACTGCCCAACAGAAATGCCATGAGCCACATGTGTCATGATACATATTCTAGTAGCCTTGTTCAAGTAAAAAGAAACTGGTGAAATTCATGTCAATACCTTCTTGTGTTAACCTGACACATCCAAATATTATCATTTCAACCTGTCACCAATATAAAGAAAAAATTGTTCAGTATGTACTTTACATTCTCTTTTTGTACTAAGTCTTCAAAGTCCAGTGCTCACTGCATGCTCACGGTGTGACTCAATTTCAGATGACACCTTCCGAGCACTGAAAGCACATGTGGCTGGTGGGCATCATATACTGCACAACATGGGACTCAAGTGAGCACTTCTTACACACGCTCGAGTCTCACAAAGCCTAAAACTTGCTGGTTTCTAAGTACATAGAGCCTTTTTCATGGTACCTACTTCTATTGAATGAGAATTGGGGGGCCTCCGTTTGCAGCTGACATGTTTGAATGACTTTCAGCTCCAGCCTTCAAGTCCCAAGTAGGCACCACTCCTCCAGGGAAGCTTGTCTGACTATGCACCCCCTCCTCCCGCTCTGTGCCCCCTTGCTGCGCCCGGGTACCCTGACCTCAGTCATCACAGCCCCAGCAAACTGACCTCAAAGTGCCTCTGCGCCACGTTCTCCACTATTCTATGCTCCTGAACAAAGGGCTGTGTCTGTTTCATTCATAGCTCAAGCCTTACTCCCAACCCAGCAGAGGCTTAGTAAATATTTGCCAGATGCACGGATGGATGGTTGGATAAATGAATGGAATTCTTCCTAACACAAAAATCTCTCCCTCTCTAGGCCATAGTTTCCTCATCTGTAAAATCTCCATGTTTCCTTCCAGCTCTGAAAGTCAACAAGCCCATGCACTTACTGTCACTTACACCCAGGGAGCAAACCAACTAGGACATTTACATTTGGCCCTGGTTGCACAACCAACTCAACCAACCATCTGACACAGGAAAGAACACTTCTGAGTTTGTAATAAACACATCAATTTTCTGGACCAGTACAAAATGGGCCAGGATAAATTGCTTCTAGGTGTCCAGAAAGTATCCTGTGACCCTCCTGCTATTTCACAGAATATAGAAATGTATACTCTCTCATGTCATTCCTGAACAGCTGCCCTGGCGAATCACTTATACATTTCTCACACATAAAATGCTGAATGTCGTCCTTAATGAAAAAATGTCATAAAAAGACCTTAAAGTCAGTTTTAGACTCCGAAGTCCTGGTTTCATCACCCACTACCTTTTTACCAGCTTGTTGCTTGATGATGAACACGTCACTTAACTCTATGCACCTCATTATCCTCATCCATCCAATGGGGTAACAATATAACAAACTCAGAGTTCTTATAATGCCAGCATGCCTCATATACTATAAAGGACTAAGGGACTGTTAACTACTTCATGATCTATTTCTTCTGAAGCACATCAAAGTGGGGTGACAGAGCAACCAACCTACAATACAGCCATGGTCAAGGCCAGAGGAAACCCAGTGCCCTCAGGACTAAACAGGCCCAGAATTCATGGCCAGAGGATCTCAGGTAGAAAGCAGCCCAGAAGGGCAGGCTCCCCCAGGTAAGCCTGGCGTCTGGCCCTCTGCCCCAACGGGAGGAGGCCCAGGGAAAAGGCCGCCTACTGGAGTACAAAGCACAGACAGCACAAAGGAGCCAGCCTTCTGAGGCGGGACAGGGAGCTTCTGTTCCAGGAAGGCAGGGCCCTCACTGAGCAAGGGGTCCTGCCCCCAGTCAGGCCAGGGAGCTGGAGAAACAGCTTCACCTGCCTTTTCTTTCTTTCTCCTGCAGCGTTTCAGAGGCACCTGAACTTTCCCAAACTGGTTCTGCCTATTTCAAACTAGGTTTGCATGTCCGCGTGCAAGTGTGCGTTTTGTGATTTCAGAAGAAAACATTTTACAGTCTGGAATGAGTCATCGGCAATCCCTGTCTGTTTGCCAGCAGCCTGTCCCTCTTCATTACAAACAGAAAGATAAAAGCTCTTGCATTGCATTAGCTGGCATATGCCTCCACAGACAGTACAAATAAATTAATTGTACCACGTCGCCAACAGTCCAAGAGGTGTGCGGAAGGGGAAAATGTGCTCCGTCTCCGTTCACTAACAAATTAAACTGAAATTGAGCCGAGACCATTCTCTTGTGTATACATACACCCTGCTATTCAACATCAGTCTCCTGACAGGCACCCATCTGGAGAGAAAGCCCGTATGCTCAAGAAACTGTCTCCTGCCCAAGGAAGTGGGTGTCCTTTAGCCCTTCTGTGGTCCTTGTGAGCGGAGGGGTGAAGGTGATCACTCTAAGGGTGCCTGGGGGGCAAGAATGGCCCATCAAATGCTGGGCGTGCTGCTGCAAAAGGAAGGGTGGTTCCATCATTGACCCCTGGCAAATAAACAAACCAGCTGGGCAAGTGGCCTGGTATGCACAGCAGAGTGAAAGAGTTTGTCATCAGCACTGTGTCATGCTGGGGATGGCAAGCATTCCAGAAGGAACACAGTTACTCAGGACCAACCTGAAAAACAGGTCGGACTCCCCTTCAGCACAAGCTAAGATTACACCCTCAAACACACCTTTCTACTATTCCACACGAGGCATTTGCTTCTGCAGTGAGGTCAAAGGCAATTTGTTACAATGCTGCGATTTTCTTTATCCTTCTTCCCATACGAGTTCATAATTTAGGCAGCCCACGTTTTGTAAGTTGAAGGAACATGACTGAAAAGCTGTTCCTTCTATTATTTTATCGCCAAAGAGACAAAAACAGTGCTTACAGGAGAGCAGGGGGAAAGGAAATGGAGGAATGATCTTAAAGACTATGTGACCATTTGGAAAAGAGGGGACTCTTAAGAAGAGGAAAAGCCCTTCTACTCTCCAAATATCACCCCATTAACTGGTGACCTGCAAGGAAGTGCAGATCATGAGCAGCTAATTCAACTGTGAAATATGTCCAAAGTATTTATTATACAGATGGGCTCTAGGTTTGGTTTTTGTTAGTTTGGTTTGTTCCTTTTAAACTGTAAAATGCAAAATCTAAAAAATTCTAGATTTCTAGTTCTGACCTCAAATGGATAGGCCCTGCCTATAACAAAACAAAGAAATTAAATAAAATCTAAAAATATAATAATAATAAAGCCATGCTCAAGCTTACCATAATTGAAGAAATGCCAATCAAACAATGAGGTACCATGGAGCCAAACCTTTGTAAAAATTACAATATTTAATGGAGGCCAAGAGATTCAAACTGGTACCTTCCTGCCCAGCTGGTGGCATTGTAATCTGGTACAACCCTTTTAGAATTCAATTTAGCAATATCCATCGAGAGCCAAAAAATGTTTGTTTGTTTTTTCACTTTAACCCTGAAACCTTGCTCCTAGAAATTCACCCTAAAGAAATAATCTTCAATATTAGAAGGATGAAACCATATCTTCAAGTATTTATAATAATAGCATAAAACCGTAAGAAAAAATGATACATGTCCAATAAGAGATGAATGGGAAAATAAATTTAGCCTGTGGGGATGATAGATTGTAAGACCATTAAGAATAATCTTGAAGACTATGTAACCATTTGGAAAACATTTAAGGTTTTACTGAAAAGAGCAGAATATAAAATTGAGTCTACATATGATTACAGCTATACAGAAATAGAGACAAGGGCTAAAAGGAAAAATGAAAACAGTTGTGTTAGGATGGTGAGCTTATGGGTAAACTTTTTAAAAATTTTGTTTCATTCCCTTTAATGTGGTTATAGCCTTTTATCTTGTGAAATAAAGAGAAATCACAATGTGTATATGCAGCATTCATATACTCATATTCAAAAAAATAAACCAGGAACCCGAGAAACCAATATGTGAGCTCTGCGCACGGGGCAATTGCACGGGAGTCTCTCTCCTGTGCTTTGCCTGCCTCCCTCCTACCACATCACTCGGCCAGCAAGGCAGGCTGACAAGGAAAATAATGCTTGAAGAAGACTGACAACCTACCCAAGGCTGTGTGAGGCTACAACAAGATGAGAGACTGGATGAGACTCCAGACTATTCCGCTCCGCAGCCCTGGGCCAGCACTGTGTGAATCTGATCCATGTGTAGTTCACAGACCACTTGCATCCAACTCACTCGCACTGAGGCTTAAAGCACACATGGCTGGCCCTAACACACACATAGTGCATCAGAGGATCTGGGAGTGCAGCACCTGAATCTGAATGTAACCAGCCACCCAGGCAACTTTCACGCACAGGAAGGGATATTTGCAAACCACTGGCCTAAGAATCACCAGTATCTGCCAAATCGAAACACCCAAACTCATATGTGCATCTCCCCCCCACCACACACACACATACAAAAATCTGCCGGATATGGGAAAAACATATTTAGAAGCTTGTACTTGCTCAAATGAGCATTTAACACCAGAGAGCTAAAATGTGTAAGATGAAAAGATCGAGAGAGAGAGAGAGAGAGAGAGAGAGAGAGAGAGAGAGAGAGAGAGATCTGTGTTGCTCAGACACTTTTATTTCCGATGAAATAATTCCTGGACTACCAGATGTTATCCGATTTCACATGCCCCACGCATAGCATAGTGCTCAAAATGCAGTGAAAGAATGGGTGAATGAAAAATCTGCCGGATATGGGAAAAACATATTTAGAAGCTTGTACTTGCTCAAATGAGCATTTAACACCAGAGAGCTAAAATGTGTAAGATGAAAAGATCGAGAGAGAGAGAGAGAGAGAGAGAGAGAGAGAGAGAGAGAGAGAGATCTGTGTTGCTCAGACACTTTTATTTCCGATGAAATAATTCCTGGACTACCAGATGTTATCCGATTTCACATGCCCCACGCATAGCATAGTGCTCAAAATGCAGTGAAAGAATGGGTGAATGAATGAATGAGCTGGTAGACAGTATCTGGTCTGACTATATTTAGTATTTATACTGTTGGTTTGCTTGTCTGTCTGTCTGTCTACCTGCACTTATGGAAAAACTCCCTCACATGGGGTGTGGATGGTACAGATCATCCATCTGTCACAGGGTCTGGGATGCTCTCACTCGTAAACAGTGGTTTACTAAATAAATAGTAAAACACTAGCAAGAGCCAGAAAAATGTAAGTGCTCCTGGATCCAGTGATCCCGTCGAGAAATGGACACTGTTCTTACAGAAGGGAAGGAGCAGCGGGAGCTTCCTGGCTGAGTGCACACCTGCACTGGGCCCAGTGCCTCACACCCGTGTCTTTAAGGAAAACCACAACCACATCCAGTGGACTAGTAACTGACAACTAGGACTAACTGGTTTTCCCAGTTACTAGAAACTAGGGCCAACTGGTTTTCATGTTGTCAGTCAAACATAAAAAATAAAAAAATAAAAGAAATATACGTCTAAAATCATGTCCCTTAAAGGATACATGGTCCAAAGAAAACACACACGCAAAAAACAAAAAAAAATAACAAAAAAAACCCACCATGCTGAGTGGCTTCCTAGAGGAGGCACCGGCCAACCTCAGACAAGTCGTGGACAGGGAGTCACAGTGCTGAGGAACTGACCCTTGCACCTTTGGACCCTGTGAGAGAACCTCAGCTGGTCACCTCAGGGCCCATCTCTCCTCCTTAAAATAATGGTGCTGCCCCAAATTAGTGTCAGCTGCAAACACTTTAGAATCAACAGATGTAACACTCAGACCATTGTAGAGTTTACTGGTTAGAATTATTGAGCACCCATGGGAGCACCTCACAGTCTAGTAGAGAGTCAACTTTGAAACCAAACTGGCCTGCCTTCACAGCCTGCCTTCACCACTTGCTCACGCAAGACCTTCATCTCCCCAGCCTTAGTTTCCTTATCTATAAGTGGAGATAATAATACTCACCTCATAGAATTATTCTGAGGATTAAATAAAACAATAACCTTAAAGGACTTACCACAGGGCTGGCACACTGTAAAACGGCAGTAAGTGATGCCTGTTGCAATAGTAACTACAAGCACTGTAAAACCTGATCTGAACACCAGACATTTCCCCAATTCACAAGCACACAGACTTCCTATAGGTTCTGCATTCTCTACTAATATTTTCCCATTCCACATAAAAAGGTTCGTGTATTAACACAGGGCATATACTTGTTATTTTTAATAGGCAGGGAGTAAGTACCTATTCCTCTCCCCAGGGATCTAACTTTTTAATGATTTCCACATTAGATTTAACATTAAATGCAAATTGATCCATAAAGTCATCTAATTAGAAATTAAGCATGTCATAGACATTATCCACGATTTAATTAGAAGAGCAACATGATATGATGAGAAATGCCCCACACTGAGTGGAGAGGCAGGGGATGGTGCTCCACCTCGGCCAATTACTGGCTGAGACCTGGAAGGTCACTTAGCCTGCCTGGGCCCCCGCAAAAGGAGGAAGTTAGATTTCAAAGATCCTTTCCAGTCAAAAGCTAAGAAATCTATAATTCAAATCACTTCAGTAATTATTTATGGAGAAAATAGGCTCTGGGGATGCAAAGACTCAGTCATGCCTTACAAAGTTTGCAGATTAGGGAAACCACAGACTGTTCCAGCCACCAACACACCCTGGCTTGCAAAGTGGGAAGCATTTGAATTTTCATTCTAGACTGCTATCTGGCATGTTCCTCCTGCCCTGCCCTCCCCTGTTGTGTGGCTATGTCCTCACTATTTACTTCCCAAAGCACAATTTCCAAATCTCAGAGCTCAGCACTCAAGACGATACAGCTGGTCACGCTTTTTGCTGTTTAAACCATTTTCCCCAGCCCACCCACCCAGGACTTCTCCCAGATTAAATTCTGAAAAGGTCACCAAGATTTATCTCAGCACTGCCTGTCCTTTTCAGTGCAAAACGATCCTTGTCCCTAGCCTGGACTTTTGACCAAAAAAGTGGAAGGGGATGAGGTGGAGAGGTGCTTAATCTGGAATTAGCAAGTGGCTCAGCATAGAAGGGGGTGAGGGGTGCACAGGAGGGCCAGGGACTGCTGCTGCCTGCATGAAACAAGGCATGAGCGGAGTCAGCAGCAGCATCTCCCTCTCAGGGAGCTCACGGGACAGCACCTTACATCTTACCCACATCAACGTGAGTGATATTCGGAGGTACTCTCCTTACCTCTCACTGTGGCACAAGGACATGCCACCACAGTCCCTCCTCTCCTGGGCACGAAGACCCCATCCCCCTTCCAGGCACCTTCATCTCCCCAAACTGCTGCTTTACTCTGCCTGGGTGGAACAGGGGCTGCTGCTTGTGGGCAGGCCTTGAGAAGGGACTAGGACAGTGATGGCGAACCTATGACACGCGAACTCATTTTTTTGGTTGATTTTTCTTTGTTAAATGGCATTTAAATATATAAAATAAATATCACCCAAAAATATAAATCTGTTTTACTATGGTTGCAAATATCAAAAATTTTCTATATGTGACACGGCACCAGAGTTAAGTTAGGGTTTTTCAAAATGCTGACACGCCGAGCTCAAAAGATTCGCCATCACTGGACTAGGATGACCCAGGCCAGGACAGTGAACCTTGTCCTGATTCCTGGAAATTTCACTACCAAAGCAATGGTCTCTAAGACCTAGGAATCCCAGAAAGCAACCATGACCTAGAAGCGGTTGTTCAGAAGACCCTCGGACGCCCAAGAACACCCCAGAACAAAGTTTGCAAACTTTTAAAGATAGGAAACTGCCCTTAATTGAATATGATGCATGTAAAGCACATGGAAGTAAAATTTGTACGATTCAGCCCAAATGAGGGTAGAGGAAGATACTTAAGGTTACATTAGGGTGGAGGCTATTAAAATTTAATGAAACTTCTCTTTAAGAAAAGGATCGCTATAAAACAAATGCAAAAATCCATCTGACTATAGATTGGTCTTGAACTGTACTTGAGACTTAAGGGATGAAACAAGAGTGTAATCTAAAAAAAATAAAAAAGGAAGGAATTGGGTTCAGAAATAATACCCTTCCATGAAATCAAAATGTTCATACTTACAAAGCACTTTCACTTTAACTGTCTTCTTTCAAGACAGTCATGTGAAGGGGATGGGGGTGACCGCTTATTTCTACTTCATGCTCTGAGAGGTGAGGAACCTGCTGAAGATCGTCCCACAGCCAATGACAGGCCTAGCATGTGAGCCTTTAGTCATGTCTGGGCCAAGCACTGTCCTTGAACCACTATTCACAAAGACCAGCCGTGACCTTCCCCAGGGATGTTCACACATCTCTGTCTGAGAAACAGTGGGAGGAGGGGTGAGGTTATGAGCTTATTTTGAGCGATTATTATCTGAGCTTCCTTTACTTACCCTACCTCACAAGAAAACCACTTCTTCCTCCTCTATCTCAGTCAAGGTGCATCTGAGTCAGTCAGGGTTCTAAGCACTTTATATTCATTAACTCATTTAACTCGTACAACAGCCCTATAAGGTAGATACTCCTGTTAATACCCTATTGTCCAGTTCAGTAAACAGCAAGATTAAGTAATTTTCCCAAAGGCAAAGAGCTGGAAGCATGAGCTGGGAGCCAGGAAATCTGAGCCTAGATGCTGTTCTTTTGACCACAAGGCTATCCTGCCTTATACCAGGTCCCAGGGTAGTAGATTCAAATGTGCCATGGAACTGGGGTGAGGAGTGGGGAACAGAACTCTAACTGCTCACTGTTGATACCATATGAAGCCCCTTAACTTCCAGATGCTTCCAGCTTTCAGAAATGTGCAGGTCACCACCTTCTCTCCCTCCCTCCTTCCACCTTCCGTTATTGGGTTACTGCAGGAGGATCCTGTATTAAGGCAAACACCACTTTGACATAACCTAATAACCACCCATCTCCCAGTGTTCGGCAAGAAGGAATGCTACAGGGCACACGTGCAAACCTGATTCTCAGTCCAGGAGTGATTTCTGTGGGAAGTGTAATTCCATTGTCCACCTCGCCCAGCAGATCTTATATCCATAAAACACAAAACCTCCATCAGTCAGGACCCACAGGAATGAAAGGCCCTGCCTCCTCTCCCATGTTTCAGGTGCAGCGAGACCCCATCTGGTGACAGAAAGTCAAACCTAATCTGATCTTTCCATTTAGAAACACAGTAACACACACACACACACACACACACACACACACACACACACACACACACAGCTGTGTGTAGAAGGCAGCATTATAACACAGACATATAATTGTCCCACATTCAGTTCCGCTGTTTACTTATACATTAGACTAAAATTACCCCTGATATTGTAGCTATGATCTGTATAAACTACGTTCATTGTAATACTCTGTGGCCACACTTTTGACTGTTAATGGCTCATTCTCTAAGGGAGACGTACAAATTCACACAAGAACTTATGGGATGTGGGTTTGTATCTGCATTGAAAGAAGCTGAAAGGCAAAAAACCTGTACTTAAGATCCCAGCACAGTTGCTCAGTTGGTAGTGGCAGAAGCTGTGATCTCAGGGGAAGAAGCCATGCAGCCCAAGTGGGGAACTGAGAGCCAAGCTCTAGTGTTCTCTGCTGCTGACTCCAAACAGGGTTGACAAACTAGCTTCCAGGCCAAACCTGGCCCGCCATCTGCTTTTGTGTGGCCTGCGAGCTAATGATGGCTTGTAGATGTTTAAATGGCTGAAAATAATCAAAGGGATATAAATTACATAGCATCCCCACTTCAGTGTCCGTAAAGAAAATGTCATTGGAATACAGCGATGCCTGTCGACTGGCATCTTGTCTATTGTCTGTGGCTGCTTTCACACCAGCAGAGATAAGTAGAGGTGACCTGGACGACCAAGCCTGCAAAAATATCTAGTCTCTGGCCTTTTTCAGAAAAAGTGTGCAGACCCCTAACTTAAAAGCACTGCTAGCCCTGGTTGGTTCAGCTCAGTGGATAGAGCATTGGCCTACGGACTGAAGGGTCCCGGGTTCGATTCTGGTCAAGGGCACATGCCCCAGATGTGGGCTCGATCCCCAGTAGGCGGCATGCAGGAGGCAGCCGATTGGTGATTCTCTCTCATCATTGATGTTTCTCCCTCTCTCTCCCTTTCCCTTCCTTTCTGAAATCAATAAAAATATGTATTATATATTTTAAAAAAGCACTGCTAGTGCCTGGCCAGGTGACTCGGTTGGTTGGAGCATCATCCTGTATGTATACCAAAAGGTTGAGGATTTGATTCCCAGTTAGGGCACATACGTAAGTGGAGGTTCCATCCCCAGTTGGGGCCATGTAGGGGATAGATGTTTCTCTCCCTTCTTCTCTCTCTAAAAATACTCAAAAACATATCCTTGGGTGAGGATTAAAAAACAAAACACACACACACACAACATTGCTAGAAATAAGACATTGACAAAACGTAAAGTCCAGGAGGAAAATACGAATGGTCACTTTCCTGATCAATCATTTGTGTCTACGATTCAGCAGCACACGCCCCTTTTCTGAGACAGAAAATGAGGCTGGATTGGGGATCCAGTGATTCTGCTTGTCCTGTGGCTCCAATGCAACAGAAAATGAGGGCAGAGCAGAAAGCATTCGCTAGAGCTCCTTTCAGCCCTCAGCGGGAAGCTGACAGGCAGAGCCAGAGCAGGACGGGAAGCCACTAGGCTATGACCTCTTTGTCAAGTTTCTTAGTGGAAAGTCTCAGTTTTGGAAGGAGGGTGGGTGGGGCGAACTAGGAAGTGAGCACAATATTCCTTTGTCAAGACTTTTTGTTGTTGTTAATCCTCACCCGAGGATATTTTTTTCCACTGATTTTTAGAGAGAGGGGAAAGGAGGGGAAGAGAGAGAGAAAAACATTGATGTGAGAGAGACACATGGATTGGTTGTCTCCCGCACGCTCCCCAACTGGGGCCGGGGATGGAGCCTGTGACCGAGGTATATGCCCTTGACCTGGAATCGAACCTGATACACTTCAGTCCATGGGTCGATGCTCTAACCACTGAGCAAAAACCAGCTAGGGTGATTTTATTTTCTTTTTTATTTTTTTAAAAATATATTTTATTGATTTTTTACAGAGAGGAAGGGAGACAGATAGTCAGAAACATCGATGAGAGAGAAACATCGACCAGCTGCCTCCTGCACATCTCCTACTGGGGATGTGCCCACAACCCAGGTACATGCCCTTGACCGGAATCGAACCTGGGACCTTTCAGTCCGCAGGCCGACGCTCTATCCACTGAGCCAAACCGGTTTTGGCTTTATTTTCTTTTTTAAAGATGATCTAGGATTATCTGTGCCCTCCTTTTTCCCATCTTTCTCACCACCTCAGTTAATCCAGGAAGCCCTAGAGTTGGGGTTACCAGATTTAGTAAATAAAAATACAAGATGCCCAGTTACATTCGAATGTCACATAAACAAGGAATAATTTTGTAATATGTTTGTCCAAAATATTGCTTCTCTAAAATTCAAGTTAGGGAGTAGACTTATACTAAAAAAAAAGTACTGATTATTTTTCTGATATTCAGATTTTACTGGGCATTCTGTATTTTACCTGACAACCCTACATAGAATCCAAATTATGCAGACTCCTAGAGCCCGGCCTTTCTGGCGAAGACCCTGCATGGCAGGTCCTGTCTCTAGGAGCCCTGCTCACATTCACCATGGGCTCCCTGGGCTCCCCAGTGTGGGGGCTTGTCTACTGCAGCGTCCAGAAACAACATCCCCAGGAGCAAGTGAGAGGAATGCAACCATCCCATCCTCCCCTCGACACACCAATATATCTGACATGCACATCTTTGGGATGTGGGAGGAAGCTGAGGTACCCAGAGAAAACCCATGTTGACATGGGGAGAACATGTCAACTCCACACAGACAGTGGCCCCAGTGGGAGTCAATTTTTTTTTCTCATCAATGTTATAAATGATATCACTCAAAGACCTGCCGTATCTGGCCCCCAACTTGAGAAGCCTCCAACAAGACAGAAGGCCAAAGACCTTCCCAATTCAGTTTAGGTCCAAGCTTAATGGTTTTCCTTGTCCATTCAGACCCAAGTACAACTTAAGACTTACTTCCTCCCTGCACCCCCCATTACTGTCTTCCCAGATGGTACCCCTTGGTTGTTGTCAATTCAAAATTGCCCTCTGATGTTTGATAATCAACCCCAACCATAATGGATTTGATTTATCCTCATCCAGATAAAAACCTGGCTTCTCACTGTACTTTTTCCCTAGTACAGTGGGGCCTTGACTTACGAGTGCCCCGACTAACGAGTTTTTTGAGATACCAGCTGTCTCTCCGCCCATATTTTGCATTGAGTTAACAGAGTAATTTGAGTTAACAAGCTCCTTAATGAGCCCGGTCTCAGAACGAATTAAACTCTAAACTCGTAAGTCAAGGCCCCACTGTACCTCCCACAGGATTAATATATTTCCCAGGGGCAGGAATGTTAATGTAATGGTGGTGGTGGTGGTAACATTTTAGCACTTAATATAGTCTAGCCAATGTAAGTACTTTACATGCATTATTTAATTTCATCTTCAAAACAACCTTTGAGGTAATTATATTATTATTCCCATTTTACCACATGAGGACAGTGACACAGAGTTCGGCTAACTTGCCCAAGGCCACAATGCAACTAAGTAGGGAGCTGGGATGGGAGTCATCCACATGTAAGCATCAACTGAAAAAGTGACCAGGCCTCGCAGGAGGAAGCTGCGCCAGCAATGAAGGGGTCCAGAAGCGAATGGTCAGAATGGTAGAACGAGAACTGAGCGCACCTTGACATTTTTATATCTAAGGGCTAAAAACAGCAATTTGCTCCAATAAGAAGCTGATGTTATTGGATGGATGGATGGATGGATGGATGGATGGATGGATGGGCCAGTGAAAGAAAAAATGGATGAGCAGATAGGTAAGTAGGAGGTGGAAGATTTTTAAGGGAAATTGCATGAAGAAATAATTTAAGAAGACTGAACCTATATAGGGCTATTACACAAAGTCCATCAAAAGATGCCAATTGCCCAAGTGGACCTGAAAATGGACCCTCCACTTTTAGCCCAGAGTACCTTAATTACAAATGTAGCCCTAGCTCTGGGCCCCTGATGGAAAAAGAAGTCGAGGGGACCTGGAGAAGGGGAACTGAGAGGAGCAGCAGGTTTGGCACATTCAGCCCTGGAGAATGATAGATGAGTTTAGGGAACTTGTTGCAGCAATCAGACAACTTCGTAGGAGGAGCAGAACCTTGTGAAGGACCCCAAATTTGCTCCATTGTTACTATTAATTTGTTACCTTGCTGTCTCTGCTACTTTACCTTTGTTACCTTTACTTCCTTATCTGTTTCCTTGTAGTCATTCTCAGTAAAACCTGAGAAGATAAAGGACCTGTTTGCAATCTTTAGGGGACAAAACGGGAGATGGGAATCTGCATCACACAAACACACACCCTTACGTGGGGGAAAGGACACTATAAGGACTGAAGAGGGCCTAGCCTTTAGACCTCAGCCCTACCAGCCAAGACCCCTGAGCTAAGGGTCTAGTTCAGTGGTTCTCAACCTCCTGGCCCTTTAAATACAGTTCCTCATTTATGTTGTGACCCAACCATAAAATTATTTTCGTTGCTACTTCATAACTGTAATGTTGCTACTGTTATGAATCGTAATGTAAATATCTGATATGCAGGATGGTCTTAGGCAACCCCTATGAAAGGGTCGTTCAACCGGCAAAGGGGTCGTGACCCACAGATTGAGAACCGCTGGTTTGGTTGGTTCCTGAGAGTTTCATGGTATGCAGTATCCCAGAGGGTAGAGAGAAGCTGAACTGGGAAAGCCCAGGGTTTGGTCTTAGGGGGTCCCTGGTGGCTAGTGAGGTGGCTTTAGACAAATCTGGATCAAATGAACAAAATATTACTTCATAACGAGGTCAATTTCTTCCAACTCCTGTTCTACTCAGGACTTCTGTTGTTTCTGATCACTAATCCTGCACATGCTACTACTTACTTCTTCCTTCCACCTTCTGACATGACCTAACCATCTCTACCTGTTGGCTTTCTAAAAATTAATTTTTATGGTCATCTCTTATAAACAGTTCAAGCAATACAGAAATGTATGAGGTAGAAAAGGAGAGTCCTTGCGTAACCCTAAATCCTAAATAAATGATTACTATTAGCATTTTATGTATATTCTCACCTCAAAATTAATGCAGATAAAATTATAATACATACTCATTCTATATACATGTATATTGAAAATAGAATCATACGATACATACTGATCTATAATCTAACTTTCTCACATAATTTCTTTGCCATCTTTCCGTAACAAAACAAGCTGACCTTATCGCTTTCAACTGTTTATATCAGCAGTCGCCAACCTTTCAGACCACCGGTTGGCGACCACTGGTTTATATAACATTCACTATACGGTTTTACTAAATTTTATTTAACTATTCCTTTATTGATGAACATTTTAAAGTCCCCGTTTGTCACTACACTAAAGAATATGGTGAGGAACATCCTTGTACATATTTATACTGTTCTTCCCTTAGGATAAATTAAATGAAGTAGAGCCACCAGGTCATAGAGTACCACACATTGAACATTTCAAATTCCTATTGTCAAAAGGCCCTCCAGCTCTAGCTGGTTTGGCTCAATGGATAGAGCACTGTCCTGTGGACTGAAGGGTCCCACATTCCATTCTGGGCAAGGGCACATGCCCAGTAGGGTGCATGCAGGAGGCAGCCGATCTCTCTCATCATTCATGTTTCCCTCTCTCCTTCCCTCTCCCCTCCTTCTCTGAAATCAATGAAAACTATATTTAAAGAAAGGCCCTCCAAAAAAGCTATACAATTTAGACTCCTGCTAGTAGTGTGTAAAATTTGCCCCCTACCCTCAACTCAATCAAGGGCGTTTTGGATCAAAGGAGTTAACGCCTTCATCAAGATAAAGTCTGTGACTCACAAAACTGCCCTTGGAACTCATCCATACTCACCTCACCAATTCTGCCTCTTCAAGGAAAACAGGCAGAGTTTTATACACTTGTCCAGGGTTCAAGAGCCTAACCGGGGTCAACTCTGGGCTGCACTAGAGGGTGAATAATTACACAGGCCTCAGGTGAAGACAACTATTCCACAGAGAGGTCCTTAGCACTGGACTCAGAGCACAAAGCACAGAGGACACACATAGGACCCTTGTCAACATCCAGAGAGCCTGTAGCTTCTGCAAGACAGACCCCTGCAGAGGAGCAGCCGCTGGAGCTGAGATGTATATCCCCACTCATCATCCTTGTCCTCTAAGGGACTTTGGAAACCGCAAGATCAGAGCGAGGGCCAAGAGCACATATTTTAGCAATAGGAAAGAAAGCGCTTTAAAATAAAACCCACTGCCACTCATCAGTGTAGCATAAGATTTCATGTTACCAGTACCCTTAGGGAAAAACTGTTCTTTGTTCATATTCTTTCAGTATGAATACTGATCAGCACCATGAGCATCAAAATGTTTGTTTCACTTCTGAAGGCTATTTCCACAGTTCTTCCCTGTCTTTTTACACAGAGCTCACCAGACAGAAGCAGGATGCTACTTAAAGATCACAGTCATATTATGCGCACCCAGCACCGCACTGTGCCAGACAACGGTGTGGACCACTCGAAACAATAGGGCAAGAGGGCTGAAGGACCCCAGTTTAATATACTTTTTAAATGTAACTACTCTCGTGTTTCTCTCTCCCCACATCATCAGCTATCACCTCCTCTCCTCTCTAGCAGATGCCACCTCTCTCTTTTAGAGCCATAAATGGCCCTCTCCAGCTGTTTATGCCGTGATAAGCAGAAAGTAAGCAGAGTAGAACTGCAAATACATGATGAGTAACGTAGCTAAGGTTGAGCAGGTCGCCTGGGAGTGAAGTGGTTAAGTTCTGGTGCACAGACTTTGTGAAGCTACTTCAAGTGCCATCCTCACATCTGGTCATGTGCCTTAAAATGGCTTACAGATAGCCCTATCATGTCCTTGGTGGAGGGCTTTTGTTTTTGACACACAGAAGCAGGCAACTGGCCAGCCACCAAATGCAAGAAGTGCGAGGAGTGCAAGGGTGATTCTAGGTCTCGGGTCCAGTGCTTTCAAAAGAACACATCAACTGCTTTCCCCCACAGCAAGTGGGACAAACATCTAGTCATACAAGTACAGCACCACAAGTAAACAAGTCTTCTGCTGGCTCTATGCTTCTGCTAAAAGAAAAAGGAAAAAAAAAAGTGTGGCAAATGTTGCTATTTCTTTCCCTTAAGTCATCTGGAAAATCTCCAACTAGCCAACAATTTGGTTTATAACACTCTCCTCCTAGGCACAGCAACTGAGATCTACAAGGATAACATCGCAAGGTGAAAAGAGTGCTGGGTTCAAGGTCAAGAGATGACCTTGGGCCAATCACACGCCCTTTTTTTTCAGCTGTTTTCCCATCAGTGCAAAATGGGACTGACACCCTCTTCTCCAGGAACAGAGGGCCCCACGGAGAGTGTGAGGGGATACGACAGTGACCACCCATCCTCTGAGGGGGTCTGCCAGGCGGAGCCTCCCACTCAAGCTTGGAGTGTTCACGAACTTCAGGACACGGGCATCGGGGGTGCACCATCTGATCCAGCCAGAGGATCCTGAGAGTCCCAGAAGGAACCAGGAAGGAAAGGAGAGCAATGACACGTGCCCAGTTCAACCACAGCAGACTGCAGCCTGGAGCTCCACTGTCAGCTTTAGAAATCTTTTTACACAGGAAAACCAGCCTCCGACCGAGGAAACCTTATCTATACTAGTAACCCCAATATATAAAACATGTTAAAAGTACCATTAGAACTTAATTATTTAAGTTATAGTATCTTCTTGTAAATATAACAAGACTGTCCTCATGAACATAATTTTAAATCTCAGTGAAGCATTTAATACATTTCTCTTTTAACTACTCATACAGAAAGCCCTGATTCATATGTAGTTGCAAATGGTACCTGCAAGTATTTAACCTTTTACTTGCAGCCTGGGGAATCTACTCCATAAAACTAATCCAGACACCTGAAGGTAGGACAATAGGAAAATTGTAAAGATAGGTAACATTTCTTATTGGGAAATGTTCAATTCAGAGAGAGTTGAAGAGTGGTTTCGCCAGTCAGTTTAAGCTTTTATTTCTGGAGAAAAACACTGTTAAAATGTATCTTAGAACATAATTCAACATTCAATGAGGTCAGCTCTAAAAATCCTCAGATACTTAGTACCAGGCTGTGACAGATATTTATGCAAAATTTCAAGAGTCTAATTTATTTAGTTTCCCACATTAAGTTGAAACTAAGTTTCAATTTCATCACTCACTCTACCAGCCCTTGTAAATAAGCATGGTGAGAACACAAGCTATCATTGCCTAATGGTGATCATTCAACCTTACTTTAAAAGTTTCAGCAAGATACATACGTGAGGGCAACCAGACTACATGTGAGGGGTTCAGATAAGGGAGTTTCCTTTGCCAGCCAATGTAGGAAAGAGATCTATCACCTCATATGAAATATTTATAGCTCAATCTTTTCCTGAATGGTCAACAACCTGTAGTATGAAAAAGTAAACTAAGAATTGTTATCCACATCACCACAGATAACCATAAGAGCAAAACATCTTAGTATAACGTACACATTGTGTGTTACATGTATAGCACCATTTTGAAGGTTATCTGTTCGGTAAGCGGTTTTGTATATACAAAACACAGCTTCTGGTAATAGCTGGTACCAGTGATGGCGAATCTTTTGAGCTCGGCATGTCAGCATTTTGAAAAACCCTAACTTAACTGTGGTGCCGTGTCACATATAGAAATTTTTTGATATTTGCAACCATAGTAAAACAAAGACATATTTTTTGATATTTATTTTATATATTTAAATGCCATTTAACAAAGAAAAATCAACCAAAAAAATGAGTTTGCGTGTCACCTCTGACATGCGTGTCATAGGTTCGCCATCACTGTGGTAGACAAACCAACATCTTGGTAATTTTCACTGTTATCGTCTTCACAATAGAAGATAAAATTCTCTTCACTTCTGTATGTGTCCAGTGTTTCAACGGGTCTTTCTCATGTTCGCCTGAATACACACATACAAATGCCAGCTAAATGCTGACAACTGCCATGTCCACACCTCTATGGAGAGGGATCGCCAGGGCATGAGTATGCAGGCTTGGAGCCTGCCCTAAGCAGGGTGAGCGCTGGGTTCTTCCCCGGACTGCATCATTCTACAATGACACCAGTTAAGTTCAGAGAGGATGGTGCAGCGAGGCCTTTGAAGCCATGAGAGCATTTTTCAGATAAATTTCTTATCTCTTCTTCTGGAGACCTCGCTAGTTCTTTCATTTGGAGGTTGCTTGTTTCCTCATTTTGGTTGTCTGTTCGGGTTTGTCATCAGAGCATTTTTCATGTTAGATTAAAACATGGTAGAATTCTCAAATTCTGAAGAACAGGGTAAATGCTCTGGGTGGGCCTAGGAAAATGTGAGAAGATACAGAAGACCTGCTGGTTCTCAAAAATGGAAATTACAAGAAAGAAGAAATGTGGATTCTTCTGTCAGCTCAACCCCTGCCTGGGCCCTCAAGCCAAGCAAGAAGCCCAGCTTTCAAGAGCAGTGAAGAAGTTTAGTCCATCCCCGCTTCTCTCCTTCCCAGAGTGTAGAAGCTTTTTCATTCACTCACTCACTCACTCACTCACTCATTCACTCATTCAGTCATCCCACAGCTATCCATTGGATGTCTACATTGCAAGGCTGGAGAGCTGGGCACACGCATGGCATATGTTTTCATTAGCATACTCTTAATTATATTTTATTTTGGAGAGTTCTGCCCTTAAAGATACCAAAAATGAGTGACCATCATCAGAACCATGGCTCACTCCTGTTAATAAAAGTTACAGCATTTGGAAATGTTAGCTATTATCATCACTTCCAAATACTTTTACTTGTGCACACACACTCTGAGCTTCTCTGTACTAGGCAGAATACAAGGCTGAGATAGTTACTTCCTCCAGGCACTCAGAGAGAATAAGGTAAGTTCAAGATGTAGAAGACGATGTGATTAATGCTAATGTTGAGTTACAGTATGGGGGACTGAGGGAAAGAAGGCGTAGTTACAGTATCGTGTAGGAACTGGGAAGGCTGCTGTGAAATAATGGACAAAAGAAGAGCTCACAATGGCAAGAGTGTATCCCACATAAGTGCAGGTGGAAGAGAAGGCACAGAGGCAGAGAGGTGGTTGAGTGTGACTGAAACTGGGGAACACTGGGTGGGAGTGACTGGCCAGGAGGTTGGAAGAGAGGACCAAGACTTTCTCATTGGGAGTTAATATGATTGGGGTCACCTGGTATCAGACACCGCAATCATCGGTAACGTCTCAGAGCAGGGAAGAGTGGCTCCTTCAGCAAAATTCCAAACTGAGTGGTCACACTGCATTCTCCCTGAACTTGTCAGGAGGCCTGTCCAACACACACACATCGTCTTCCTCTCGTCTAGGTACATGGAAGGGAGCTCCCAACACCAACCACCACAATGCTGACTCAGCCGTAATAGAAGATGAGTATAATAAGACGTGTCTCTGACTTGGCAGGAGTCGAGTTCTTCCAACCTAACTCTTTCCTACTCTCTAAAATGAAACCCATGCCGTTTTTTTAACAGCATGTCCAGGACCACTCTGCTTCCAGGGGATTTGCAGTTTTAGCCAATTTGCTTAGAGGATAACTGTGCAAATTTGCATTACCCCATGAGCCTGGGTTTGAAAAGGAGGGGAGGGCTCTCCAGCTATAACAGGAAAGAATTTAATAAAAAGCAGAAGCCAGAACCCGTGCAATCGATGGCTGCTCTTGCAGGTCAACTCACGCTGGCACCACTCACCCAGTCCTCCGAGGAATGCAACAAATGAATCCCAGTGGCCCCAAAGTCATCCCCTTCACAGATACTAGTATATTCTGAATACCTATTATAGGCAAAGCACTATGGAGAATATAAAGTTGTACGAGCCGCAGCTCATACCCTGAAAGAGCTTACAGTTTAGAAGGAAGAAAAGACACTTACAAAGGACAGTTAAACACGCTGGACTTAAACACGCTGGACGGTGAAAGTGGCATGAAGACATTGACGGCCAAAGGGAGTGAAGACCCCCTTCTGGTGAAGGAAGAGCAGACTGCGAGGAGACGTCTGGAACGAGGCAGCTGCAGAGAAAACCAGTGTGCCAGGGGCCTTTATCCCCACGGGCTGGGCAGAGGAACCCAGGCTCAGCGAGTGACTTGCACATCATCGGTGGCAGAGCCAAGACCCAAAGGTCTCCTCCTCTGCTAAAAGCAGCTTTCCTGGGAGTACAGCACATTGAGAAAATGCCGGGAACCCAGTCTGTAGGAAGGATACCCAACGGGACACCAGGCTAGAGAGATACACTGAGGCCACACTGTGGGGTCTCCTACTCCAGGCGGAGGGAATGCGCACGCTGGTTGGGGATGAAGCATGTAGGGACTGGGAGGCTTTTGAGGAATGAGAGTTTGGGATCAGGTGTAGGGAGTAAGAGCCACGGGGCCAGCCGCTCTGGGTTTCTATCCCAGTGCTGACAGCTATGTAAAACTGTGGTCAAGGTATTTAATGTCTCTGTGCCTCCACTTCCTCATTTATTAAGTGGGGACGATAATCCTAAACCTACTTCACAGAATTATTGTGAAAATTAAATGAATTGCAAAGCAGTAAGAATAATGCTACCCATAAGAACTGCTATCAACATATTATTAGATAATGATGGTTATAATGATGCAGCAACTTAATTAACCAGATGAGACTCACTGAGGTTGGCAGATTATCTGAGGGAGGATTGGAGTAGTTCAGACAAGGGAAGATGGTAGTAGCTGCAGGGGGAATGGAAAGGAAGCAACCGATTTGAGGGATCTGAAAACTGGGAAAGAGAGATGTTTCCCTGAGGCTTGCAGCCTGGGAAAATGGGGGCGGGGGGGGGGGGGCACGTGGTACCGCTCAGCAACAGAACTCGCTGGACTCTGCTCCCTGCACATCCAGGCACACTGCTCTGAGCCTCAGTCTTCCATCTCTATAATGGGGCTAACAATCGTACCCTTTCCCCTTTGGGCATTGTTGTGCAAACTTGGCCACAGGCATTAAGACATAAACCACTGTATAGATAAAAGGCACAAAGCAAGAAAGAGTTGTGACAAGGGATCAGCCTGGGGAGTGAGCCCCGGGAGAAAGAGGAAACCCAAGTTAACCTTGTCCACCCGTAACCTTTCCAGATAGGAACACTGAGGGTCAGTTCCACATTCTCACCCTGCACAGCTGCAGGCTGATGCCAGCCCAGGAACACGGACACCTGAGGCTGGCACAGCACTGAGAATAGCACCCCCCAAGGGTCTGGTTCAAGGGGCAGACCAGGAGGCAGCCCCCAATAGGGACAGCAGGAGTCACCATTCCAGGGCACACCAGAGATAAAGTTTGATGTGCAGAGAAAAAGAACACCCGCTGACTCTACCTCCTCCAGCTCTCCAGCCGCAAAGCCTGTGAACAGATCAAAAGAAGAGTCTGGAGCCAGCCAGAGAGGGCTGGGGAGCAGAAAGCAGGCCCTGAAGCAGGCAGCCCCTGCATTCGCCTTCCACTGTAACCAAATGTTTGTTTACATGCCCTACATTATCTTGTCACTCCTTGGATAAGATTTCTTCTAGAAACTCATTGTTTTTACGTTAAGTGCAGCCTATGCCGTCAAGGAAACAATAAAAATCAGCAGCTTGTATTCCCCATGTAACCAGCCTACCTTCCTTCCTCCCTCCCTCCCTCCCTCCCTCCCTCTCTCCCTCCCTTCCTTCCTTCCTTCTTGTTAATCCTCACCCAAGGATATTTTTCCCATTGATTTTTAGAGAGTGGAAGGGAGGGAGCAGAAAGAGAAACACATCAATGTGAGAGAGACACATCGATGGACTGCCTCCCACATGTGCTCAAACCAAGACCAAGGATTGAGCCTGCACCCGATGTATGTGCCCTTGACTGGAATCGATCCTGGGACCCTTCAGTCTACAGGCCAACACTCTATCCATGGAGCCAAACCGGCTAGGGAAAGTTTTCTTTATTTTACGTTCAGTAGGAAATCAGGGCCCCAGCCCAAGTCTCTTCTCTGGTAGACCCCATGCACCTCCTCAGATCATTCACCACCACAGATGGGAATGGTCTCCTTAACACAATTCTCTCTCCCACTAGCCGGGGGCTCCTTGAAGGTCCTTAAAAGAGCCTGAAGTCCTCATTCTTCTATGAACCCCCACCACCCAACACAGACGCTGGCACATACACTGAAATTTCAGCCCATCTTTGGTACCCAAAGACAGTGAGAACCCATAGGCACAACCCGCTCTAATCACGCAACTCTCCCCCATACTCAAAAAGACGTTCAACAAAGCAGCACCTCGTTTGTGCAAGCCTTCCTGGTTTGGTTTTCCAAAAACCTGATTACCCAGATTTAAAAAGGGGGGGGGCTAATTTAGGTGTGAGATCTTAGTTTGTGTTTTGTTTGAGAGTTCTGTTTGATACAGGCTCTGAAAAAGGAAAAGGCCTTATCACTCCAAAATACAGTCACTAACTTCAAGCCACACAAGAATCGTGCCTTCTCCTTTCAACCAACTTTCCTGTCTGACTTTCAACAGTTTTTAAGTTGATAAACCAAAGGAGGCCTTTATTTAACGAAAGAAAAAAAAGATCTAAGCAAACAGTTCCTAGTGTTCTCTAAGAATGTAGACTCTAAGAATACAATCTGTCCACACAAGGATAAACGCAGTTTTATTAAAGAAAACACAACGGGCTTACACACTCCCTTCAAATAGTGTCCACTGTACACACAAAGCAGCAAACGCAGACTCACAGGGACAACAGAGTCACCAGTGGGGGCCTGCTACGGTTTTGCTCAAAAGCTCAACCCTAAGGCAGGAGCCTACGCGAGGGACAGACTCCTGGCTTTGTCCTTCCCGCGCGATCTCTCTCACAACCATCCAGAGGGGCTCAGGAGATGACTGCAGAATCATGCCGTGGAGCCACTTTATTGAAGAAACAGTCAACCGAATTAATCATCCACAAAACCAAGCCCCTTGGCACTAAATATGTTCAAGACCTCAAACACTCCTGGAGTTTCAATTTATTCTAAATATAGACCTGAAATCATAAACTAAGGAGCGAAAGCAGCGGGTTTTAAATGATTGACCAACTCCATTCAAATAGCCCACACTTCTCTTCTGAGGGAAAATAAATGCATCAAGAAATACAATTTCTGCCCAGGCCCGGTGGCTCAGTTGGTTGGAGCAGCATCACAGACACCAAAAAAGGACGTTGGTTCTGTTCCTCATTGAGTGTGTACAGGAAGCAATAGATCCATGTTTCTCCCTCACATCGATTTTTCTCTCTTTTTTTAATTTTTAAATATTTTTATTGATTTCAGAGAGGAAGGGAGCGGGAGAGAGATAGAAATATCAATGATGAGAAAGAATCATTAATTGGCTGCCTCCTGCACGCCCCACTGGGGATTGAGCCCACAACCCAGGCATGTGCCCTGACCTGACCTTGTTCATAGGTCGACACTCAACCACTGAGCCACACTGGCTGGGCTCTCTTTCTCTCCCTCCCATCCTTCCCTTTCCTCCCTCTCTTCCTTCCCTCTCTCCCTCCGATTCTCCCTTTCTCTCTCTCTTCCCTTCCCTTCCTCTCTCTCACAAATGTATAAACATATACTTGGGTGAGGATTTAAAAAAAAGAAATATAATTTCTATAAATTCTTCCATCATGGGAAGAAAAGTGTGGCCTTTAAGAACATTAGCAGAAACTAAAATATATGTAAAACTTATTTCCATCACACTCCACAGATAAAATGGCACTTTTTTGTTTAATAATTTAAAAATATATTGTGTTTATAGTTTGGATCCTCTCACTACTTGAGCATTTGTCAAGCACTTGGATGTCAGAATTATAAAACTGAATGACGATTCTGCTCCTGTCCACAAGGAGCTCACACGTTGAGGTATTTGTACCTAAAATGAAAGGGTTTAATGGGTGATGCTCATTTATCTAAGAAATGTTTAGTAATAGAAAAAAGGTCTGAGGTTCTTTGCAGCAGTATTTTGTTTTCCCTAGTTTAAAAAAGAATTGACATAAATAGAATGATCTGAAAGGGAGATGCTGCTAAACCCAAAGTTGGGGAATTTGAATCAGAGCATTATTCACCAGGACCTGCTAGGTGGCAAGGCCTGCACTAGATATTGATCACAATCAATCTCCACTCTTCATAATGAATTCATATACCACTTGGCCAACATTCTGAGAATAAAACACTCCCAGGCCTGTGATTGACTCAATGGCAGATAACTAATGCTTCCCCCAAAAGATCACATATTCACTTTACTCTATTTGAATAATTTCTCAAACACTGTGCTGCGTCCAGATAACTCTATATGAAGCTAATCTTCAACAAGTGGGATTTCATTCATTCCAACTCACTCAACAAATACGTAGTAAGCACCAACTTCAGGGACTTTCTCAACACTGAGCAATTATACTGGCAAAGAGAACAGACATGGAGCCTTCCCTCAGGGGGCTTACAATCTAGCAAGTAAGGCAGGTAATCAATACAATTTATTCGTTTATTCATTTTATGGAGGGAAATAAATGAACAGGATGCAGGGATTCCGAATGACAAGCAGCTGGGTGGGGAGGCAGAGGGGACGACAGGCACCTACTGGATGGGATGGTTATGCCAGGGAGAGTCTCTTTGAAGAGAAAACCCTACAGAAGATATATTCTTGTAACTTTCAAAATATCTGTTACAAAGGCCGGTATGACTGTTACTGAAAAGAGTTTTGAATATCATATATATATATATAATGACTTAGAAAAGAGAAAATATTTTTTAAAAGAGTGATGCTAAATTGATTTGTAAATTAAATGAAACCCCAATAAACACAGTTTCAGAAAAAGTTTTAAAATAGACAAAAGTGTTTCTAAAATTAAATAGATAGGTAAACTTGTGGGGGAAAATTCTTAAAAAGGAGGGTAATGTGAAAGAAGTAACTGAATTATATATTAAAACCCTTCATAGAGCTATGATAATTAAAGATCCAGGTTGATAGTGAAACATATATGACCTGAATGTATGCGTTCAAGGAGAAAAGATTCAATGAATAGCTGGGACAAGTCAAGCATTAGGTAAAAAATATCTGTATCCCCACCTCACTCTTTATAACATACCAGATAAATTCTCGACAAATTCAACTAAGTGAAGTATTTTATGACTTCTTTTTCTTTTTAAGTAGAAGACTCTTTTGCAATAAGTAAGATAGTCCTTTGCGTGCAAATAATGAAATAAAAAAAAACACCTTGAAACCATAAGAGTTGATAAATCTGATTTAATTTGTGCCTGGAAAAGTTATATAAATAACAAGGAAAATCAAAAGGTCATGGCAAACCTAGAAAGAATATGTGGGATTAACCCCCATCCTACAGCCCCCTGAAGTTTCCCTGAGATTAGCAATGCTTCTCAAATTTTAATGTGCATACTGTTCACCTGGAATCTGGTTAAAATGAGACTTCTAACTCAGCAGGCCTGGAGTGGGGTCTCAGATTCTGCATTTCTAACCAGCCCCCAAGTCATGTAGCTAAATGTTATAGAACTTCTCTAAAGAGACCTCAGATAACTTCAAAGAATCACCTGGAAAGGTTTCAGAAGGAACACCCACCGAAGCTTCACCTTGGGCCATTGTGATTTAGGTCAAGGGTGAACAGTGGGAAGCAATATTTAAAAAAAACAAAAAAAAACTCCCTGTGTGACAAAGATATTCAGCCTGATTTGAAATCCAGTGGAGAAGACGGTCTGAGTTCCTTCCTGCTCGATGGGCTCCGAATGCCGCGGAGGCCTGTCGGAACTTGTAGTTTTAAACCATTCCTTTCCCATACCCAGATCCCAACTGCCCACCGCTCCCACCCCCAAGTCACCTTTCTGCAGCCTTGTCCTAACAATCTCCTCCCACTACAAAGGCTCAGGAAAGGGAGAGAGCACAGCACAGGAGGACGAGGAGCATGGTTAAGGGACATCCTACATCCGACATCCCCATGAGGGCTCAGGTTTGGTCACTGTTTAACCACTACTGGCTGTGTGATCCCAGGTAAGCCTCCTAACCTCTTAGACTCCACTTCCTCCTTTACAAAACCCAGGTTGTTGTGAGGCACAATCAAGTTAACCTATTGGAAGAAATATGAGTAAACTGGAAAGCATCACAGGAACATTAGTTATTAGGTATGTGACGTCTGCGAACACACACAATTCCAAACCACTCACACTGACATCCCAATAACTTTGTACAACATTCCCCTTCCCCTGCCTTCTCAAATTCAAGGAAAACAGGTTTCTCCAGGTTTCCATTTTCTAAATATACAAACTAAACTTCATGATTGAAAACAGGTAGAACTTAACATTTCATATCCAGCCTAAACTAAAAAGGGCTTCAAATTTGTAGAACATGCCAACAAACGAAAGCTGTGTTATGTCTGCTTATGTACATAACAAATGGACACTTGCAAAACAAATTCTAACTTCTTAAACAACTTCTACTCCATTTCTAAGTGTTAGGTTGCACCTAAAATGTACAGTCCCGTCTCCCCCACCTTCCAAATCTTGGGAACAGTGGAGGAAGCAGGTGTTTTGTTTCCATCCTCACAGACACACATCTTAATTGGTCTCCTCAAGAGAGGTATTTGCTATTTAATCTATTTGCTAATAAAATCCACTGAATTTGGAAGATTCCCTGGCAAAGGAAGTTTGAAGCACTTGCCCAACAGACACACTGGATCTATCCTTGGGACCATCTGCAAACAGCCACTGAGAGCACGCCTTCCGCACTGCACAGGGACAGGAAGGGAGAAGGAGGTGGCGCCACCAGGCAGGACTCTCAGATCTAAAGACACACCTGGCTTCCCTCTTCCCAGGTGCTCAGCCAACCAGAACTCCTCCGTGTCCAG
The DNA here is from genome assembly GCF_000327345.1 of Myotis davidii. Taxonomy (NCBI): domain Eukaryota; kingdom Metazoa; phylum Chordata; class Mammalia; order Chiroptera; family Vespertilionidae; genus Myotis; species Myotis davidii. The sequence continues at coordinate 80,270 of NW_006297395.1, read as the reverse complement.
GGGGTATGACTAGGAAAATTCCTCACCTGCCACGTTAGAATTAAGCACCCCATAACCTAACCCCACAGGGCGTACCAGGCAGCAGAAAGGCCTAAGCCAGGCCTTGAAATGGCCCAGTGTCGGCCACAGGTGAAGGGTCCAGTTAGCTAAGCATCCTCATGATGTTCCCTCGGACTAAATCCATAGCAGACAACAGGGGCAGGACAGCAGCCCTGCACAGCCAACCATGCAGACTCCAGATACTACCACAGGGAGGGTGCTGCCTTTAGAGAGAGGGCCCCTCCAGAACACCACACAGGCATATTTCCCAGCAAACGGGTTGCACAGAGACCATTTGGTTTCAATTAACAGAAACCCACTCCCAGTAACCTGGGGGGGTGGGGGTAAGGTTCATTATAAGGCCAAGAGGTCTATCAGAAGACCCCTGAACTGGGAACTGCAGCCAGCTCTGATGGGAAATGGAAACCAGGAAATGGAAAACCATCAGGAAATGAAACTATTCCCAAGGTCTCTCACCTCCTCCTCTGTGCAACTGCTTTGTTCTTTTCTCTCTGCAAAGCTGGTTGTGTCCACGCTTCTCTGTACCCATGGGTCAAACATCTACTCCCCAGGTAGCTTTTCCCTGAACGACAGTGTGAGCATCAAAGACAAACTAGGATTGCTGTCTCAATCCCAAAATATTCAGGAGACAGAGTTTAAGTCAGCTGGGTCAGATGTGCCCCTTTGATCCAAACACCAGAGAAAAGGTGGGTGAGCTGGTCTAACCATAGAGGATATTTACCTGTCCAGCACAATTACAAACAAAATAGCAGTACAAATGGCAGCTTGATAAACTCCAACCTTTGTTAAAGCCACAAGGCTTTCCAAAGGTATCATCTTGACTTCTTATCATCACTCCAAGGAAGCACAGCTGTATACAGCCAGATCCTCAAATAACAGATAAATGTCGTCTTTGTAGCTTGCTTCCTGGTTGCTCCGATTGGAGGAAAAAAAAGCATTTTGTTGTTACCAAATAGGAATTTATTTCTGGTTCATCCTTTTGCCTGGAAATGAGCAAGACCTGGACAATTCATGAAAATGTCCTTGAGGTCATGAATTCAAGGATGGGGGAGAAAGGCAGCCATGGTGGAGACACACACACAACACACACAGAGAGAACTGAAGCCCTCAAGGCAGTCGTACAAAGATCATTTTCCACAGGTAGAATCTATTCTGTGTAAAGGTTAAATTAAGCAAAGGTCCTTCCTTACAGAAGCCACTGGGCTTTGCATAAAGTGGCCCCAAAGAGTCCATCAGTCGCAGTTTCTTTCACCTAGGGCAGTGGTCAGCAAACTGCGGTTCTCGAGCCACATGTGACTCTTTGGCCCCTTGAATGTGGCTCTTCCACAAAATACCACAAAATACCACGTGCGGGCGCGCACGGACAGTGCGATTGAAACTTCGTGGCCCATGCACAGAAGTCGGTATTTTGTGGAAGAGCCACACCCAAGGGGCCAAGGAGCCACATGTGGCTCGCGAGCCGCAGTTTGCCGACCACGGACCTAGGGCAACAAACACATTCCTCACAGATCATGGGCTGCTCTGTGCAGTTGCTAATAAGATATCTGTTAGAGGAGGCTTACAAATCCATTTACATTGATTTTAATTAAGGAATCAATCCCTGGCCCTGAACAACTTGGTCCAGAGACTATAAGCAATTCAAGATTCAGTCTGTAGTCCCAGCCTAAAATCTGCATTAAAGAGAAGTTAATTCTCAGATCAATGCAGGACAAATAAAAATAATTGGGTTTGTATCTCTTAGCAAAAAGAAACGTCTCTTCCAAGTTTAGACAATAACTCTCCACACATTAATAAGAGGAATATATTTCCAGTGATTTCCTAACAAACTCAACCAGGCAAAGGGATTTTTGGTAAAAGTCTTAAATCTGGAAAACTGGGGTCAGATATTATGACTCTCAAACTTCTAAAGCAGTGGTTCTCAACCTTCTGGCCCTTTAAATACAGTTCCTCATGTTGTGACCCAACCATAAAATTATTTTCATTGCTACTTCATAACTGTAATGTTGCTACTGTTATGAATCGTAATGTAAATATCTGATATGCAGGATGGTCTTAGGCGACCCCTGTGAAAGAGTCGTTCGACCTCCAAAGGGGTCGCGACCCACAGGTTGAGAACCGCTGCCTAAAGTCACCTGAGCCCAACCTTCTCAAAAGCTTATCAGAACCTTTCAGGCCTGAAGTTGAACAGAGAATTACCCAAACACAAAACACAAATGACAAGTAAGAACAAAGTGGCACTCGCCAGCCCGGCTGTGCTCTGAATCAGCCGTGCTTCATTAAAGAGGCAAACTTTTGCATTTGCTTTTATTTTATCTTTTATAAAGGCTGAGGTAGAATTTGACCTTTCTGAGGTACAATTTGACCTTTCTGAGGTAGAATTTGACCTTTCTGACCTTTCTGAGCTGACTATGAATTGAAAACAAGCTCAATTTAAAAGACAGCATCAATGTATGACTGCTCACCATTTCATTTTTTTAAGACATATTTTTACTGATTTCAGTGAAGAAGGGAGAGGGAGGGAGAGAGATAGAAACATCAATGATGAGACAGAATCACTGATTGGCTGCCTCCTGCATGCCCTCTACTGGGGACGGAGGCCGCAACCCGGGTATGTGCCCTTGACTGGAATCAAACCTGGGACCCTTCAGTCCGCAGGCCGACGCTCTATTCACTGAGCCAAACCAGCTAGGGCATCATCATTTCATTGTGTTCCCTTCTTTTTCCTGGTCCACCCAGTCTATTTTTAGACTTTTATCAGAACTTCCAATGATTCCTCACAAACCTATAGTGGAAAAAAAGTCTAGTTTCAGTCCCATTTTCTCAAATCCCCCAGCGAGCCAATACCAATTGATGCAGGGACAGAAGAGCTAGCCAATACGTGAAAACACATCACACTTGATTTTAATTTTTTAACATCAAAAAAGTCCATAAACTCACAAACAAAACAGAAAGCAGCAGTGAGCACCTACCCCGCACAGATAGGGACCCCAACCTGTGTCTGCTCCAACTTAGGAACTCAGACAAGTGGAGGCTGCTCAAAAAAGAGAAGAATAAATCTAAGTTGCAGCAGACCCATTACACGGGGAGACAACCACTTCATGTTTCTCCCTTACTTTTAAAAATATTTAATAGAACAGTTACCAAGTTGATTTTGAAGTTAGTAGGACCAGCCTGAAACACTGCAAAAGGAACACCCCACCCCCACTCCCGACCCCCCACCCTGACAAAGACCCTGTGTATAAGGAAATAAATTGTGAGCAAAAGCGAGAGACAGACCAGAGCTCAGGCAGCTGGCACAAGCTTGTGTTCTCTCCTCTCTCCTTCCCTCCTCCGCCCTCCCCTCCCTTCCTTTCTGTTTCTCAACTGGGTGAACAAAACAAAAGGAGTTGACACTTTAGCTATACATATGGACTCCAGAGCTCTCTGCCTAATGTCAGCTTGCCTGCCCACAAGTTTGAAGATTCACTGGAACACGAAAGCTCCTTGAAACGTTGCCATGCGTTTGCTGGAGCCTTTCGGCAGACGCAGCCTGCCACCTTCCCTGGCTGAGTTGTGCAGGGCTGCTCAGCAGACCAGGGCATGCCAGTGTAGCCCGACATTCAGATCAAGACCACAAATTATAACCAGTTTCAGTAAATTGACTCGAGTGCCTTTGTTCCTCAGACATACATCTTCCTACGGCTTACAAATGCAGGCAGCAGAACCTAACCACCAACGCGACTAGAGCCAGCACTGGGAAAGGAAGTTATTGAAGCCTGGATTTCCTGCTTTTGCTTGTAGCCAAGAACTATGAGGCTTGTAGTGGTTTCAGGAACTGACTCATCTAATGATTCATGGATAAGATACTGCTTTTAATATGTTTCTGACCCGGCAGCTCAAGAACCTCAAAACCAATCCGAACCCGTGCTTCACTCTTATTTGCAAAAGAACAGTCCAAGCACAATAAACAGGAGGAAAAGAGTTAATGAAACAATGAAAACGTCACACCAGGGGCAGGAAGAGTGGAATGTGACTATCACATGGGAAGCCATGAGCAAAAGCCTAATCCGTGGGCTGTGACTTGACAGCGTCCAAACTTCCCAACAGTGGATAACAGGTGGGATAAGGCTTATTTTTAGATGTCATTCCCCTAGATGTAAAAATAGATTTAGCACAGCAATATTTTAATTCAGGAGCATCTGGGGTTGTGACTCTAAATACCCAAGATGTAAAGAAGCGTGTAGCTCCAGATTTAACTGCTATAGCTGCAAACCAGAGAGCGTGCAGGGTTAACCCGCTAATGAGTAATGGACAATAAAGGGCTGGCAGTAGAACTCATTCTCTTAACTCATCCTCTAAGGAAGACTGCAATTCGGTTATTTCCACTCATCTTCAGACCATTCTTCTCCCCTCTCCCCCACCTACATGCTCACACGAATACACACCCCCACACACACACATACACACAGAGAGAGAGAGAGTCCTGAAGAGCAAAGCTCTCTAAGAGTACAAAGTCAGGAGCTGATGTCCCCATGAATTCACTCATCAATGAGAAGTTGGGGGGGAGGGGGTTCAATCCTCCTTCATCCGCTGATCCTTGGGTCTTTCCTGCCCCCTAATATAGGACATTTGGCACAGGCCCAGTTTTGTGTTTTTTTTCGGGGGTGGG
>NW_006297395.1:55059-75472 GCF_000327345.1 Myotis davidii | reverse complement strand
AAGAAAACAGAAAATGTAGGCTGGATGGGGGCGGGGGTGGAGGAAGCAATGAGAACAGTTGACCAGGCGGGGCCAAAGTGCAGGGCTGGCCGGGAGGTGCTGCTAGGCTGGGCTCCTCAACTGATTTACCGACATGACGTCAGTGGCTCCAGTCCAGCCTTTTCCTTGGTCGTTCTTACCACATGCCTCCTGAAGCCTCCACTCGGCTAGGGAGCCACAGGACCACAATGAAAATTCCCTTTGTGAAATCAAGCTTACCTCGGGGCACAGAGGCCAGTCTGTGAATTACAGGCTCCTCACCCTCTGTGCCCACCAAGGAAAAGGGAGGGAATAATCCCCAACAATATTGTCCTTTCCTTAATACAGAGGAACCATTAAATGAGGCTAACAGCCTTAAAAAAATAATTTTTTTTAAGCCTAAGGGCCATGGGAGGGGCGCAAAATTTCACAGTCCAGGACACTAATGAACTTCTCAGGGATGTCATGAATGATGATCATTTCAGGACTATTCACTCATTCTGTTGTCAGGCTGTACTGGGTGGACTATGAATGCATAGGGCTCTGTTTCACCTCCACCGATGACAAAAAGTATTACTGAAGTGGAAACCCCAGGCCTGAACAGGACCTCTGAAGAAAGTATTGCAGCAGCTTATCTTTAAAATGAGTTTTTTTGTTGTTGCCGTTTATTGGGTTTTGCCTAAGTGCATATTCTGTGATGCACCAACATGGGCGTAAAACAATATCCAAGAAGCAAAGACAGGAATTACTAAAAGTAAGTCTAATAGCAGACATGTTAAACAAAAAATACTCATTTTAGACTTACAGGCTTTTTATTGTATAGCCACAACAGCATAACAGCTGTGTTTCGTGCAAGACTCCACGGCACAAATAAAACTATAGACCTTTAAAAAAAAATTTTAGCTGCCGGACCACAGTGGCTCAGTTGTTGAGGGTCAACCTATGAACCAGAAGATCACGGTTTGCTTCCAGTCAGGGCACATGCCTGTGTTATGGGCTCGATTCCCAGTGAGAGACATGCAGGAGGCAGCCAATCAATATTTCTATCTCTCTCCCTCTCTCTTCCTTTCTAAAGCCAATAAAAATATTTTTAATTAGTTAATAAAAATAATGTATTAGTGATAAATTCTTCAAATGACTAGAAAATTAAATATACTCTATTTTAAACACTTTAGGAGAGGAAGGTATAACACTTAAGTATTTACTCAAACAGATGTGTGCAAATGACCCCAAGAATATCATCAAACTACACTTTGTCGTCTGAATGGCTCCGAGAGGTAATAAGAAATTTCTCACCTTCTGGTTATTTAAACAAGGGGTAGAACAAGCATCACTAAAGTCTTCTGTGAAGCCTAAGTTATCATGAGCTTTGGCCTTTGAGGTGAGAATCAAACCATGAACTGTCCATGGGGAATTCTTCAATTTGGCCTTTTTCTTAAGGGAGAAAAGGACAAAATGACAAGCACAGGCATGGAAGTGGCAAATGAGAGTCAACCAGGCCAGCATGAGACAAGTGTGCAAGGAAACGTGTTTTGTTTTGTTTTTTACCATGGATCAACAAGTTGACAGAGCTGGGGGATGGGGAGCAGAGACCCTATCACCACACTGTAGCCCTGAAATACCATTTCCCACTAAAAGAAACCAAAATTCTACAGAAATGATCCATTTTAAGTCCCAAGAATATACAAGAAGAGATTGGATAGCAAGTAAGCTATCCAAAACTAGCAGGGCCACATCAAAAGGACACATGAGTCAACTAAAGAAACTCCCACTGGCCAAAGATGGTACCAATTGAGCATCAATGAAGAGAGTAACTGATGATGCCTTGATGTGGGGTTGGGGAGACAAGAAGAGATAAAACGAAGAACTTATATACTTATATGCACAGCCCATGGACACAGGCAATAGGATAGTGAAGACCTGGGGGGATGGGTAGGGACCGGGAGGAGAGGGGTGGAGGGGGAAAACGGGAGATACCTGTAATACTATCAACAATAAATAATGTATTTTTTTTAAAAAAAATGTAACAACAATGGATTCAAAAGCATCCAATCATTTAAAACCTATGATTGTATAAGGATACAAAAAAAACAAAAACAGAAACCTGCCTTTCCTGTATAAACTATACACCAGGTTAACCAAATAAGTAATGAGAAAAAGTCTCTCTAAAAGAGAGCATGAGTGGGGGAATGCGGGGGACAATAGGGGGGACACATATGTAATATCTTACTCAATAAAGAAAAAAGAAAGAGTATTCTAGGGGCGGGTCTGGTCCTTGGTGGTAGAGGGCACCATGATGGGTGGCAAGGCCACCGCAGCAGTGGGGGACCGGGTTTCAGGGGTACAGCAGGCACCTAGCCATTCCACCCCCTGGCTCCCTGAGAGAGCAAAAAGCAATGGAAGGCCTGCTTAGAATTCATCCTGTGCCACCTGCCTGACTACTACAACCATCCCCATAGCGGCATACGCCTGGACCAGCTGCTGTCCCTCTCTCTGGTCTGGGCCAACCACCTCTTCCTGGGTTGCAGTTACAACAAAGACCTTTTAGATAAGGTGATGGAAATGGCTGACGGAATTGGAGTGGAAAACCTGCCGTTTACTACCAGAAGTGAATTCATGAAAAAGCATCAAAGCTAAGGCAGAAGATGCATCACATTTTCATTATCAGCTACAGGCTAGGAGGGAGGCCAGGATGAATGTAGCTTTGACCACAGAAGCTCTCTTAAGACCCCTGGTGTTACCAACACGTAGGAAAGAGGTGGCTGGAATGAAAGTGGCATTTTAAAAGGTCTCATTCTCCCAGGAGCTATCATTGTAAAAGTACGCATGAGTATTTATGTATTTATAAATCCTGTATTTTTATTCTCAGTTTTGAATATCAAACTTTTTGTTTAAATGATCCTTTTTTTTAATGTTGATGTAATAATGGCAGGTCATGGATTTTATACTTTGGATTTCTCAACCATGTACCTTTAAGTGTGATTCTGGTTTTATGGGTGTTTTTCCCCGCATTGAGGCAAGCCAGATCCCTTATTTCCAATTTCTATCTGAAGTTTACACCGTCCACATCATCCACTGTCACACACACTCACCTTTTGGTAATGAGGTGAGTGAGAATCAAACCATAGGCTTCAGGCACCCATCAGCTCATGGGAAGAGGCAGCCTACAAAAGAGCATCTGATCTTTCGATAAAACTGACAAAAGATTCCATAGTTGGATCCAGGCAGCCAGTTGGTCTGCAGTAAAGGTCACTCCCAGCTGCTGAGTAAAGGTCACTTATTTTTTCTGGAGGGAGCCTTAGGCTCTTGTCTTCTCCTAGACTTGAGGAACTACCGAGCACAGAGCCCCTCAAGAAATTCTTTATTGCAGTGCAGCTCTGCTCTGAAATTCTGGTATTAATTTCCCCCTTTTAGTTAATGTATCTGTTCTTTATCCCTTTCCCATTCCTCTTTTTTATTTAATATCCACCATTAAGTACTTGGATTGTACTCAGGCTTAAATACAGAGAGAGGAACATCATTTAGGAGGCAGCAATGTAATAGCCAATCACAGTAGGATTCACTCATCATGGTGCTTGGTCCTGGGGACAGTAGTGAATAAGACAGTGGATCCTACTTTAGCTTAACCTGCTGATAAAGCCAGGTACTTGAACACGCAGAAGTGCTAAAGAGGAGAGCTGGCTGTGGGAGCATGGTGTCTGGTGGCAGAGAAGACGGACGACTCTTGCCATGGCTTAAGGCTAAGACCAGGCCGCAAACCTTGGATGGGTCTCATCTTTGTGCAGCTTTTAGCTCTCACCTCTAGCGACCACGAGGGTGGACCAAAGTTGGAAGAAACAGGATCTCTGACCTATAATCTTGAGCAAGCCACTTCTCTCCTCCAGCCTTACCTGGAAAACAGAGAGCGCAGAAACGCCTACCCCCAGAACTACGGCAAGGATTAAGACCAAGCACAAGCTTAGTGAGCCTCAGCCTCTTCTTTCCCTCAAACGTAGCCTGGCCTCTTTCATTTTGATTACCTGTACAAACCGGTGAGGCTTCAAGAACCAAATTATACGGTGGAAAAATAACAATAAAAAGAGTATTCTAGCCAAAACCAGTTTGAGGAATGAGAGAATTGGAATATTACGAGTGGCACCTTCAAGAACCGAATTATACGGTGGAAAAATAACAATAAAAAGAGTATTCTAGCTAATAAATGAAAAAGGAATGAGAGAATTGGAATATTACGAGTGGCACATAGGAAATAATAGACATGGGCAGAAATCATAAATCAATGCCTGCTAATATCACAAAGATGAGCCAACTACACATTAGGGGCCTCCTGGTGGAATGCTAGTTATAAAATATTCCTGTCCAAAAAAAAAAAAAATTAACCTGAATCAGACCAAGCTTCTAGCTCTAAATCCCCATTTATAGGAAATTCAGAAGATAGATTTTGATAAAACAGGACATGGGAATGCAACTGCAAAATTCAAAATGAGGAAAACGCTACAAGAGAAACAATGAGGCTTTTTAAATAACAAATTAACTGCAAGAAAGAAAATAAAAAGGCAAGAGGAGAGGCCTTAAAAGATTTTTAAGAAACATATTAACCAAATATAACCTGCTGATCTTGTTTGGAACCTGAACTGAACAAACCAACTGTGGGAAAACATTTATGAGACAATCAAGTAATTTTAACAGCGACTAGGTATTTGATATTAAGGCATTATTAAAATGTTCCTATGATATTGTACTTGGTGGTTGTTGTTTTTTTAAGAATCATATTTTTAAAAATACGTACCAAAAAAAAATTACAGATGAAGTGGAGAGGAGATGGGGTTTAGAAGAAACAATAATAGCCATGATTTTATGACGACTGCTAAGTGATGGTGGTCCCATGGGGGCTCATTACCCTCTACTGTGCTGAATTTTTCCATAATAAAACTTGTGAAAACCTAAAATTAAAAGTAGACAGCAATCCTGGCCCCCTCCTTCAAAGAGAGAGAAAGATGCTACGGGAAAAGGCATTTGGCACTCAAATTCATGGCTGCTGGGGAACGGTAATCGCAATCATAATCCCATCAGCAGCTAACATTTATGGGACACTTGCTCTCTGCCAGGCATGTGCTGGCCCTCAGTTAACCCACGAGGAAGGCACTGCTATGTCCATTTTACAGGTAAGGATACTGACGTTCAGAAAAATTAAAGAGGATCCTCAAGGACAAACGGACAAGTGGGTGGAATGTGGGTGACTCCACGAATTTATGAGAAACAGAATGAGTTCTGTCTTTTCAAAATAGTAGCAACTTTTAAGAGGGCTGGTAACTCTATAATCCCAAAGAGTCAACGCTCTCCAGTGTTAAAGAGAGCAGGGTTGAGAAGTGCTGCTTTACTGATGACCATTTTTGGTGAAACTCGGAGAGCTGCAGAGGCAGGCTCTAAAATCTCAAAGTGATAAGAGCGGAGGAGAAAGAATGAAAAGTGGAGGGCACGCATACAAGTGTGTGTGTAAAAACATGACGACAAAAAATGGTCTGAAGGAAAAGGGAGAAAAATAACAGAGCAGGAAATCCAGCTTAAAACTGAACCCAAAGGAGAAAGATGGAAAAAAGCAAATAAAGGAGCTCCTGTCAGACTAGTCCCGTCTAGTTGGGACAAACCCTCAGGATCTTGGATGGAGAAACAAAGGGCAGAGGAAGCAGGAGACTTCAGAATGGGTTGGGGGAGCACACAGAGATACTCACTGTGGGCCACTTACCATATTTCCTCACATTTCACTTTAAACTCACTCTCTGGAGGTTTATTATTTTCTTCATTTTTCAGATGAGGAAATGGGAGTCCCAAAGAGATCAAATATTTTACCTGCTATCACAGCCAATAAGCAGAACTCAGGTCTGACTTCAAAGCCATGGTTTCAGGCTACTTCACTAAATATATCAAGCACTAGAGAACTATACAAAGTTAGGTCAACACCAAAATGGCCAATAGCAGAAAGTCAGTGGAGAAAGTCTAAGAAAGGGACCAGTCCTGAGAAAGGGGAATACGCAGGCACAAGTCCCAGAGTGACCAGAGCTGGGTGGACAGAAGAAAAGACAGTAGCAAACAGCCCACTCCCTTCCACCAAATACCAGCCACCAAGATGTCAACCCCATTAGCAATCCCATTTCAAAGCCCCTAATGCCTTTTTTTAGAGGCCTGATTATCAAGGGCTCTGAGGAAGCAGTTAACTCCTTTCTACCCGGCGCCCCTACCACTGCCCATCACATATCACAGCCTAGACAGAGCCCAAGACACCTGGGTGGCAAGGACAGAAATTCACCCCATCTCTTAGGTTCCCAGCACTCCCACTATCATGGAGTAAAGTCAAGGTCATATGCCTACACCCTACCCCCATCGTGAGTCATTTCCATATCCAAACCTTCCTGGAGGTAGAGGGGGCTAACTTATTCTGACAGCCTGCCAACAGAGCACATTCCAAAGAAAAACCAGATAAACTGGTAGGTCCAGTTCCAACCTTCAAAACCACATCAGCCCCCAACCCCTACACACACACACACACACACACACCTATAGAGCAGCCTGGATCAACCCAGCCCCCTCATTAGTAGTAGGCTTACCCTCACATTTTCAATGGCCAGTACAACCAGTCTGAGAGGTGAAGGGTATTACAGTCTTTTGACATCTGAACCCAAAAGGGAAAGGTGAATCTTGCCCCTTCTCAGGAGGATGAATAACTAGAGTGGGAAAAGCTTGACTGAGTCACACCCAGCGTTTTAGAACCTTAGCCATGTGTTTGTTCTGAAGACAGAGTAAAATGGGTCACCAAGAACACAAAATACTTTGTGCTTTGTGTACCTTTGTGTACTTGGCCTTTTCTGGACAGATACTCCAAGTGAGAGGAAGTCTACCTTTGTTTCAATGTCATAATCAATCTTAAATCCATTCAGTGACACAATAAGACCGAGGTGACTTAATAAACAGACTTCTGTTAGCCTGGCAGCTGTGAAGTCACACCATCTAGGAACTGGCTTTAAATCTGGCCCTGTCACACAGGCTGTGGGACCTGGGGCAGATTACTAAACCTCTCTGAGCTTCACTTTCTTCAACTAAAAATGGAGCTATTAGGTTCCAAAAAAAAAAAAGGTAATGCTGAAGAATGGGCATAAGGCAGAATATGACCTATAAGCCTTCCTTTCTTATCCAAATTCTCCCAGAGTGGCCCAAGGAATTAGTGCCACTAAAAGAAAAGTTATGGCGTGAACTCAGAAGACTTGCACCTTTTCCACAAAATCTAGTTTGGGGAGGAGAGTGCAGGGTGGTGGATGGGATGACTCAGATAACAAGGTAATTCTCCAAGACTTTTCTGCCTAAGGCACTCACATTTTATCTCTTTAATCTAAAGCTCAGCTCAAAAGCAGGCTAGAGGGGCAGATGGCCCAGTATCATTTTCCCAGAAAGGGAAACCAAAGATTTTCAAACAATTTGCCCAAAGTCCCAGGGAAAGCCAATAGCAGAGGCTGTCCAACAAAGCCTTGCTTCCCCACAGTTGGAAGTGGAGGACCTAGATCCCAGTCCCCAGAAGACTTTCAAAGGCCTTCTCCCAAATGAGCTGCCCCAACAAGGAAACAGTTAGTTCTCCAGGCGCTCAACAGCAAAGCCCAGACGCCACTGTTTCAGCAACACTTTCCCAAGTTACTGCTTAAACCATGGATAAAATAACTCCATACATAGTGGTATCAAGAGAACCACCTGGAACTGAGGCGTGCTGTTACAATTACGTTTGGTTTTAGGCAAAGTAATAAAATTTCTTTAATTCCTAAAATCCCACTCCATTTCCCCTGCCGTATGTATTCAGGCACACCATCGGGCATTTTTGCACAGTTTCCCAAAGAACACAGATAAGCGAGTTTGAAACCAAAGACAGTCAAGAGCACTGAGACCACAGGTTCAACATCATCATCAGAAATGCCCCAAATTCCAATTACAAACCTCTCAAAATTCCACTGGGAAAAGCTTCCTAAATTACACTTTGCTAGTCAAAAAGGAAATGAACCAATGCTGAATCATTCCTATGAATGATGAGGGAAAAAAATATTTTTTTCATACGTTAGGAATTGATCCTCAGAATAGCTGAGGATCCTAAACAATTTGGTTGAAACTAGCACATGTTTATAGGACAAGTTGTTCTCTGAAATTCCCTTCTATTGTAGCTCCAGGCTCGCAACAGCATGGGACACTCCTTCAAGAATAATACTGTCAGGAGCTCAACACCAGGCTACTACAAAGGCCTCCTGCCCGGATTTTCTCTCCATTCTGCTTAATTAAAGGGAGCCAGCCAGTTTCCTCAACAGTTTCCTATTAGTAGAATGGCCGTGTAGTTTACCGTCGACCGGACATTTGAGAGTAAAGGGGGGCGCTAATTATTAAGGATTACGCCAAGACAAGAAGCCTAAGCCAGGCCTGTTCCAGGCAAGCCTCTACACAGCCACAAGGAACAGTAAAGGACAACCCTTTCGAAAATGCAAATGGATAAAAACTGCCACAAACAGACATTCTGAGGGAGACAGCATCTGGTGGGAGGACACAGGAACCAGAAAGACCAAGTTGAAATTAAGAAAAAACTGGGCAGAGCGCAGCCTGAAGCGTGAGGTATAAATTAACCTGACCCTGAGTTTCCTTTTTCCCCCATCTTAAATCAGTTTACAAATCAGATTCAATAGTTGACTTGTGGCCTCATGATCTCCTAGTTTGTTCTTCATGACTTTAGTTCTTGGACTGTTTAAAGCAGTGGTTCTCAACCTTCCTAATGCCGCGACCCTTTAATACAGTTCCTCATGTTGTGGTGACCCCCAACCATAAAATTGTTTTTGTTGCTATTTCATAACTGTAATGTTGCTACTGTTATGAAATCATAATGTAAATATCTGATATGCAGGATGTATTTAGGCAACCCCTGAGAAAGGGTCGTTCGACCCCCAAAGGGGTTGCGACCCACAGGTTGAGAACCGTTGGTTTAAAGTCTAAGCTACATGGGTGGTTAGCACAGTCAACATCTATCACTAGGAGAGAGTCATTCCACACCATTAGAATCATTCTTTGTAAAGAAAAAAAAAGCTTCCATTTTACATATATTTTTTAAATCAACCTTTCTTCCTTCTTCAACAGTCAGCTAGCTGCCTCCAAAAACCCCTACCCCCAACAAGTTCACTCATTCCTCAGTAATTTTTAACTTAAAGACTGGGAAACCACATTAGCTCTACATATTGTGCTAAGAGACAATACATGTGTTCTCCAGCCCTGGCTCAGAACCATCTTAAGTACTCAAGCAATAGCAGGGAGTGGTCCGGGTCGACAAAGGAGGGGACGCTGAAGTGTAGCTGGGGATCTGAGCAGACCTACAGCCCACTTCAGGCTTCCAAGTGAAAAAGTAGGTCTCTACCCACTCTACCCAGGATACTAACCCAAGTAGACACTCATCTTAGATTAACAAACATGCTCTTACATATGCAAATACTTGGCAAAGGGCGGGGCTACCATTCACATAAAAGTGTTAATTATTATGTAAATTATGTTTAAGACCCAAAGCAAAGAGCCTGCTGGGAGTGGCAAAGCAAAGACTTAATTCCTGAGCTTGGAGTACCTACTTGGAGGAGCAGGCTGGCTGGAGGTTTTAATAGCAGCCACACCGAGCTAGCTTTTAACTAAACTTTACCACAACGCTTCTAGATAGATAATGTCATCCCCATTTTCCAGATGACGAAACTGAGGGCACAGACAAGTTAAGGAGCAGCTTGTACTGAGCAGAGGTATTAAGAAGTGCAGGAGCCATAGCCGGTTTGGTTCAGTGGATAGATAGAGCTTCTGGAGGTTTTAATAGCAGCCACACCGAGCTAGCTTTTAACTAAACTTTACCACAACGCTTCTAGATAGATAATGTCATCCCCATTTTCCAGATGACGAAACTGAGGGCACAGACAAGTTAAGGAGCAGCTTGTACTGAGCAGAGGTATTAAGAAGTGCAGGAGCCATAGCTGGTTTGGCTCAGTGGATAGATAGAGCTTCAGCCCGGGTTCGATTCTGGTCAAGGGCATGTACCTCGGTTGCAGGCTTGATCCCTGGCCCTTGTCGGGGCGCCTGTGGGAGGCAACCAATCGATGTGTCTCTCTCACATGGATGTTTCTCTCTGTCTCTCCCCCTCCCTTCCACTCTCTCTAAAGGTGGGGTGGCTCCTCTCAGCCTCTAGTTCTCTCTCCCACCTGAAGCTTAACGCCCTCACACCACCAACAGAAAGGAACTCCTCAGGGTGCTGCTAGCAGGCCCAGGGCTCTAAGCACAATTTCTCTGGAAAGTGTTCCTTTCAACCACCTTAGAGAACTTTTAGAACCCAATCCCAAAGTTAGGAGCACGGTTCCTAAGTAAGAACCTAAGAAAACGGTTTCCTTTTGCGTAGATGAAGGTGCATCAAACCCACTTTTTCAGAAGTATTTCCATTTGATTCATACTACGATTTGGCAAAGAATGACCTCAAATATGATGTATTTACTGATGGATTTCCTCCACTTTATCAACAGGGGAAGTGTGGTTCAAAGTGATTAATGGTCCAGGACTTTGGGATGCACCAGCCTCCCCTGGATTTCAGTCCATTTGCCTGAGACCAGAAGTCCGGTTCTTCTAAGTGACTCCGGCTCAGCCCTGGGTGTTCCTCCAGAATCCCTGTCCAGGCTGACCTGGCAGGAAATCTGTGAAGATGTGGGAGGCAAGATAATATCTGAATTTGCCATTTACTGAACACTTACTAAATGTCAGGCATACAGGAGGCATTCTATCAGGACTTCCAAATGGGGACACCGAGGCTGAGAGAGGAGGTACAGTCGAACCTCGCTTCTCGAACGTCTCCCATTTCGAACACTTCAGTTCTCAACTAAGTTGTCCACAGAAAAGAAAATGTCTCGGCTGCCAAGCCAAAACTTCAGTTTTCAGCCTAACAACCCTTTCATGCTCATACCTCAGCATGACAGAAGGTGTCCCACGGGCAACAAAGGAGAGAATGCTTTTATTGCTGGTGAAATTGATGATTAGCACAGTTTTAAAACATAAAGAGTGTTAATGTTGCTAAGGGTGTGAAAGTGCTCACAAAACAACAATCACTGGCACTTGAATAGGTAGAAAAACTGCTGATTGGATAAAGAAAAAGTAGTATTTCTGAGGTAGTGATATGTGAAAAATTTGTTTAAGGCTAGAATGGGGTGGTTTGATAAATTTAAGAAAAGAAGTGTTTATTTATAAATAGTACATTAGACATGTATTGTATATAAGAAAGGTTAAAACAGAGAATCATTTGGGGGTCTGGGATGGATTAATTCAATGTATATTATTTCTAATGGGGAAAAAATGATTCCGTTTTCGAGCAAATCGCTTCTCGAACAGCCTTCCGGATGAATTAAGTTCGAGAAAGGAGGTTCAATGTAATTTGACTGAGGCCACAGAACTTGTAAGTGGCTGACCCAAGAGTCCAAATAAGGTACCCATCCAGTGTGGCTCAGTGGTTGAGCCTTGGCTCATGAACCAAGAGGTAACTGGTTCGATTCCCAGTCAAGGCATATGTCCGGGTTGCTAGCTCCATCTCCAGTAGGGAATGTGCAGGACATAGCCCATCAATGATGTTTCTCTCTCATGGATGTTTCTATCTCTCCGTCCCTCTCCCTTCCTCTCTCTCTAAAATCAATAATACCTATTTTTTTTTTAAATATTGTTGCACCTACCCAGTTTGGCTCAGTGGATAAAGCATTGGCCTGCAAACTGAAGGGTCTTGGGTTTGATTCTGGTCAAGGGCACATACATTGGTTGCAGGCTCAATCCCTGGCCCTGGTCAGGGCACGTGTGGTGGCAACCTAATATATAAATATAAATGTTGTTGCAAAACAAACCACCCCAGAGTATTTCTGTAGCACTTATAAATCATATTTTATGCATACTTAAACCTTTTAAGTATGTCAATCTTGTGCAGACATAAAGAGGAAAGTATAAGCAAAATAAACTGGATAAGATATATCTAAAACAACTTCTCAAGGAGAGAAATATCCATGCTGTTCCACACACTATCGCCCCGTGACAAAAGCATTCTGCATTTGTTCTACAAGCTTTGATGAGCGTGTGCAACCACTTCATGGATGGTGACCATAGCCTGGCCAGTCAGAATTGAAGGATATGTTCAAATATGGGAAAAGTCTGCATCTTGGAACAGATGGAACATGGGACACACTGTTTCCCCACTGGACTGTGATGATCTCTTTACATGCCTGTTTCCCTTCCTGTAAATTTTACTGATCACCATTCATTGGCCATCTTTTACTGATCACCAAAACCCTGGCACACAGGAGCACCTGTAAATGTTTAAATGTCCAGGGGCAAGTAGCAGTTCTATGCAGAACTGAGAGCATCTGGACTTCAAGGAATCCAAAGGTGGAGGAAAGAAAAAAGAAAGAATGAAAAGCCACATATGGTTTATCAGCAGCGGGTTCGTCTCTGGGCTGCTGCCAGGATCACCCATCCTACCACCTCACTCTGCAGTGTCAAGGGATACCATCTAAGGACTCAGAGAGCAGCTGAGACAGCATCCCCGCTACTCAAACAATAAAAACACCTCTGCAAGCAGCCAGGTAAGAATTAGTCTTTAAACCCTTTCCCAGCAAGCCTGACACAGGCCTCTATTATCACATCTGGAAACAACTGCTACACTCCCAAGGGGTAACAGATGAAAGCTGAGCACAAAGAAGGTGGCTCTACACATTTTATTGCTTCTCGCAATTGCGACCTTATTTTTGTGCAGTTGTAGCTTTAAAATCAACCAAGAACATCTTTGTGAATTCCAAAAACATTCAGTATATGCATGCATATAAGTTCTTTGGTTAATCTCTTCCTGTCTCCTCTGCCCCAGAAAGAAAAAAAGGGGGGGGGGACATCTGTGATACTTTCAACAATAAAGGTAAATTAAAAATAAATAAAAACCAAAGATTCAGTATATGTTCTTTGGTACATCGCCTCACAAATATGGGGCGGGGGGAATCCCAACTCAGAGTTAGGAGGGACAGCCACATTTTGTCTGATTCAATCTAAGGATAAAAATTAGAGTATCACCCTAGCCAGTTTGGCTCAATGGATAGAGCGTTGGCCCTCAAACTGAAGGATCCACAGTTCAATTCCAGTCAGGGCACACTTACCTGGGTTGCAGGCTCGATTCCTAGGTATTTGCAGGGGGAGGGGAAGGGGGGGAACCAGTTGATGTGTCTCCCTCACATTGATGCTTCTTCTCTCTCTGTCTCTCCCCACCCCTTTCACTCTAAAAAAAAAATCAATGGAAAACATCCTAGGGTGAGGATTAACAAAAAAATTAGAGTACCTAGGAGCAATGGTTCCCAATCAGAGGTGAACACCACAATAGGTTCTCTTAGAAAAACGGAAACATTGCCCTTCCCGCAGCCCTCCTAAGTCTTCAGGGGTGATGGCCAGGCTGTTGAGAGCTCCGTGGTGGCTGCCAAGCACAGGGTCAGGTGGGAACCACTAGTGTGACAAAGGATCCGGGGGCAGGAGCAGAACGAGGCTGCCCTGGGTTTGAGTCAGAACCATCCTGAATTAGCCATGTAAAAAGACCCAGGTATTGTCAATTACTAGCCCCAAGTCAAAATCTGGGAAAGGTGAGGGGCCTATTAAGTTGAAAGATAATGTGCAGGGAGGGTGGGCTGGGAAAGGGCAGACGGTCTTACCCTGGTCTTACCCTGGCTCCTCAGTCTTACCCTGGCTCCTACAGCGCCTGGCACATACCAATATTTGCTGGAGACACCCAAAATTTGCTGATAAGCACATGGTCATGTACATCATCAAATTTCCACAGAGCCACCTACTATGTGCAAAAAAATCTGAGTTGGCTCTGGCAACTTAATCAAGAGTTGTCACCCACCTGCCTCACTCCCTCAATTCATAGTGGAACAGATTTTAGTTTTGCTTTAGCTTCACCTGGGCTCTGAGTAGAGGTTTCTAGAAACATTTCCATGTTTAACAATCCCTAGTCAGGAAGGAAGCTGACTCTTGCCTCCAAATCACAGATAACACATCCTCTGATATCCAGTTACGTAGATGCTAATCATTTTTACATATTATGATTAAGATAAAATTCAAAGGTAAGAGAAAATGGGGGACATATTTTTAATGCACAGCAAAACTAGAAATGTTTTATCAAAATAAAAACAATATCAGCCTTATCTCTCCAGTATTTAAAACAAAAGCAAATTCTGAATTACGGGAATTTCTTGGCTTTACCAGTATGAAATGCTACTAAGTAATTTGTTTTCTGTTTTCCACTCAATGAAAATACCTGATGAGTTCTTCTAAGTGTCCCAGATTTCAAGACAGGGCTGGGGGCTAGGGACTGATGGTTCCCCAGCTGATGGTGCCCTTTCCCACTCTAACCACCATTGTCTCCCAAAGGCTTTCAGATGAAAAGGCAGAGAGGGAGAAAGGACTGAAAGAGATTCCACCAAAGGAAGCACTGCTCACAATGGCTTCAATAGTTTTTGGAATCAGCTGGCCCCCATGACACCCCCAGCCATGGTGATGGGTGATCTGAAAATGAAGCATATCAAAATGCTATTGATAAGCTAAATTACCAGACAGCTTATCTGAGGCCCACATCCGCCATATGGTGCCCCAACTTCTGCCGCCTGTTGCTGCTGCAACAATAGGCACGCCTACCCAGAAAGCAGCATCGGACAGAAGCCCAGCAGCAGTGGCATGCAGGGCGGCTACTGTGTTTACATTTTATTTTGTGCTATTAACTCTGGGCCTCCCCCTATCCCAGGAGAGACTTGAAACACACACATACATTCAATGTCAAAAATAGGTGTTCCCTGCAGACACACGCAGGCACACTTCATGTGTGCACGTGAATGGGTACACATCAGGTGAACAGAGAGAAAACCAGATGTCAACTTCAGAACTGGAGCTGCCTGGTGGGGGAGGGGGAGGCAAGCGGGCTCCCGGCTAGGGCTGCAAGCAGACAATGAGCTTTTCTCAAAACACTGGGGCGGGCGGGCCTTGGGGAGTGGCTATTTAAAACACTTGGCTCCTTTTATTTCACCACCATGGAAGTGAATTCGGCTCTGAAGTGCCAGAGCAAATGAAGTCATTTGGTTTCCGCGGGCTCCCTTTGCATTCTAGCAGTAGAAGTGAGGCCAGACGAGAGAGTTGGAGAGTAGGAAGGTCCAGCCTGAAGTTGTTCTTTCTTCCACTTAAAATCGATTCCACAGAGGATTTGGGGCCTGGGCTTCATTAGCTTTTTTTTTTTTCTTTGAAAAGACAGTAAGATCATAGGAAATCTAAAGGACATTGGACACTGGAATGAATGCTGTCAAAGACGACTCCCTTTACAAAATGCCATCAAGTCAAAGTGTAAAGACGCCAGATAAGGAGATCAGCTTCTAAAAGCTTGGTTGGTATAAAAGATTAATGGTGGCTCTGTCAAATGAATTCGTAAGATTTCTGCATTTCTTTCTACTTTCTACTCTCTCTAAAAAAGGTTCCTATCTTTGCAGACATGATATCCTTCATAGTAATAAGCTATTCATTTCTTAGTTTACTATCTATTAGGGCAAAGACACTGGTTTTCAGTTAGAGCTCAGAACACATAACATCTGGTTATGCAAAAATGCACAAGATGCAGGTCTGGAGAGGTGCAAAGCTAAAAAAAAAAAAAATAGCGTTTCCTAATATTCAGATCTAGTTAACTATTACAGAAAGGCACTCATTTCATCCCCCCAAATCTCCCACACCTAAGCAGACAACATTCTTGGATGAACTTTTCAAATTTTCTTAAACATTCTCAGTTTTAAAAAAACACACAACTCCTTTCAAGTTAAATTGAGATTGCACTTGAACTCTGTCCAAGAGCTGAGCTGAACTGAATTATGATAATTAGAAAGCTGTGCCTATAAAAAAAGCAGTGCAGTTCATGCATTTTTTTTAAAAGTTCATGCCAGAGAATATAAGTTCAATATGTTCTCACATAATTAACATTTCCCACCATTAGCAGCAGTTTTTCAGTTTATATATCAGTAAAAACAACAGCACTCGTCATTGTTGTATATTCCCAGTCAATAGTGTTTCAGTCGCCTAACACATACATCTAAACCTGTCAGATGCCTAAAAGCAACCACAGATTTCCCACTGGAGACAACAGTGACTTAACTTATTCATCAATAAGCTGGATTTTTCTCTGAAACCCATTTTCCAGTGTTGGACCCTGTCCCTTAAACTAAAACTACTAATGAAATCCTAGGACAGAGCTTTAATTAATTAGTTTTTAAACTAATGTGAAAAAAAAAAAGGCAGAAAGCACTGCATCAGGGCAGTAAATATTGATTTTTTTTAAAAAAAAAACTGGGGGAGGAGAGAGGGGCCCATAATACAGCCAGCATGGAGCCTTCCTTTGGTCGGCCACAAAAGCAGAAAAGACAGCCTCTTAGAACAACCCCCCGCTCAATCCAATCAGAAGAGAGACCAGTGGTTTCACAGTTAGCCAGGACTCCCAGACTATGGAAACTATTTTTTGAGAATCCTCCCAACCATGCAAAAAGTCAGTGAACAAAAGAACTTAAGAGCTGAGCGTGAGCCACCCTTTAAGGAAAACCATCCTGACAACCTACCCCCTTCAGCACACCCGTTTGCTTTGATTAAAATAAAAAAATACATATTTTAAAATTCTCTTATTCTGTACCACTACACAGTCCAAATGTATCTGAAGAAATGGCTGAATTTCAACGGTGAGTGTAAATATGGGATAAGGTCAAAGAAGCTGGTGATGAGTATGTTACAGATTAAGGACTCTTCAACAGTTAAGAGCTTTGAAATAAAACAACATAAAAACCCACACAAAAACACTCCAGATATTTAGGTCCAAATATTCAAGCATTCAAAAAACTACCCCAGAATAGGGAAAGTCCCAAACCTCCCAGATTTCATAAAAAAAATCCAGTAATCATAATACGGGGGGGGGGGGGGGCGATAGGTCCCTAACTTGGTATTTGCCAAAAAGCCCAACCCTGAAACAGTAAGTGCTTAGCATGAACCTGTATTACTTGATGTTATCACCTTTGTGAATATGGAAGAATAAAATACATCACTGATACTGTTCAAACATGATTGGGATCTAATTTCAATGCCACAGGATAATCTGCGTCTCCAACAGATAAAAAGAAAAAGCACCACACAGCTCTAAAAGATTATTCCAGCCATCGGTGAGTCCACAAGAGCTAAGCAGCGAAGTCTAAGTGTGTCGAAGGGCAAAAAGCTTACAATACTACACTTTTCTTACTGAGTTCAGAAGTAGAACATCAGTGCTCTGCTGTTCCAGTCACTGAACTCTAAGGGGGAAACTGTCATGCCCGAATTTATCAACAGAAAGGTGGGCTCTGATTTTCCTACGGTTCGACAGAGAAAGCTGGACACTTGCTCTGGCCAGCATTCTTCAGTCTTAGGAGAAAACAGGCCCCCAAAATTTTATAACTAAACAGAACCAACCTCTAAGCATAGCTTTCACTGAGCAACATATTTTTTTCCCTTTTGTAATCTCTTTATTAGAAACAAGACGAGGTGCCTAAAATACAAGCTTTAAAAGTGTTATCTACCTGCTATCTGTGTGTAAACATGGTCACCTTATGTACACTAGATCATATATGCAGTTATTTGCACCAACCTTCTCAGTGATAAAACACAACAATTTTCATTTGCAGGCAGTATAATTATGCTCACAATTAACACGTAATAACACATGAGATTAGAGAAGAGTAATCCCACAGATGTGCAGGCTCTCTTACAACCCCTGTGTGTGAGAGATGTCCATCCATTTCTGAAGCAACAAATCTTAAAATATTGTTAATGGCACAGCTCATTGCTTCAAAGACCTATATAAACAACATTTGGGGCCTACATTCTCTAACTGTCCCTGTACACATTTTTTTTACTGAAATGTGACAATAAATATGATCTAGACACAGATGACAGAACACTGCAAGTTATATACTTTCCAAATTTCCCCATTAAGAAATGCCCTCTTATACTTGTTGTTCTGTATTGTCAGAGCCAGCAAAATTCAAAATTGTTTACAAATGACTGAAGTGCAAGCAACAAAAACACAGAACACTGGTTTTCCTTATGACCTGCTTGTCCTTTTTCTAAATAAAAGGGGATGCCAGTCCCCAAAGTGAGTGTATGAATATAGAATCCATGCTGTGTAAAGCAAAAGAGGGGTAGAGAAAAGGGGAACAGAGGAGAAAGCTGGCTTCCCCCAGGCTGTACCCCCATCCCAACTCTCCCTTATGTTTAATTAGTTCACTGCTGCGGAGCACACACACATTGTACCACAATGCAAGAAAGCACCTCTCGGTGAGAAATTCATTTCAATCTGGCTCCAACTAAGCTAGGTTGTCCTCCTCTTTAAATTAAATTTCATTAAGTATATGTCATGGTGAGTCCTGGTTTATGTTTAGGGAAAAGAAAAAGAAAATCTCTAATAATCTCTCAGGCATATTCTCTGGAGTTCTATTTGCTACCTTACAAAAGATCACACAGAGGAGGACTCTAAACAAAGATTCTTACCTATATTGTATTTTTTCCTCTCAATGTCAGGGCAAAATGTCATACTGGTTTTGCTTTAAAGTTGTAAAAAAAAAAGAAAAAAAAGAAAAGAAAAGAAAAGATATTCTAATATCCCCCCTAAAACTGTGGGTCAGATAATAGTTATCATTTAAGTAAAAATAAAATGGTCTGCCTTGGCACTTTCATACCACCAGCAAGAACCAGTAATGGATACTGCTTATCAGTTCATTTTTTTATACCAACAACAAATAAAAGAATTGTAAACTCTGTTTAAAACCTGAAACCTGAGAGTTCAACAGAGTTACACATACAAAGAAACGCTAAACAAAAATATCTGTGACCATTTATGGAAATAGTGAGATTAGAAAAATAAGCCTTTCCCCGAAAAAAAAAATTATCAACAATTCAAAACCTCGATGTTGACAAAGGTTCAACTAATCCATTTGTCTTTCCTGAGTCACTCTGTAATTAGTTCTACCGTTTCCTTCTAAAGAGGAAAGATTCTTACCAAAGTTGGATCTAAGTCTGGCCCTGTATAAGCATTCAAATGCGATTGGGCCCAAAGATCCTATTTACAGAAGGGCACAGACCCAACTGTGGAAGGGTGAAGCAGCACTGGGCACGACCTGAAGGCTGTTCCCAACCACTGCCTCCAGAGTTCCCTAACAGAGGAGCCCCCCATGGATAAGACACAAGCAAGATCCATGGCAGACTCAGAAAAGAAACCCACTCCCTGCACTGACCATGCAGGGAGATCAAGTCTTCCCGAAGGGATCTGTCTACTCAGGTAACCACCTGCAGGCACCCAGCACACCACAAATGAGCAGACCACCTAAACTTCCAGAAACATCCCAGTGAAAGGAAGGGAGGAAGAAACGTGTGGTTGTCCTGAACTGAGATCGTGTTCCGCGCCTTTGCAATAATCTGTAGCATTTTAATTTTTTACACTATTTTCATATCTGATAGGTCCTGAGCTTCCTCCAAGGCAGTGTTTTTAAAACATGGCCTTTTTACATTACCCGCTGCTGCAACATCATCTGTCTCTAAGTTTCCAGTGCTTACTGAGGTCAATTTTCATTTCTACAAATCACAGGCAGCCACTTGCCTCTGAGAAGTTAACAAGCCTTCTGAGAAATGCTGGTGGCTGGTCTTTCATTGTTTCACAAATATTTTTTTATCCAGTGACACCACTCAACTTTAAATAAACCTTTAAAAAGAAAGAATTTGAAAGCAAGGAAAATTGTGATCTGGATTTTATTTCTTTCGTGGGAGGAGAATAGGGAGGTGTGAGCCCTCTATTGTTTTCAACTCATTTAAAATGTTGCCTCCGTTTTTTTTAAAAAAAATATACTTTTAAAAAAGGAAACTCACAGAAGTTGAACTTTCTTTAAAGCGGGCCTCTGGACTTTTGAAAACAAGTGTTGCTGCTACGAACAAAGACTAGAAGTACACCCTGATTTTCTTCCCTCCTGGGGATCATTTCTCTTCCAATAAACAAACAAATCCCCCAGTATTTCCTACCGAAGGGAAGTTTTCCAGGGAGAGTCTCCTCCAGGGTTTGGTGGTAACTGCGACTCAGTCTTTTTTGGACACAATGTTTCTGCTGACTCCTGAAAATTTTCCACTTGAATGTGCAATGAAGGAGCGGCGGCGGCAACAGTCCTGGAGAAGCGGCAAAGACGACCGTGCCTGCTTTCATCTTGGAGAAGGAGCGAAACCCCCGCCAGCAGCACAAGTCGGCGCAGACCCTGGGCCGGCCTCT
>NW_006297395.1:39091-53926 GCF_000327345.1 Myotis davidii | reverse complement strand
CGCCGCGCGGGCGGCCGCCGAGGGAGCGCCTGGCTTCGTGAGCATCTGCAAGTCTGGAGGAGTGAGAGGTCCCTTCTGGACATTAAGGTGGATGCCTTCCCGGGGCCGGATTCCCAGCCGGCCATTCCTTCCTCTCCTTTCACTTTATAAAAGTTCGAGGCTCTCTTTCAAGTCCAAGTGGGCCCTGCCGTTGGGAAAGGAAACCTTTAGCGTAGCAGAGAAGTGATCGTGACAAAGTTCGTAATAACCCTGGCCCTGTGAGCACGGTCTCCTCCAAGCCACTCAAGAAATTCAGTGCACTCGTTGCTGTGGGTTGTACTTTTCTAAAGTAATGGCTCAGGTTAAAGACTCCTTAAGTTATAAAAGGCTATATCCGGAAACTTCACACCATATTTTTGTTTGTTTGTTTTTTTGGTTGGTAAGCTTCACTTTCATAATAAGAGAATTATATTTTTGTATCGTGATTTTTATTTTTTTAATTTACCTTTATTGTTGAAAGTATAACAGATGTCCCCTTCCCCCAGCGCCACCCCCCACATTGAGCCCCTCCTCCCCATTCCCGCCCCCTCCCCAGAATTATTTTAATCCTACCTTTGCCTCAGGAAGCCCCTATATAGAGATAACTAGAACTTCCAGTGTGTAATGGTTAGCACTCTGGACTCTGAGATAACTAGAAGAAGGGGAATGTGACTCTCATTCTACAAAACATAAATTTTACTAGTGCATATTTTCCTTGAAATTTCTGTTGAGAAAATTAACATGCAATTGTAAAAAAAAAAAAAATAGTAACACCGAGAAATAGTTTACTTTGCCCAGTTCTCCCCAGTGGTAATGTCTTCCAAAATCGCAATCAGGATGTTGACATTGATACAATCCACCTTAAATTTTCCGTTTTACTTGTACTCATTTGCATATACCTGTATTCCTATTCAGTTTTCTAATCTGTGTGGGTATCCACCACCATGGTCAGGTACTAATGCATTTTATTTCTAGTTTGTATGAAATAATAAGGTAATGTAATGAGGTTCACAATAATGACCCTAGCCACCTTAGCACTGGTTTTTGGAAATTGTAAAAACATAATTTGGCATTAAAACTGTCCTAGATATATCTTTCCAACTATTCTCATCTTACAAAAGCACCTGATAGAGTCTGATGATAGTGGCAGCCAAACAATAGGGTTTCTAAACCACCATTTGTTGGCCCAGGGCACCTGGGTGCCTTTCAGAATCTAGCTCCTATCTCACAGCCACCTGGCAATACAAGGTCTGCCATTCCTTACTGAATTACAGAAAAATTCCTGGGCCTGGGATTCAAAGCTCTTCATGATGTACTGTGACTTCCTGACCAGAATTTTCTCCAATTCCTCCCATCTGCATGCGTTTTTTGTTTTGTTTTCCAGGAAGTCTGTTCAATTAGATATTTCCTCCCTAGGACCCTCAAAGCTCCTTGCACCAGACACACTACTTGTACCAGTGTACTGGGATGATGCCCCCATATCTGAGCCACTAGAAAATGGACTGGGTCTCATTCAGCTAAGTATACACTTCCCAGGACCTACACATAAACAGGAGTAACTCTTGTGAGTGAGGATTCATACCCAGGAGTCCAGCTCCAAACTGTATGCTCTTAACCTTCCATTCAACCGCCCAAATATAGTAAGTACTACACAGAATGCTAAAGACCAACCATCTGCCAAGGCGGCAGTGGACCCTGCGATGTAACAATTGATTTGCGTCACTTATGATACAAGACAGTTTGTTACCGCCAAGTATTACAAGGAAGAAGCTAACTTGTAACACATTAGAGACACAGTGATCCACTTCATGGTAACTCATGCTGAGATAGAAACTCTGAGTGAGCCTTAAGGTAGAAAGGAAAGCCCGTGGGTTAGAAAGGCAATTTTCAACCAGTGTGCTGCAAGAATTTTCAAAACATGCAATACCTGACTATTTAAGCAGGGCACTGGCCTCTTTACTCTTAGATTGCCAAATAAAATTTAAAAATTACAACAGCCAACACAAACAACAATAGCTGTCTGGTGTGGATGAATCGAAATTATACCTATTTTTTTGTCAGATCGGCAAAAAAATACATTTTTTGGGTGTGCCACAGGATTTTAGTCATATATGTGTGCCATGAGATGAAAGGGGTTGAAAATTGCTGGGTTAGAACTTACCCTAAGGAAGCACCTGGCGCAGGAATATATTGCTTTGTAGGACAAGATCTGTTAATAATAATAATACAATGTGTCTCATTTCTAATGAAATTGAGCACCTTTTCTTATGAGGAGTCCAGATGGTATGACCACTTTGGAAAAGTTTGGTATTAGTTAGTGAAGTTGAAGATAGGCATACTCTATGCCCCAGAAGTTCCTCTTAGGAATGCAGCCAAGAGAAACTCAGGTACATGTGCACCAGGACACTCATACAAGAATATTCTCTTTATGTTATAAAGATATAGTATGTAATACATAGTATATATGCCTGTGAGTACTTGATTAATGCCTACCTTCCCACACCAGAACATATGCTAGTGAAATAAGCTAGTGGAACAGGAATCATATCTCCTTTGCCTACCATTTTATTCCCAGAACCTAGCACATTAGCTGGTAATCAATGTGGAATAAATATATAAATAAGTTATTAATTATGTGCCACAACACAGGCAACAGCTTATTTCAGTAGGTATCATTCTTTCCATTTTATAGATGTGGATTTGAAATGACTGGACAACTTCCTCAAGGACCAAAGATTGAATCAAGGTCTCACTGATACTAAGCCAGGGCTACTTCTAGGACTCCAGACGTCCTCCCTGTGGCCGCAAAAGAAGCACAGAAGCTACTTTGGCCTGAGTAAAGAGCCTCCTGTGTCCTCACACTTCCTCATCAAGAAGACTTGAGGGAGTTCACTCAACTTCCCAGATGTATGGATTTAAGGGCAGGACTGTCACTACGGTAAGAAAACACTCAGATTATAGTCGTGAAAAAAAAAATCATTCTCCAAAATAATTGATCTGTGTGAGTGTGCTTATCAAGAGCAAAAAGGAGAGAATGTGAAGTTTCTGAAACTACAAGCTTATTGTTGCGAGGATTAACCAGAGTTGTCACTGAGAGAACTAGTACCTCTCAGTAAAGGGCCAAATCTCTACCTGGCCCATTGCATTCCTCCACTCCTGTAGAAGGTCTCATCTCCTTCTTCACTAAGGAAGGAGAAAGGGGCTATTCAATAGCTGCTCTGTCCAATGAGGGGACCATTAGTCATGTGTGGCTATTTACATTAATTAACATAAAATTTTACAAATCAGTTCCTCAGGGATGTTAGCCACATGTCAGGTGCTCAGAAGCCACCAGGTAGCCAGTGGCTACCATGTGGGGAAGTGCAAATAGAGAACATTGATATCATCACAGAAAATTCTACTGCACAGTGCTGCCAGAGAACCAAGGTAATCCTAGCTCCGGAGAATTCCAAGTCCATGGGAAAAGAAAAAACTGAGGGCTGGAGGAATGTATCTACCACAAGGAGAGCCCTAACTCACACTTGTAGGAGAAGGTCACTAATCCTGGGGCCCTGGGCAAGGATTTGCCTCTGGAAATCTGTGGTCCCTCATCAGGCTTCCTGCTTCTCCATCTATCCCGAGCCGTCAGCTTCGTTGTATTTTATTTTTGTAGTACAGTTTGCATTCAACACTATTTCGTATCAGTTTCAGATGTACATCCCAGCAGATAGACATTCATTTACTTTGCATAGTGTTCCCTCTAATAACTCAAGTGTCCACCTGGCACCCTAGATAGTCACCACAACATCGTTGACTATATTTCCTGTGCTTTCTCTTATATCCCTGTGCCTCTTTTGGAACTACCAATCCCTTCACCTTTCAACCTCATTTTAAATAATCACATCACTCTCCAGACCAGACCTCTCCTTGCCTGCTGTCCCGAACCCACTGAGCCTACCCTAGCCTGGAACAACACATGTCTTACCCCTTTCTCTGCTTCAAACCATTCCATCTCTATACTCAGGCTGGTTGCTATCTCTCCCGTATCATAGTATGCGATTTCCCTCCTTCTCAATGGCAGCCCTCACTCAACTTCTCCATCAACATGTGTTCCAGATTCTATGTCCCTTCACCTCCCTGGAGAACTTGCTTTGCTCATTATTCTGTCTCGCCATCATATTCCATCTTTCTCTCCACCAGCACTCTCTTCAGCCTTCAGGTATGCACAGCTTGCCCAACTATATTAACAACTTTAATTGACCCTTTAGGGGCCACCATCCCATCTTCCCCTTCACTTCCCTACCAGTTGCCTTTGGGGAGCTGTCTGCAGAAAGGCTCTACATCCTCATTCCCCACGTAGGTCCTGGCTCTCATCCAAATCAGTTGCTTCCCATTTAATAAAACTTGTTCTGGATAAGGCATTCAAGTCTCTCCACAGTCGGTTTCTGACCTAACTTCTTACCCATCTTTCTCTTTGTCATCTAACCACACATCTCTTCACCAGCCACCACACATGTCTAAAACATTCCTGTGCCTGCATTTTTATTAATACCATTTCTTTTGCCAGAAATACTTGCTCCATGCACATCCCCTGCATCTTTGGGGGCTGAGCTCAAGTGGCTCCTTCTCGATGAAGTCTTTCTGGTAATGAAAGCCCATTGTATTTCTCTGACTCCCACACTGAGCACAGACCACCTGGGGCTACTATGTATTGTGTATGGATAGTTATCTTCTCTCCCTAGCTGAATTTCAGGGTGCTTCCTGGAAAGGAATGAGCATGCATATCTTTGCACTCCTAAGAGCTCTTAGATGCAGAATCTTGTGCACAGTGGATATTCAAATATTGGTGGATTGACTCATTCACTGACATATCCCATCATCACTTATGGAGGGGCCAGGAGTAAACCAGGCAGTACTCTTTTAAATAAGCCTCCTGGAAAGAATATTCTGAAATGGAGACTGTCACAGCTATTTGCTATGTAAATGACCTGAGGATGAAGGTGGCACATTAAAACATAATGTACCTCTTTGGAAGATCCTGGAGCTATGGGTATGAACAGGTGCCGGGAACTAGGAAAAGCTGCAGAGATGACAAGCGTTGTTGTCATTGTTGGTACATTTTGGTGGTTAAAAAAAGTTGTGGGGTGTGTGTGTGTGTGTTCCTGCTTGGGGCAAGGAGTGGAGTTGGTACAGGGAGAAAAGATACAGGCTTTGGAGGCAGGCAAACCTAGTCCTGGACCTCATCCTCATTGTTGACTTGATGTATGAAAGCGGGTAAGTGGTCTCTCTTTACACTGTAGAAGAACATTATTGACCTAGGGAAAGGTTTATGATAAAGACCTAAACAACAGGATATCATATTTATAATTTGTTTTTTAAAAGGATATGTGAATATACATATATGTACAGAACAAGGACCAGAAAGCTAAATGCCAGAATGCTATAGATATTTCCTTTGTCTTTTTCTGTGCTTCTCAAGTTTAAGGTACAGTGACTTTTTAAAAGAAGGCCCATTAAAATAATGTGGGTTAAGGAATTGTAATATCAAAACCCCTAAGCATCTGTGTTTTTAAGTAGTTTAAATTATTTCTTTGGGTTTAAAGCTATGTGTGTTTTTCTTTCAACATCTGAGATATTCAGAAAAAATGAGAGGAAGTTGAGACACGATACCCTATCACTCCCAAATTTTTATTGTGTCTTTCCTTCAAATAAGAAAATTCCAGTATACATGCCTACCTTGGAGAAATTGCAGGTTTGGTTCCAGACCTCCTCAATAAAGCAAGTGTCGCAACAGAGCAAGTCAGAATCTTTCTGCTGGTGGAGAGTCTCACCTTCAATTTGTAAAAAACACAACATCTGTGAAGCGCAATAAAGAAAGCACAATAAAGTGAGGTGTGCCTTACAGCCATTTTAATTAGGAAATTAACACCGACCTTTGCGCCTCTAACCTCATTCAGGTTTCCTCAATTACCTAATAGTGGCCTTTATAGCAAAGGATCCAGTCCCAAATTATGTGTTGAATTTAGTGATGTCTCTTTAGTCACCTTTAATATGAGTCAGTACGTCAGCATTTGCTTAACTTTCGTGATTTTAATGCTTTGGAAAATCACAGGTCAGCAGTTTTGTCCCTTAATTGGGGTTTGTGGTAGCTAAACTCCGAGATGGTCAGCAATGATCCTCTTCTCCTGGTATTCACACCCTTCGGTGTAGTCCCCTCCCACTCGGAACCAGAAGTGGCGTGGCCAGGAGACTAGTGAAGAAGTGACGGTATGTGTCTACAGCAGTCGTTCAGTGGTTCTCAACTTGGCTGCACATTAGAATCACCTGGGAATCTTTTTAAAATCCTGATTCCTGGGCCTCATCCTCCAGAAATTCTGTTTCTTTGTTATGGGGTGGGGCTACAACATTAGTAACAAAGAAACAGAAAGTCCGGAGGATGAGGCCCAGAAATCAGGATTTTAAAAAGATGCCCAGGTGATTCTAATATGCAGCCAAGGTTGAGAACCATTGGCCATGAGGGTAAGCCACTTTGAAAGTGGGCTTTCCTGCAACCTCAGGAACATAAGCCAGAGCTGCCCATCCAAGCTGATCCCAAATTCCTGAGCCACGGAAACTGTGAAAGATAATAAATACTGCTACTTTTTAAATTTTTAAATTACATTTATTCGGGGGGAGGGGGGCATTGGCTAATCAAATTATATAAGTTTCAGGTATACAATTGTATAACACATCATCTGTATATTGTATTGTGGGTTTACCACCCAAAGTCAAATCTCCTTCCATCACCATATATTTGATTCCCTTAACCCTAATAAATGCTATTTTAATCCTCAAAGTTTGGGGGTAATTTTTTACACAGCAATAGCTAACTAATAGAGATCTGTTTGCTTCCTCATGGTTAGATACAAGCTACCCATCTTTGGGCAGGCACACCACAGTGCTTAAGCTGTGTTCTGATTGCATTCTATACATCATGTATCATTTTAATTTGTTACCTTATTGCTGATGAAAAGTTAGATCACTTGGTTAAGGTGGTGTCTGCCATGCTTCTCCATGTAAAATCACTCTATTTGTCTGTGTATGTAATAAATAATTTGTGGGGAGTAACTTTGATACCATGTAATTATACTGTGTCTTACCAAACTTTCACTTTATTCATTAATTTAAAAAAATCTATATGGATGCTTGGACTCCTATTTTATTAAATGAATTATAACCCATTATTATCATTATTTTTTGATGATCAAATCATGCCATATTTGGCTAGTTAGAGCCCCTTCAATTAGTTTCTATGTACTTTTGATACGTTTCTATCATTTTATGAGCAATTTGCAACTTTCTAACACTGAAAAAATGTTCCCAACACATCTGATATTTTCCTTGGCCAGAGCTTGTAATTAGCCATTTCACCAAAGAGACATGATTTTTTTTTTAGTGAAGAATGGTTTTTAGAAGTGAAGATCTGGATGTTAGGTATGCTCATTGCTTTTGGGGTGCTGTACTTCCTATTAAGTATATCTTAATAGGAAGATTTAGGTGCTATATTTATATACATATATATAACTTCTATATTTCTCTCTCTCTCTCCATATATATATATAATTTACAACCATGAGTTCCAGGGAAATGTCCTTGGATATTAGTTTTCTTGTTTCCATATTTTTAACATCCTTTTCCAACAGTGAGAAAATTAACTCCCATTATTCTTTTTTTTTTTAGAGGTATTTCAGTTGCTTTATTGAGTAGGTTTCCTGTGCCACCACACTATTAAGTATATCTTAATAGGAAGATTTAGGTGATATATTTATATACTTATATATAACTTCTATATTTCCCTCTCAGAAGTCAGAGGTCCCAGTTACAGGGGTCAGCCCTTGCCAGGCGTGTTGATGTAGACTTTGCCATCTTCTTGGATGGGCGTGTCACATGGGCTGGCACACATAAACACCACCACCACGATCAGCAGAGACACCACAGCGTCAGCAGCTACAAGGTCTGCCGGGAGTGGCAGGGGGAGGGGCCGACATCCTGAACAGGAATGTGGAGTTATCTGAGCAGCAACCACTGGGAGCAAAAGTAGAAGCAGGATGTTGCCTGGAGGGATCATGGTGGGCTGGGGGCTGGAAGGGGGCAGGCAAAGAGATTTAGTCTAGAAAGGCTCTCCCATTATTCTTAATATCTGATTTCATCAATCCCCTTACTGTGAATAATTTCTGTTTCACCACTTCCTTCCTCCTCCCAACATGGATGCCCTCTTTACTCCTTTTAGGTTCCTACCTTCCACACCGGGGACTTCCTTTTCCAGCAAAATGGGAGATTAGATATCCCAAATGACCCTTTGTATCAGTTTCCTGTTGGTGTGTAACAAACCACCCCAAAATGTAGTGGCTTAAAACAAAAATAATTTATTATCTCTCACAATTGGCTGAGAGATTCTGCTTGTCTCACCTGAGCTCACTCATGTGGCTGCTTTCAGTTGGCGGGTGGGGTGGAGAATAGCCATTCTCACATGTCCTCTCTCACATGTCTGAGGTCTCAGCTGAGGTGGCTTCAATGGCTCCACCTCTGTCATGTGATCTTCCATCTAGGTCTTCTTCACATGATGGCGGAAATGTTCAAGGAAAGCAAAAGCCAAAGGCCTCTTAAGTCACCTACACCACATTCTATTGTCAAAGCAAGTCACAGCCCAGCCCAGATCAAGGAGTGGGGAAACAGACCTCACTTTTAGATAGAAGGTGCTGGGGTCCAATCCCAGCAGGTCCAGGGGTCCCCAAAGGTGTGGACAGAGTCGGCGAAGAAGGAATGACATGGAGACAGCGTTCAGTTGATCAGCAGCCTTGCCAGGATCTCTAGCCACAATCTCCAGCCAAGTTCTGTGTCCATGTTCTCTTGCTAGGTTCTCCAGCCAGGTTCTGTCCAGGTTCTCCAGCCAGGTTCAGTCACCAATTTCTGTAGCCAGGATCTATCCAGGATCTTTGCCATGTTCTCTCGCTAGGTTCTGTCTTTAGCTTCTGTATCCTGTTGTCTTCTTACATCTGTATTTATACCAATTGATTCCAATCCTATCAATCTCTATTCCAAAGGTTAGGGCATTTCTTATCCCCATTCCAGGGAGTAAAGATTATGTAGCTTAAGCATGATTGTTCGTAGTTAAAGTGATTAATTACCCGCCTGGCACTTAGTTGAGAGGTTTTATTCCCTCCCTAACTTCAGGGGGAAATCCCTACCTGGGGAAACAACCTTTCTCGGAGAGGTGACCTTGGTTAAAACACATAGCACCAAGAAGGTGAGCAAACATTAAGAACAGTATGTCATATACGCCAGGTCCCTTGAAACAGCAAGGATGGACCGGCTCCCGGCAAGAAGGAGCTAGAGTAGCAAGGTTACGTTGCAAAGGAGCACCAACACAGAGGTATACTTCATTGGGGACCATTAGTCTAATAATTCACCATACTTTTCTAATTAAATGATAAGAATGTCAGTTAAAGCACACACACACACACACACACAGCATTCTAAAAGTCTCTCTGAACTGGAAAGACAATAAAGAATTCACAGAGCCCAAAGTGCAATCATGAACCTTGGGAGACAAGCAACCTCTACCTTTGCCTTTTTCTCTGAGGTTTTCAGCCAACACTGGAGAACTTACCTTAATACGCTATGTGGGGCATGCCGAACAGAAGGCAAATCTGGGGGCTACAAAAACAAGGAATCAAATGTGAGACCCTTCCACAAAGCTGGGACCCGACCCTCAGTGTAAGATGAGTGGGAAAAACAATTTCACTGGAGCAAAGGAGACAGCAAGAAAAGCTTGCATGCATGTCTTGTTGGTACTGGATGTTGCAAAAAGGAATCATCTGAAAATCTGTAACCACAAACCGAACGTCACATGGATTTACAGAGTTTTGTGAAAAGAAAAATGCAAGCTGATAATGTTATTTAAAGTGATCCCCTGGTGTGAGGCCTCTAGTTGGCCAAGAGGTAAAAATGTAAATCTTCCCTGAACAAATTCAAACTCAATCCAGGCCTTCAAGAATTCCTACAGGTGAAATTCCAGCAAAAATGAGCAACTCACTGTAAAACAAAATCACAAAACATACTAAGAGGCTAGGCATCATCTGTGAGAACCAGCAGAAAAACAAATAAAAAAACCAGAGGTCAGAATAGAACCTTTATGCATTCAGATGCTAGACTACTAGTATAAGACACAGACTTGGACGTAACTAAGTTTAATATGTGCAATGGACTGAATTGGGTCGCCCTAGAACAGGGTGGGCAACCTTTTTGTGAGTGCGTGCCAAAACCAGCAAAATCTCTGACTCCAAATTCTTCTGCGTGCCAACCCTAATTTTTTGAGAACATGTTATGCCTACTTGATATCTCTTAAGGTGTACATACGTGAAGAACCTTGAAGAAATAATAAAATTCATTCGAGCGACAAAAACACAGTATATGATGATGAAAAGTACATTTATTTTTTAATGTATACATGTTATGTAAAATTATTTATCTAAGATGCACCTACACTGAATTTATCTGAAAAATAAAAAAGTCAATATTAAGAAAAAAATTGTAAATGTAAGATTATAAGAGAGGGTTTCGCGTGCCAGCGAAAGTTACTGGCGTGCCATGTTTGGCACGCGTGCCAGGGATTGCCCACCCCTGCCCTAGAACTTACTAGTATAGATTCAAGCCCCAATGTGACAGTATTTGGAGTAAGGAAGTAATTAGGGTTAAATGAAGTCAAAGATGGGGCCCTGACTGGATTAGTGCCTATGAGAAAAGACCCAGAGAGCTTGCCTTCTCTCCACCATCTGAGGACTCTCTAGGGAGGTGCCATCTGGAAGCCAGGAAGAGAGCTCTTACCAAGAACCTGACCATTCTGGTATCCTGATCTTGGACTTCCAGCCTTTGGGCTATGAGAAAATACATCTCTGTGTTTTAAGCCATCCAGTCTGTAGTATTTTGTTATGGCATTCTGAGATGACTAATACAATATGTTTAAATAAATATAAGACAAGCGTAAGTAATGAGTATGAATAACTTGACAGAAACAGAGAACAGTTTACATAGAAATTCTCAAAATTAAATTTTTAGTAGTTGAAAGTAAAAAAAAAAAAAAAACTTTGAAAAATGGGTTCCATCACTGAAGATAGATTCTACCACTGAAGATAGGATTAGTGAACTGGATGATAGATTGAATGTATTTATATGGAATATAAAGAGACTGAAAATACGAGAGGATATAAGATACTAGAGGCCCGGTGCATGAAATTCATTCATGGGGGTTGGGGGGAGGGGTGTCCTTCAACCCCAAGTGTACCCTCTCACAATCTGGTACCGCTGGCACCTAACCGCTCACCTGCATGCCTGCCTGATTGCCCCTAACCGCTCCCCTGCTCGCCTGATCACCCCCCAACTGCCCTCCCCTGCTGGCCTGATCACCCACAATTACCCTCCCCTGCTGGGACCTGCCTCCTCCTCAGAGCGGCCACTGGGCCCCACCTCCGCTGTGCGTGTGGCCATCTTATACTGGCCATCATGTGGTGGTCATCTTGTGGGCCATCTTGTGACGATGTCACAAGGGTGCGAGGACCACCTCGGCTTTTATTAGTATAGATGGTGGATATACAGGGGTGGGCAAAAGTAAGTTTACAGTTGTTTGTATGGAAAAAGACATGCAAGTTATGATTATTACAATAGCTTTATAAACTCAAAAGAATGTCACAATGGGCATCCCAGTAGTGAGAAGGTCTAGCATATGTCTAGTGATAGCTCCTAAAAGAGATAATGGGGGTGGGAAAATTGGAACCCTCATACATGGCTGGTGGGAATGTAAATGATATAGTGACTTTGGAAAACAGTTTGACAGTTCCTCAAAATCTTAAACATAGAGTTAGCATATGACCTAAAATTTCAGTTTGTTACTTACACAACAGAAATGTAAACCTATATCTACACACAAATGTTCACAGCAGCATATTCACAACAGCTAAAAGTGGAAACAACCCAAATGATGAATGGATGAATAAAATGTGGTATATCCATAAAATAGAATATTACTAGTATCTGGCAATAGAAAGAAAGTACAGCTATATACTACAATACTAGTATGAATGAATCTTAAAAGTATATGGCAAGTGGCCCAGTCAGTGTGGCTCAGTGGTTGAGCATCCACCTATGAACCAGGAGATCTCAGTCTGATTCCTGGTCAAGGCACATGCCTGGGTTGCGGGTTCACTCCCCAGTAGGGGTTGTACAAGAGGCAACCAATCAATGATTCTCTCTCATCATAGATGTTTCTATCTCTCCCTCTTCCTTCTCTGAAATAAATCAAAATAATAAAAAAAATTATGGCAAGTGAAATAAGCCACTAACAAATGATCACATATTATATGATTCTATTTATTGGAAATGTCCAAATAGGCAGATCTATAGGAAAAGAAAGTAAATTAGTGATTCCCTAAGACTAGACAGGAACAGGTGGGATAGAAATGGGAAGTGACTGGTAATAGGTACAAGGATTCTTTGGGGGTGGGGGGGATAAAGTGTTTTAAAATTAGGCCATTGTCAAGATGCACAACTCCAAATATACTAAAAACCATGGAACTAAACACTTTATACAAATGAGCTTTATGGTGCATAAATTACATATCAATAAAACTATTTTAAAACATAATAAAATAGGAAAACAATATTCAACTTCTTAATAACATAATTTTCCAAAAGTGTTGAAAACACACAACTTTAAATTCAGGAATTCGAATAAATCCCAAGCAGGATAAATAAAAACAAAAGCCATATCTAGACACATCATCACATAACTGAGGAACACCAAAGGAAAAGAGATAAGATATTTAAAGCATCCAGAGACCAAAGACACATCACCTATCAAGGAGCAATGCTGATTGCTCTCTGACTTCTCAACAGCAATCTGATGGAAGCTAGAAGACAGTAGAATACCATCTTCATTGTGCTGAGAGAAAACAAACTACAATTCTAAAGCATGTATAAATATTATATGGGTTAGAAATTATTAAAAACTTCAGACAGATACAAATATGAGATCACAGACATTCACTAAAGGACCTTTTAAGGGATGTACCTCAGCCAAAAGGAAAATGAACCCATATGGAAATCTAAGGAGCATGAAGGAATGATGAACATATTTATAAATATGTCAGCAACTCTAAGCAAACATTGCATAACATTTAAAAATACACCGAGTGACCAGATTATTGTGACCACCTGATGTTTGTAGGCAAATTAGCTATAATTTCGTGCTGAAGTTGCTAGAGGGCCAGACCATTATAAATAGGGAAGCAGGTTGTTTACCATGACAGTAGAAGTGATTTTTTTTTCTGAGGATATGGGTAAACAACACAATTTAACAGCCTTTGAACGTGGTATATATATATGTGTGTGTGTGTGTGTGTGTGTATAATATTATATATTATAATATAATATACACACACACACACAGTATATTGCCCAATTTGTGAAGGAATACTGACTACAATTAAGATACTGGATGACAATATCATATAAGGTTGGGGACAAGTTCATATGTCCTAAGATTTTATACATACACACACACACACGGTGGAGCAAAAGTAGATTTACAGTTATGAGTACACAAAACAGTTTATTCTTTTTTAAGATTAGTTTATTATATACTAGAGGCCCAGTGCATAAAATTCGTGCACGGGTAGGGTCCCTAGCAGCTGCCAGCTGCAGGCTGGGGCACCTCCTTGCCCCTGGCTGCCTGCTGCTGCTGCTGGCCCCACCCCCTGGTCGAACTCCTGGTCAAGGGGGCAATTTGCATATTAGGCTTTTATTATATAGGATCTGTTTTTCAACTTTTTTTTAAAATCCTCACCTGAAGGTATTTTTCCATTGATTTTTAGAGAGAATGGAGCAGAGAGGGAAAGACAGAGAGAAATACTGACGTGAGAGAAACATCAATTGGTTGCCTCCTGCACATGCCCTAGAGCAGTGGTTCTCAACTTGTGGGTCGCAACCCTTTGGTGGTTGAATGACACTTTCACAGGGGTCGCCTTAAGACCATCCTGCATATCAGATATTTCCATTACAATTCATAACAGTAGCAACATTACAGTTATGAAGTAGCAACAAAAATAATTTTATGGTTGGGGTCACAACATGAGGAACTGTATTTAAAGGGCCAGAAGTTGAGAACCATTGACCTAGAGTCTGTAACCAAGGTACGTGCCCTTGACCAGACTCAAACCCAGGACTCTTCAGTCTGCAGGCCAACGCTCTATCCACTGAACCAAACTGGCTAGGGCAAGAGTTTATTCTTGTATTATTATTTATTTACTAGAGGCCCAGTGCACAAAAATTTGTGCACTGGCAGGGGAGGTGGGGGAGGGAGGTGTCCCTCAGCCCCACTTGTGCCCTCTCACAGTCTGGAACCCCTCAGAAGATAACCACCTGCTGGCTTAGGCCCGCTCCCTGAGTAGCAGACAGCAGGGCTGATCTGGGGGTTGGGGCACCGCCCCAGGTTGCGCACATGGCAGGACTGAACCGGGGGTTGGGGCACCGCCCAGGTTGGGTCACACACGGATGCACACAGACGCCCGCCGCCCTGGGTCGCAGATAGCAGGCCCAGATGACAGTGGGGCAGGCGGGATGGCGCTGTCCCACCCTGCCTTCAGTATGCAAATTAGCTGCCATCTTTGTTGGTGGTTAATTTGCATATCATGCTGATTAGCCAATGGGAGGTGTAGTGAAGGTATGGTCAATTACCATGTTTGTCTATTATTAGATTAGATGGTGAAAATGTAGACTGCGGAGAGTAATTTAACATGATAACCA
>NW_006297395.1:35744-38635 GCF_000327345.1 Myotis davidii | reverse complement strand
CAGCCCGGCCTGTGCCCTCTCACAGTCTGGGACCCCTTGGGGGATAACCACCTGCTGGCTTAGGCCCACTCCCTGAGTGGCAGACGGCAGGGCCGATCCGGGGGTTGGGGCATCGCCCCAGGTTGCGCACACGGCAGGGCTGAACCGGGGGTTGGGGCACCACCCAGGTTGGGTCACACACAGGATGCACACAGACGCCCGCCGCCCCGGTTCGCAGATAGCAGGCCCAGATGACAGTGGGGCAGGCGGGATGGCGCTGTCCCACCCTGCCTTCAGTATGCAAATTAGCTGCCATCTTTGTTGGTGGTTAATTTGCATATCATGCTGATTAGCCAATGGGAGGTGTAGTGAAGGTATGGTCAATTACCATGCTTGTCTATTATTAGATAGGATGTATTATTGTATTGTTTTCCATATGAGCAACTATAAACCTACTTTTTCCCCACCTTGTATGTGTATGTATATGTATACACACATATATACACACACACATATATATAACTATATGTAGTTTTATATATTATAGTTTATAATTATATATATACGGGGGGGGCAAAGTAGGTTTCTAGTTGTTTATATGGAAAATAATAAACTCTATGTTTATTATTACAATAATAATACAATAATAAACTCTGTATTTCATATACTCACAACTATAAACCTACTTTTGCCCTATCCTTAATATGTATAGTTTTAGTTTTTATATTTAAATATTTGATCTATCCAAAATTCATTTGGTGTGTAAAGCAAGTACTCAAGTTAATTTTTTTCCCAAACAACCACTTTCTGTCCCAATAACACATAGTTAAATAGTTCTTGTGTTACCTACTGGTATGTTAATGTCACTTTATAATATTAATTTCATATTTTTGAATCTATTTCTGAGTTCTTTATCATAGAACACTAATCTGTTGATGTATTCTTACACAAATGCTACATGGTTTCAATTACTATAGATATATGTAGATTAGTGTGCGAGGGATTTTTTTTCCTATTGAATTGTAACTATACCCATAAAGTACACAAAATCTTAATTTTAAAGCTAAAATGAAGTTTTACCTATACATAACCTTTCTAAAGACTACTTGGATCAGAATATAGAATATTAGAATATTTTTAGTACTTCAGAAGTATACTTTATACCCCTTCCCTGTCAATACCCTCAAAATGTAACCACTATACTGATGTCAATCATTATTGATTATTTTTGCCTGTTCTTAAGTGTCACCAATATGGAACCTTATAAGATTTCCTCTTTTGTGTCTGTTTGTTAGCTCAGCATTATGTCTCAAAGACTTATACATTTTACTGCATTAAGCAATAATTAGTATGTTTTCATTGCTATGTAGAATTCCATTGTATAGAAGACCAGAATTTATTTATCTATTTCACCGTCGATATACATTAATGTGCTTTGTGGTTAGGGTATATTTTGAATAATCTTGCTTTGAATATTCTTGGGCCTGTTTTTGATGGATATAAGCAATTGTTTCTGTTGGGTATATGCTCAGGGATTGAATTGCTAGGTCCTGGAGTCTAACTTTATTGAGATTTAATGGACACTTTCTTTCAAATAGCTTTCCACAGGGGTTGTACAAATTTAAACTTCCTCAATAATGTGTGAGCATTCCAGTTACTCCACATTAGCATTAACACTTGTATTCACTGTCTTTTTTGGAGGGAGGGGTATAGTAGTATCTGATTATGGTTTTAATTTTCATTTATCAGATTATTGATGATTCTGTACAACTTTTCATTCATTTACTAGAAATTTGGTCACCCTCTTTTGTGAGCTTGTTTACATTTTAGTTTATTTTTTTATGTAAGTCATTTAAACTTTTACTTAGTGATTTGCCAGATTATGTAATAGATTCTATAGAGGATTCCTGTGATATATGTGATATATATTTCACATATCTTTTCCATGCCTGTGGCTTGCATTTTCACTCACTCAGTGTTGTGATTTGATAGGAAATATTTAATGAGCTTCAATTTATGATATTTTCCTTCTGAGTCATTTTAATTGATGCTGTTTTTGTTTGTTTGTTTTTTATTGATTGCAGAGAGGAATGAAAAGGGAGAGAGAGGTAGAAACAATGATGGGAGAGAATCATTGATCAGCTGCCTCTTGCCCAACCCCTACTGGGGATCAAGCCCGCAATCCTGGCATGTGACCTTGGCCAGAATCAAACCTGGGACCCTTCAGTCTGCAGGCTGACGCTCTCTCCACTGAGCCAAACCAGCTAGGGCAATGCTGTTTGTAATTTCATTTTTATTTGTTCATTTCTGGTCTATAGAAATACAATTGATTTTTGCATGTTGACCTTGCATCCCGTGGCCTTGCTGAGCTCACTTATTAATTTTAGGAGGTTGACTTTTTGTGAAGATTCCTTTGGATTTTCTGTATAGATCATCATGTCATCTGAAAATGGGGACAGTTTTATTTCTTCCTTTCCAAGTTGAGTGCCTTTTATTGCCTTATTGTGCTGACTAGCCCTTCCAGTACTATGTTGAATAAGAACAGTAAGAGTGAATATTCTTTTTTTAAAAAAATAAATCTTTATTGTTCAGATTATTACAGTTGTTCCTCTTTTTTCCCCCATTGCTCCCCTCCACCCAGTTCCCACCCCACCCTCTGCCCTTACCCCCCTACTGTCCTCATCCATAGGTGTACGATTTTTGTCCAGTCTCTTCCCACACCCTCCACACCCCTTGTCTTTTACCCCCCAAGAATTGTCAGTCCACTCCCTTTCTATGCCCATGATTCTATTATATTCACCAGTTTACTCT
Source organism: Myotis davidii (assembly GCF_000327345.1). Lineage (NCBI taxonomy): Eukaryota > Metazoa > Chordata > Mammalia > Chiroptera > Vespertilionidae > Myotis > Myotis davidii. The sequence goes on along the minus strand of NW_006297395.1, from coordinate 35,845 downwards.
GTTCATCAGATTATTTATTCACTTGATTTTTAGATTCACTTGTTGATAGATGTGTATTTGTTGTTCATAATTTGTATCTTTACCTTTTTCTTCTTTTTTCT
>NW_006297395.1:27184-35112 GCF_000327345.1 Myotis davidii | reverse complement strand
GCCAGAGCTATGAAGAGGACTAGAGATTCCCCTTCCTTTTTTGGAGTTTGGAGGTGGCCTGATGAGGCCCAGCTGTGAAGCAATGCAAGCTGCTGTGGGGCCTTGGGCCTTCTCTTGGAAGTTCTGGGTCTGTCTTGCCCAGCTGCAGTTTGTTAGTTAATTTTCAGATTGCAAAGGGCCAGCCCATTCATATGCAAAAGCCTCTGTGCACAGCTTGGGTGGGGCGGGGTCTCAGGGAATTAACAGGGAGGATCAAACAGCTATGGCTGATCCTCGGTCCTGCCCTAAGAGGCCCCCGGGTCTCAGTGTCCTGTCTCAGTGTCTGGTGGTAATCACTGCAAGCAGCTCTGAGAGAAAGCCACCCTTGAGTTCCGCCTGCTGCCAGACAGTCTAGTTTCTCCCCGTATGAGTCTGGGTCCCCAGAGACTCGCCCGGAACTGGAGTTCAGAGCAGTCAGGAGCTTGTGACTCCCTCCCGATTGAAAAAGATACTGGCGTCCTCCGTTGCCAGCCCTTTCAGCATGCGCCTCCGTACCTCTGCTCTTTACTTCCACACCTCCTCTGAGTCTCGGTGTGCTTTTCTCTTTCCTTCTAGTTGTAGAATTTCCACTTAGCCAGCCTTCCTGTGGTTCTAGATGATGTCTGTTTTCTCTTTTAGTTGTAGTTTTGAAGTGGTTGTATGAGGCAGCAATTTCAGGTGTTTACCTATGTCACCATCTTGGTTTCTCCGAAGAGTGAATATTCTCGTCTTGTTCTTGAATTTAGAGGGAAAGAATTCAACCCTAGCTGGTTTGGCTTAGTGAATAGAGCATCAGCCTGTGGACTGAAGGGTCCCAGGTTCGATTCTGGTCAAGGGCACATGCCTGGGTTGTGGGCTTGATCCCCATTAGGGGACATGCAGGAGGCAGGCAATCAAGTATGATATTAACTATACAGTTTCTTATAGATGCTCTTTGTCAAGATGAGGAAGGTCCCCTTTATTTCTAATTTGCTCAGTGTTTTTATACACAAAGGAAGTGAATTTTGTCAAATGATTGTTTTTGCAGCAATTATTTTGATACTGTGTTTTTTCTTTATTGACCTGTTAATAAGATAGATTACATAAATTAAGTTTTGAATATTGAATCTATTTATATGTTTTAAATTCTTCTCAGCAATATATTATATGTAGAGTTCTTAAATATCTTTCATTAGATTTATTCTGTCTTTGATGCTTTTGTTTGCAAATGGTATTACTTCTTTAATTTTATTTTCTAAATATTTATTGGGATGTAGAATAAAATTGTTTTTGACATTGACTTTTTATATAGCAACTTGCTAAATTAATAAGTTCAGTAATTTTTCTGTAGATTCTTTTTTATTTTCTATATGCTCAATCATGTTTTTATGAATTAAAACAACTTTACTTTTTTTCTTCTTTACTACTATTTATGTGTATTGGTTTTTCTTGCCTTTGGGCAGAATCTCCAGTACAAAACTATATAAAAGTGCCACCTTATTTCTTGAACCAGTGGGAAAACATTTACTATTTCACTTTTAAGTAGGATTTCAACTATAGATTTTTTTGGTGTATGTGTGTGTGTGTGTGTGTGTGTGTGTTTCATGTGCAGATTCAGAATCAATTTTTTCAATATTTTTTACCCCCACAAATGTTATTAAGACCTGTTTGTGCCTTAGCTGGTTTTGCTCAGTGGATAGAGCTTCTGCCTGCAGACTGAAGGGTCCCAGGTTTGATTCAGGTCAAGGGTACATGCCTGGGTTATGGGCTTGATCCCCAGTAAGGGGCGTGCAGGAGGCAGCTGATCAATGATTCTCATCATTGATGTTTCTATCTCTCTCTCCCTCTCTGAAATATATATATATCTATGATTCTGCTTTTACTTGTATTAGTATTTATTTGATGCTGAATTTACTCTTGGACCATAAGTTTTTGTTTCTTCAGTTTCTTCTGGGATATCTTTATCTTCTGTGCAAACTCCTCTTCTGCTTGAGGACCAATCTGCTCTTTTTCAGTAAGGGTCCTCTCAATGTAGCCGGGAGAGTACATGTGTGGGTCAGTCTGCCCATGAGCTCTGTAAGTTCTGCAATGTATCTTGGGAGCTTTGTTCACTTGGATGAGCTCAATGACCAGAGAATCTACATCTACACCCTTAAGTTCAGCATTATTCTCTGCATTGTTAAGCATGTGTAGCAAAACTTCAGCACTCTTTATGGGCCGACCATCAACCTTGCATCCAGCCCCACTGTTTGTCCTGGCACACAACTTCACCATTGTAACAATGGAATGGTACACATTGCTCCTTTAAAGTGACATCCTTCAGCCACTTGGTGGTTTTTCAGATATGCATACCCTTGATTGCCTGGGCAGTTTCACAAGTGTTCTTAACACAAAGATTTGAAACTCTTGATTTACATGATTTGTGGGGTTTTCTGGATCAAGTGAATAATGAACTATTTTCAGGTCACCTCAGACCACTTATATGAAGAGGTAAATCAATTTACTTTTGATTATGATTGAGGAATGTAACAAATGTTTAAATAAAATGTTTTTAAAGCCTTTTAAATCAAAGTAAAATTTATATAGAGAAAAATGTACACATCTTAAGTATATAATTAAATGAATTTTAATATACTCATATATCCAGTACCCTAATAAAGATTGAAAACATTTTATACTACCCCCTCCCCCTCCAAATTTTATCTTGCCTCTTTTTAGTCACTACACACAGCATATAGGCAACCATTATTCTGATTTCTGTCATGGTTTCAGTTTTGCCTGTTCTGAAATTTCACATACATGGAATTGTAGAACACATGTTCTTTTGTGTTTGGATTATTTGTTCAGCAAAATATGTTCACTATACCATAATTTTTTTTTATTCTTTTACTTGATGAAGATTTAAGCTCTCTCTAGTTTTTGGGGTATAATAAATATAGCTACTATAAACATTCTCATACATATCCTTTTGTGGATCTAAGTTTTAGTTGCTGTTGGGATAATACCTAGGACAGGAGCTGTTGGTTATAGATTAAATCTATATAAGAAACTGCTTGAGGAACAAAACAGTTTATAAGAGTGGAAATGGTGTTGTCCATTACCACTAGCAATATATGAGTTCCAAATGCTGCATATCCTCAACAATGTTTGGTGTTAGTGTTTTTTAATTTTAGCTTTAATTCTCTCTCTCTCTCTCTCTCTCTCTCTCTCTCTCTTACTCTCCACTTCTTTATCCAATTAAGGAGATTTTTTTCTATTCTTAATCTGCTATGAGATTGTATCATTTATAGGTGTTAAATTTTATCCAATATTTTTTCTGCATCTGTTGAGACAACTGCTATAATTCTCATTTATTTTCTTAATGTGCTGAATTATATGAATTGGTTTTTTAACACATTTATTGAAGCACAATTTACATATCTCAAATTCACCCATTTCAAATATACAGTTTGAGGAGTTGTAGAATGTTCCCTGTTGTGTGACTATTACCACAAACTTTCACCCCAAAAATTTCCTTGTTCTCCTTTGCTCTTCATTTCTATTCTTATTATAGACTGTAGGCAACCTCTGTAATGTTTTCCGTATGTATAATTTTGTTATTTCTAGAAGTTCTATATAAATGGAATCATGAAATATGGGGCCTTTTTCGTGTCCTTTCCCACATGACACGGAACTAAGGCCTCTTGCCAACAACTATATAAACAAGCCATCTTCGAAGATTATCTGGTCTCCATCAAACCTCCACTGACATCTTGACTGCAACCTTATGAGAAACTCTAAGATCCAAATCTATGCATCTGAGCAACCATCAAACTTCTGAGCCATAGTAACTATCTATGCTAATAATAGCCTAGGTGGCATCACGCCCTCACATTGTCACAAGATGGCCGTCACAAGATGGCCACGTGCACAGTGGAGGTGGGGCCCAGCGGCTGCTCCGCGGGGAGAGGTCTGGAGGTCCCGTGGCTCTGTGTGGTGCGGAGGAGGCTAGTCCCAGAGTCTTTGCCGCCTCGTGCAGAGGAGGCGGGTCACAGCACCAAAGGGCAGTTGTGGGCCATCAGGCCAGCAGGGGAGGGCAGTTAGGCGTCAATCAGGCCAGCAGGGGAGCAGTTAGGGGGAGATCAGGCTGTCAGGCAGAAGCGGTTAGGGGCAATCAGGCAGGCAGGCAGGCAAGTGGTTAGGAGCAAGCAGTCCCAGATTGTGAGAGGGATGTCCAACTGCAGAGGGATGCCCAAGGGGTCCCAGATTGGAGAGGGTGCAGGCCAGGCTGAGGGACACCCCTCCTGTGCACAAATTTTGTGCCCCAGGCCTCTAGTGAGATAATAAAGACATTTGTTTCAACCATTAAGTATTGAGGTCATTTATTATGCAATAACAGATAACTAATACACTTGCATTTCTGGAACAAGTCCAAATTGATTCTATTTTATGATTATCCTTTTTACATATCCCTGAATTCTATTTGTTATTATTTTGTGTAGAATTATTATTTAATTTCTGAGAGATGGCGATATATAATTTTCCTTTCTTGTAATGTCCTTTTCAGATTTTTGTATCAAGATTATGCTGACTCATTAAATGAGTTGAGAAGTATACTCACATTTTAATGATCTCCAGGAATATTTAGAAAATGAGTAATGTTTCTTTACTATGTATTTAAGAAGAATTTAAGAGTGAAAACATTTACACCTGGGGTTTTCTCTGGAGAATGTTTTAAAATTACAAATATAATTTTTATAGATATGGAACTGCTCTAAATGTCTATTTCTCATTTCAATTTTATACAGGAAGTTCTTCATTGTACTATAGTTGTCAAATTAATTGCTATAAAATCATTCCTAACATCTTTGTATTGTAGGATCTGTAGAATTCTTAAAATTTATAGTTTGTGCTCTTTCTAATTTTTTCATTAATCTTTCTATGTATTCATTGACTTAAAAATTTTAAAGAACTTTAGACTTTGCTGTTTCTTTACTTTATGTTTGCTTCCCATTTTATTAATTTCTGCTCTTATCTTTATTATTGACTTCTTTCTACTTTGTTTGGGTTAGATTTCCTGTTGTTTTACTAGCCTCAAAAGTTGGAAGTTTTCATAATTTATTTTCAACCTTTTTTTAAAATTCTCTCTAGTCAGTGCTTAGTTGTTACCTATAATTTTCTGTATGTAGTGTTATTTTGCTGTAATTTAGTTCAAAATAATTTTAGATGTTTATCATAATTTCTGATCATTGGGCTCTTTGAGTGCTTAATTTTCAGATCTCTGGGCATTTTCTAATAATCTTTTGAAAAATTGAGTTAAATTCTATATTGACTCTTTTCATGAATATAATCTATATTCTTGCTATTCAAAGTGTGGTTCATGAGTCCTATACCATCATTATTTGGGAGTTTGATGGAAATTCAAAATGTACATTTGGTCAAGATCCTGGTTAATATCTATGCTGGCTAAAGTTTGAGAAGCAATATTCCATATTACTTCAATTTTTTGAAATATGTTCAGACTTGCATTATGACTCACCATGTGGTCTGTTTGGGTGTATGCTCCATCAGCATTTGAAAATAATGCCCATTGTGCAGCTATTCAGTGTGCTATTCTATAAATAGCGCATAAGGTCAAGGTGGTTAATAGTACATTTCAAATCTTTTATATCCTTACTGAGATTTTGTCTGTTGTTCTATAACTTCTTAAAAGATACTTGTTAAAATTTTCAACTGTAATTGTGGATTTGTGTAGTTCTCCTTTTAGTTCTATTAACTTTTGCTTTAAATATTCTGAAACTGTGTTATTAGGTGTGTGCATGTTTTAGAGTAATTTAATCCTCCTGCTTTCCTTTTTATGTAGGAAATTTCCTCTTTACCTTTAGTAATGTTTTTCTTTAGAGTCCTATTTTATGATATCTACTAGTGGCCCAGTGCACGAAATTCATGCTGGGGGTGGGGGGTTCCCTTAGCCCAGCCTGCACCCTCTCTAATCGGGGACCCCTTGGGAGGTCCACAGGGATCGGACCTAAACCAGCAGTCAGACATCCCTCTCACAATCTGGGACCGCTGGCTCCTAATGGCTCGTCTGCTTACCTGCCTGATTGCCCCTAACTGCCTCTGCCTGCCTGTCTGATCACCCCTAACTGCCCTCTCCTGCTGGCCTGATCTCTACCCCAACTGCCCTCCTCTGCTGGCCAATTTGGTTCTGACTAGTCTCTTTCTATGCCAATCAGCATCAAAAGCTCTGCTTCCTAGGCAGCCATTGGCTCCTCACACTTCACCCAGATTTGGTTCTGACTGGTCAGCTGCTGTGGCTCAGCCCCACCTCCCCCCACCTGCCCCCCCCCGCCGGCCTGCTCGCCCCCAACCGCCCCCCCCTGCTGGCCTGATCTCACCCCCAATGTCCCTCCCCTGCCGGCCTGATCTCGCCCCCAACTGCCCTCATCTGCCAGACTGATTGCCCCTAACTGCCTCTGCCTCAGCCCTCACCACCATGGCTTTGTCCAGAAGGAAGTCAGACGTCCAAAAGATGGCTGGGTGACCCAGTCTAGTTAGCATAAGGAGGCTACAGATAAGACCCTGCTTCTCTCTCCAGGCCTCTCTTCGGGCCTGATCCACAGCCTCCTTGGCAGTCAGTGTTGGGTTGACATGGCTGCAGGACTCTGATTGGTCAGTTTCTATGCCAGTCAACGTCTTCAGGCCTATATCTGGGCCTGATCAGAGAGTCGGGGCTGATTAGCAGCCCCCGTGGAGGCCTGTAGAGAAAGAGAGGCGGGGCTTCTGGCCAGTCCCGGAGAGAATGAGAGAGGCAGGGGCTGATCAATAGCTGCCGTGGAGGCTACAGATAAGACCCTGCTTCTCTCTCCAGGCCTCTCTTCGGGCCTGATCCACAGCCTCCTTGGCAGTCAGTGTTGGGTTGACATGGCTGCAGGACTGACTTCCAGTGGGTCGAGCCTTCAGTCGTTTTGGATGTTACGGACCCTGGGTTTTTATATATTAGGATATGTCTATATCTACATTTCTGTCTATACATATGTACAATATGTATTTACATGTATCCGCTTTCTTTGGATTAGTCTTTGCATCATATCTTTTTTTTTCTTTTTTCTTTTAATATACCTTACCTTTATAGTTAAAAGTGTTTTTATATAAACAACTTCTATTAGGCCCTTGAAAAATCCAGTCTTTTAATATTAGTCTTTTAGCTACAGTCTTTTTAATGTATATACTTAGTAATATAATTAACTTTAAGTCTACCATATTCTATTTATTTTCTATTTGTTTAGTCTATTTCTGTATTGCTCCTTCCTTGCCCCTTATGGGATCAATAGAATATTTTAATTTTTACCCTTTTTCTTCTATTAGCTTTTGAGTCATATATTCTTTTAGTATTCAATTAGTAGTTACCAAATAAGTAACAATATATCCCCTGATTTATTAAAGTCTATCTTAAATTAATATTTTTGCCATTTTCTGAACAATGCAATAAATTTACACAGTTTAATTACATTCATCTCCTCATTTTTATGTTATTGTTGTCATATATTTATTAGTACTTATGGTTACATTATTTTATTATTTTTCTAAACAGTAAATATCATTTATATTATCTACATATTGATCCTTTCCAGTGGTCTTTCTTTCTTCCTTTAGTTTCATGGTTCATTCTAGGGTCATTTATATTCAGTCTGAAGAATTCCCTTGAGGTTTTTTTTTGTAGTGCAAGTCTCTAGTGACAAAATTTGTCAGCTTTTGTTTATTGAACAATGTTTACCTTAATTTTGAGGGATATAATTCTAAGTTGGCAAATTTCTTTAAAATTTCAAAATTATGAGGGTATCGTTCACTGCCTTGTGTCTTCCATAATTTCTGCTGAAAAGGCAATTGAGTTTTGTTTTTTTTTTCTTTTTTTTTGCCTTTTTGCCCTTTATTTGCTTGTTTTTCTCTTT
>NW_006297395.1:16392-27140 GCF_000327345.1 Myotis davidii | reverse complement strand
TTTATTTATTTATTTATTTATTTATATTGTCTTTATTGAGATATTACTGACTATATTCCCTATGGTACACTTTATATTTTCATAACCATTCTGTAATAATCAATTTGTACTTTTTTATTTTTTATTAATCTTTCTATTTGATTGTAAGCTCTCTGAGGAGTTGGTTTCTATTGTGCATTCCCAAAGAGCTCAACACAGACTTGACCCATAGACCGATCCACTGCAGAGCCTGTACAAATGAAAAATGATGCTGGATTATCCTGGGAGAATAATACAGTGGTTACTAATACTTTTAACTTTTTATCTCTTCAATATTTATGCAGTTATTCTAGGACAATTATGTTTTGGTCAAGGCATATAGCTACTTTTGGAGTTTGGATGCACAATTCAAGCACACTTTACTCAAAGAGACAGTGGTAGGATGCTTCTTCTGGTATCTCCAGAAGAACGAGAGCTTCCCTCTTCCCTCCATTTCCAAGATCTCTGAAATCAAACGAGATACCTGGCTGAGAGGAACTTGTGTAGGCCAACACAGGAAATGGGCTGACTCATGTCTCCTCTCCATCCCCTTCTTTCGTTTCATGTAAAATTATGAAAACATGTCAGTCTTGTTTATTGGCACAACTAGGCATTTAATAAGTTCCTCTTTTCATTTCTTTTCCTGCGCATAGGTAATTGTTTTAGTTCCATGACATACCTGCAAACTCGTTGAGTTCCTTTCATTGTTTTCTAGCTCTTGTCCAGTTATCTCTGGAAAATTCCTCAGTAATAATTTGGTTCCATTTGACTCACAGCCCCCCAAATGGCCATGCTCACTCCAATCAGTGTGTAAATATTATTGGTTGTATACCTGTATCAAGAAAAGAGAAACTGTGCACTCAAAGCAAAATTACTCATAATTAAAAGAAGTAGTTTAATGCTGCGTGCTTTGACAACGCCCAGAAGTCCCTTTCTGCAAATGTCACCAATACATTTTAAAAATCTTTTTCTAAATAAACCCCCCAAAATGGTTTTTGAATGATGAATGAACAATACCTGCTTGTCCTTAAGGACTAACAAAATGAGAAAAAATAAATTTCGTATTGAATTTTTGCTTTCCTGTTGGTTTAATCATCACAAGTATTGCCACAGAATGCCTCATAAGAGTATTCAGTGGGGAATGTGCAGCATGTTATCTTCGGTATGTGTAGCTCCCTTTCCTGGATTTTCTAGGCGTTGGGAATGTCACCTCCATACGTACTATTGCCACAGCTAATGTGGAACTGGATCTACATCCCAAGCAAGTGACTTAAAGACATTTAGAATGAACTGGCTCTAAAATAAAAAAGAAAAATAAATAAAAAATAATAATGATAATTAAAAAAGAATGAACTGGCTCTGAATTTCAAAACAACCTATCCAAATACTCAGACACCAAAAGGGAATACTTTCATTGGGCTCTCTGAGTTTTCTTGATCTTTTTGTTCTATTTCCACTTAAAATTATTATTTAATGAAATGTTGAAGCCAAATCCACTGTAACAAATCATATTTCTCTATCACCTATGGTACATGCTGAATCTTTGTTGGCTATCATAGTGCTTGACCCAGAGTGGGTAATTATCAAATGAATGAATAAATAGTTGAATGAATGAATGAATGAATGAATAAACAGATGAATATCACATGAAACACATTTGAAGGCATTGGAAATTTTAGATTGGGGAACACTTAGCTAAAACTTGGTAGTTTCTTCAGATATTTGAAGGGTTTTGTTTGTTTATTTGTTTGTTTGTTTTGGGGTTTTTTGGAAGATTCAATGGTTTTATGAGGCAAATGCAGGCAGAACCAAGACACTGCACAAAGGTTCATTTCAATCCAACAAATACAGAGGACCTACTATGTGCCACATTCGGCCCATTTTGAAAATAGAATCACCAAACAGTACAATCCTGTGTTCCTGCTTTGGGTCAATGGGGACCTATGGCAGTGAGGGGATTTCTAGAGAGAATGCAATCTTGTTGGGAAATGGGGACTTAGAACTTACCTAGAAGCTGAGTTTGCACAGTTAGTTCAATTTTCATTTAAAGTTTGTTTTCATTTGAAGGGACTAGGGAAAAGCTAATGACATTTAGTGTGTGTGCATTGGGGGAGGGGTAGGTAATGGAGCCACCTTTGGTACCATCACTTATAAGGATTAATATTTAATGCTCTATGAACCCATCCCCTCAAAACCTTTACTTCTTAAGGCAACATGGATGACTTTGCTGATTAAGCAAAAGGTCAAGAAGTTTCCAGAAAGACAAAGTTTAATATTTTGAGATTTTTTTCTTATATCTTATTTGTAAGTGATCCTCCCCCACTAAAAGCAACTTGCTAAATAATTTCTTACCCTTGTAAAAAAAAAAATTGTACTACTTTCCAAAATAGTACAATCAGAGATACCCTCCTTAATGTCCCGATTGGCTTTGTTTGGACAATGTGGTCACTACATGTATAATTTGCAAGGGACTGACCTACAGCCATTGTCTTAGGAAAGCTGAGCCTTTACTGAAGGGCCTCTGGTGGGCCTTGGCCTAAAGGGTTCAAGTTAACCTGAGGTGTGGGAAGAAAGCTGGTGTTTTCCTACTTATATTCATTCCCAAAGGCCCGAGGGAAGGCCTGAAATCTATCAGGTTGGAGTGAGAAAGGCAGGCAGGGAACTAGAGAGGCTGTCGCATGCTGGAAGCAGGGCCAGCAAGCAAAGGGTGGGCTATGAGCCCATGAGAATGTCCAGGGCAGGAATGGCAGGAAATGTCAGATAAGAGGGCAGGAGCCTGAGTGCTGGGCAGAAAGGGAGGCCTGCAGCTTAAATATCACATGAACTCTCTCTTGGTGTGAGGCCTTTTCAAAGAGGCTCCTGAGCCCTGGAGAATTCCAAACCTCCAGGAAGGGGAAATTCAGTCCTGGGATCTTCCTTCAGGAGGCACTTGCCTCTCAACTAGAAGACAAGGCTCTGGTTCTAGCCACCCTTCGATTCATCAGAACATGCTGATTGTCCTCCGTTGCTGGCCCTGCTGCTCCTGACTAGGGACTGTGTGCCTAGGAAATGCAAGTGTGATGAGATTTGCGGCCACATTTGCTACACCCCATCTGGGGACACAAGGTCTGACAAGCATGCATGTGCCTGTAGGATGATGACCAGAATATGTGTAATCAGAGCTGCCCCAGAAATCTGGCATCCACTGTGGCCAAAGCTTTGGCCAGTAGGATCCCAGCATCTATGGTCCTCACAACCCTAACAGCTGCCTTTTCTTAAGCTGTATTCCAAGCTAAATTCATTTCAGGTGACAGTGGAAATCTGTGAGGAAGCCAGAGGCTGGAGGTCCCCTACTGAATCCATAATCATGCCTGGAGACAGCTACAGCTTCAGTTAGGTTTCTCCATGAGGATGCTTTTCAAAAGCAATGTTGGTAGTTTGAGGCCATTTTTTCGTCTTTTAGATTAGCAAGTTTTGTTTTTTTTTTTAATGATAATACTCACTTTGGTGAAGGAAGAGGGTGAGATGGGTACTGCAGGTAGGAATGTACATTAATGAAACTTATATGAAAAGGGGTTTGCAAGTTTTTCTAAGGCACCTTAAAAAAATTAGAGTGTTCTCGACAGTTGTGATTACACAACTGGTAAATTTAAAATTTTCTTAGTATTTTAGATATATACCTATATTTTTTTCAGAATGGTTATATGTATTATTTCTGTAACCAGAAATAATTAAAAAACCACACAACTTATTTCTGGTTAATGAGATTAAGAAAACTTTATTTTCTTCTTTATTCTTTTTGGTATTTTTCCATAATGGTTTTGTACTACTTTTAAACAGAAAATAAAAATAATAATTAAAACTCTGATCCAGGCTTCTGCAGCAGAGTTTCCAACACTGTGCCTGGGGCTTCTGATCTGTGAGAGGCATCTGTCGCTGGCCACTCGCTGGCCAGGCTGGGCACAGCCCACCCACTGGCCCTGCAGAGCAAAGCAGAGCGCTTGTTCTCATTGCTGAGTTCCACTGTTCCCCAATCAGTGACCTCTCTGTTCAAGCAGCCGCATGTGCTGCTGCAGAGGGACCCCAGGAGTAAGAGGTGGAGTGCGGAGGGTTGGGAGGAGCCAGAAAAACAGTGGCCAAGGGGGAAAGCCGGGCACAGAGAAGGTTCCAGGCTGCGAACAGGGCACAGTGCTGTAGGCTGCTTGGAACACATCCTAACTCCTGCTGCTCTACTCTCCAAGGTTGCTGAGGTTTCTTGAGTGTCTCCCGTGCAGGAAGTTTTGCCTCCTCTCTGTCCCAAGGGCTGTGCCTGTCATTCTAGAAAGATCATGAGTGCCTACGGCTGTAAAATCCCTGGCATAAACCCTAGCCAATTGGAATAGCTGTTTTCCTAACAAATAGCAGCCAGATAAATGCAGTATTAAATTCAACCATGTAGAAAAGGGCAGAAGAAGGACAATTCCTGGGTACTGAGCTGAGGTGGCTGCCATGTACTGTTGTCTAGGTTATATACTACCACATCTTCCACGAATAAAGTAGACATTATTAATTTGTGTGTTTATTACAGCAATTTTTCTAGAAGATACCTACAAATTGTTTAACAAAATTAGTATCTTGTGACAATTTTGAGACATATAGAAGAAACGTGTCTTGAGGAAGGGGCACCTTTTTCTAGTTGGTCAGTAATAGCTCTGTTATCAAATACAGAATTTTAATTCAAGATCCATGTCTTGTCCAGGTTCACACACCAGACCAATCTACTGTGAAACTCCTGGAAGTGAGCATTGGAGGTGGACAGAATGATAAAGAGAGATTCATATGCACATTTACAGGTGCTGAGAAGGAGGCAGAACCCTGGGCCCTTTTTGCATCTTGAATGGGTATAGGCAAGGCGGTCTGTTCTGCCCTCACCCTTGGATTTCTGGCTTCCTTAGTTATGAGAACTGCATGCTGATGTGTGAATTTCAAAGCAATTATTGAGACCTAAGGGCTCCATTAAGCAGAAATTGCTGCCTGACTCGGCAAGCTTCATTAACTTGGTCGCTATGGTGTTTAGCCCTGACTCATGGACCCACATGCTCTCTCCTAGATTGTGGAGCGTGAATTCTGTGATTGACCACATCTGACTGCTCACATCCTTTGCCCTGTGTGTGTGTGTGTGTGTGTGTGTGTGTTTACAAGCATGTGTGCAGGCTCACTCACGTGCATAATGAATGCACATTGGCTTCCCTCTAAAATTTCTTGTTGAAATTATGATACAAAGTACTTTGGGCCACATTCAGTTTCAAGGTGGGAAAAACAATTTGTTCTGCTGAGACCAATGTAGCTGAAATGTGTCAGCCATCTTGGACTGCCATGGCAGGGAAGTGTTTCAATAATGAGGGGCCCTAAGTCTGGGAATGGCCCGAGGGTCTACCACACAAGGCCTCTTTCTCTGTGTGTTTCAGCTCTCCACCTCCTCAGCTAAGCTATTTATGCAAAAAGAGCAGGAAGTCACTGAAATCCCAGGGCTCCCTCGTACTGTTCTGTCTCCTTTGTGAGATTCCTTTTCTCACAGAGCCCTTCAAGGGGTCACCCGCTAATGTCCTAAGCAACCTAGACCCACTCTTGAATTCTACACCTGAATATTTTGCTGTCGCCAGATATCTAAGCGGAAACAATGTTATAAAACTCAGTGTTTCCAGAAAGTGAACCTATTAGCCAGCTTCCCCATTTACAACTTTCTCCTCCCTGCATATTCCCCATCTTGGTGAGAAAACCTAGCAGAACTGTAACTAAGGGGAGTGTAGTGACCAAGGGCCCCACTTCTGTGCTCTGAATTCATCACTGTCTTTGCACTGAGACCCTACTTCCTACGGGCTGCTCCCAGCAGTGACCGAGTATGGCACATATACTAAGGCAGATCCATCCCTGGGTGAGGTGGGACAACTCAGACAACTGACTTTGGCTCAAAGACTCCCCAGCGGTCCTGTGGAATCTCCCATAGACTGCATGGCAGTATAGGGTGCTTTTCCCCAAACTTTCCTCCCTTACTTGGGATCTACTGCATCTGTAGTCTGATGGCTCCCCAGGATTTTATAGCCCCTTTTATGTTTTCCTAAATGAACATCGTTGTACATTTAATCCCATCTTGGCATCTCTTTCTCAAGGAGCCCAAATAACAAAAGTAGTACTGTGCGGGGTAATAATGCTATTGGCCCACCTGTCATCCTCACAGAGATAAGTACTTATTTTGAGTATGGGTTTACCTTCCCGGCCTCCGGGTGGCGTGTTAAGTGACACAGCCAGGTGCTCAATTTGCTAGTGGACATAGCCAGGATCCTCTTGACCTGTAGGACATCGACATTCAGACCTTCTTTTATCAAAAGACATCATTAAGAGCTTGGGGGAAAAAAATCAAGTGCACACAATGGGAAAAGATACTTGAAATACATGCATCTGATATGACTTGAATACAGAATATATGAATTCTTACAAGTCAGTAAGAAAAAAGCAGGTAACCCAATAAAAAATGCACGAAGGACTTAAACAGGCATTTCACAAAAAGCAGTGTCCAAATGGCTAATAAACACTTGAAAAGGTGTTAAACTTCACTGTATTTGGGAAACATAAATTAAAACCCCAATGTGATGCCACTAAAAATGGCCAAAAGGAAAACACCGGACAATACCAAAGGTTGACAAGTAACTGGAGTTGAGTCACCAGAATTCACACCTGTTAGTGGAAGTGCATATTAGGACAACTATTTTGGAAAACTTTGATAGTATCGATGAAACCGTACACATACCTTTTCCATGACTAGCAATTCCATGTGTACATAGTTCATTAAAGACAGAATAAGAATGTTCCTAGCAGTGCTACTTATAATGCCAAAAGCAAGTAATAACGTAATTCTAACTGTTAAGGGCTTAAAATCAAACAAAACTAGTCTACACTGTTAGAAATCTAATAGTGGTGATCTTTTGGGGGGTAATGGCTGGAACTGGACAAAAGGGTGGTTTCTGGGGTGCTGGTTTTATAATCTGAGTGAGAATTACACAGGTGTGTTCACTTTAACAAAATTCATCAAACTGTACTAGGATTTGTACAACTTTTCTGTATGTATATTCTACTTCAATAAAATTTATCAGAAAAAAATTACTTTATTCCTAAATATTTTTGTTATAAAATTTTAGAAAGTGTAGAATAGAAAAAGAAAAAATTACAGCAAGATTACTCACTTTGAACATTTTAGTGATTAGACTTTTCTCTATGTACTCAGATGTCCTCTCTAGCCCATCCTTCAAATCAAATCAGTACCATGTTCTATATGTTATTTTGCAACAGCTTTTTACAACTTAAAATATACATTCAACTCTACACATTGTAAACATGTTTCCGTGTCATTCTCATTCTTTTACCACATTTAAAGGGCTGCTAGATGTCCACTGAATTAGAGTCCAATTGTCTACATAAAAACTCATTTTTCATGTTTTAGTTTTTTCCAGTTTTTCAATAATGGTCATTTTTCTAGGTAAATCTTTTTTTTTAATTGCTAAATTGCCAAGAGAGAGAGAGAGAAAGAGAGAGAGAGAGAAGGGGAGGGGAGGGGAGGGGAGGAGAGGAGAGGAGAGAAGTTGTTGTTCCACTTATTTATGCATTCGTTTGTTGCTTCTCGTATGTGCCCTGACTAGAGACTGAACCTGCAATCTTGGCGTATCGGGAAGATGCTCTAACCAACTGAGCTACCCGGCCAGGGCAAAATGTGGCTAAATTTTTATGCCACATCCATGATTATTTCTTTAGATTCAAGTTCTGTAAGTTTAGTGTCTATTATAAGGGTGTGTCTACCTTTGAGATTTAGACCACCCAGAATTAATTTTTTAACAACCATGTATCAATTTGCATGCAAAGCATGCTTGAAAATGGGCTATCGGGTAGTTCTTGGCACAACAATGTTATTAATTACCATGGTATCTATTATATCACTTCATTTATTTCTCACCAAAATCCTGTTTAAATGGATACCAAGAGCTAGCTGCCTATTACAAACAAGAAAACAGGTTTACGTGAAGGACCTTACTCAAATTCTCTGCGAAGAAAGCTGGGTTCAAAGTGAGGTCTGTCCAACACCGAAGCCCTCTTCCTCACTCCATGCTGTTTCCCAGGAACGCAAGTCCTTTTGCTGAGCTGTACCAAGGTGCCCACCTGGACCAGTGAGTGAGCTATAATAACAGTCAATAATGATCACAGTGAGAGCTCATGCTCAATGTTTGCCAACAGACTGATCAGAAAAGAAAGTAGGACTGAGGCGGAAAAAGAAAAGGCTGGGTACATGTGGGGAGGAATTCTGAATCTGATTGAAGTTGCCAGAAGATAAAAAATTGAAATCTTGTGTCAGCCCACTTGTTGATGACGCGTCATAAGCTTGTCCAAGCTGCCTCAGCCACCAGGGCACCAGGCTGTTTGACCTCATTCCCCTGGAGTAAGACTGATAAGCACATTCCACTGAGACCAGATGTGGCTGGGAGAGGCCAGAAGCCGGTTTACAAGAAGACACAGAGGGAGTGGGGAGGCTTGTGCAAGCTTTGTGATTGTGTCTTGGAGTTATTATGAAAAGTCAAGGAAGTGAGACTTTTGAGGGCTGTTACAGTGAAACTCTGGATCAAGCTGCATCCATTTTCCTATGAAGCTATTAAGCCTGGTTACTCAGAAATAGCAAGAAAGCTTTGTATGTGTGTGTGTGTGCGCGCGCGCGCATGCACATGCAGAAATGAAGGACATGCTGGGATTGACAAGTGTGAGGGAAACTGGATGTGTATGCCTTTTGATAATTTGTTCTTGGACCTGCTCCCTGCTGACTTGCATTTCACCACTTACTCTACATGTCAATTGATGAGGAAGCTTGGACAGGGATAGAGAGGAGAAGAGTGTTCGATGCAGGTTTTTGGGGTAAGCAGGCCTGGTTACTGTGTTTTGAGTTTTGTTTTGATGATGTAGAAACCAGGATAGTGAGCACAAGCGAAGCATGGGTTGAAAAGTTTGTCCAAATATCTCTCCTTGACTGAGTGGGAGCACCTAGCTAAAGGTTTTTCTATTGTCCCTGGCTTATAGATGAGGAGACTGAAGTTCAGAAGGCTGAGGAAACTTATGGGAGATTCCGTAAAATTTTCTAAGAAGCAGTTTTGAACGGAGGCGAAGTTCAGAAGGCTGAGGAAACTTATGGGAGATCCCGTAAAATTTTCTAAGAACCATTGAAATCTAACATGCCCACTCTTCTCAATGGCATAATTTAGAGAGAATTCTCAAAGTTGAGCCTCCATTTCCTTTCCTTTAAAGTGGAAATTAACACGCCTAGCCCGGCGCATTGTCTGGAGGTCTAAATTAAATGTGGTACTTTAGACCAGAACATGGAACATCATACATCCTCAGTGGATGTTACTTTTTTTCCCTGCTCAGTAGATGTTACTTTTTCTTTCTGGAATGGAAAGGACGGATAAAACAGCAGATCAAACCAAAGAACTGAGAAACATCTGGTGGCGTGGATGAAGATAGATTTGATGGAGCACAAGGAGGATTTAGATTCAACTAAGAGCACTATCAGGATGAAGGACACTGAACTTAGGACCACAAATATACTGAGTTGGCCACAAGCTTGCAGGGATGATGGTATTGTGGCCAGTGGCCACATGAGGAAATGATGACCCAAAGGGAGCTACCTGGCCCTAAGTCATATTACTGTGATTCTCTCCAAGGGGTGCGCATGCCGTCTGTTATCTTTTTAGTGAGACAGAATTCACATACCAGTGAGTTGGTTTTTTTTTTTTAAGTATATTTACAAAAGAGAGTGATCTTCACCACTATATAACTCTCTAATTCCAAAGTATTTCATCACCTCAAAGAGACTCTCCATACTCATTAGCAGTCACTCCTCATTACTCCCTTCCTCACACCTGAAAATCACTGATCCACTTTATATTTCTGTGAGTTTGCCCTTTCTGGACATTTTATCAATACAGAATCATACAGTATGTGGCCTTTTGTGTCTGACTTCTTTCAGTTAGGGTAATGCATCAAGGTTCAGCTATGTAGTAGCATAAATCCTTATTTTAGTCATTGTTATTCCATTTATCAGTAGTAACCCATTGTATGGCTATATGACATTTTATTGATCCATTCATCCATTGATGGAAATTTTGATTTCCATCAGTTTGAAGAACTCCCTTACTCATTTTTTGTATAGCAGGTCTTTCAGTAACAAATTCTCTCAGTCTTGTTTATATTAGAGCAAGCATGTCAAACTCGTGGCCCGCAGGCTGCATGTGGCCACAGTGAATATTTTTGCAGCCCAGTAAATATAATGGTATGTAAGAAATGTTTTAATAAAAATTTCATAACTCAATTTTTACAATATCTTGTTATACAAAACTAGAGGCACAGTGCACAACATTTGTGCACTGGTGTTGGGGGGAGGTCCCTCAAACTGGCCTGCACCCTCTCACAGTCTGGGACCCCTCAGGGGATGTCTGCCTGCTGGCTTGGGCCCGATCCTGCCTAAACCAAAAGTTGGAAATCCCTCTCTCAGTCAGGGACCTCTCACTCCTTACTGCCCACCTGCTCACTGCTCCTAACCACTCAGCCTGCTTGGCATCTGGCTGGAGTGGCACTCCCCCTGTGGGAGCGCACTGACCACCAAGGGGCAGCTCCTGCATTGAGCATCTTCCCTGTGATGGTCAGTGTGCATCATAGTGACCGGTAGTTCCACCGTTCGG
>NW_006297395.1:12715-16224 GCF_000327345.1 Myotis davidii | reverse complement strand
TTCAGCATGTCTCTATCGAAATAAACCTACTTTCTATGAAAATTGAAGATTTTGTTTTTTGCGGCCCACATAAACTTAAACTTTGTTTATTTGGCCCGTGTTAGCCTTTGAGTTTGACTTGCTTGTATTAGAGTGTCTTAATTTCTCCTTCATTTTTTTAAATTTATTGATTTTTTTGTTTTAGAGAGAAAGGAAAGGAAAGAGAAACTTTGATTTGTTGTTCCATTTATTCACACTTTCATTGGTTGATCCCTGCTTGTGCCCTGACTAGTGGTTGAATCCACAACCTTGGTGCATGGGGACAATGCTTCAACCAACTGAGATGCCTGACTAGGGCTCCCCTTCATTTTTAAAGCATAGTTTTGCTACAAACAGAATTCTTGGATGAGTTTTTTTTTCTTTTATCACTTTGAATATGTCATCCCACTGCCTTCTGGCTTCCATAGTTTCTGATGAGAAATAAGCTTTTAATTTTATTGAAGCTTCCTTATAAGGGATGCATTGTTTCTTTGTTTTCAAAGTTTCCTCCGTTTTTGTCTTTTAACAGTGTGATTATGATGTATCTAAGGGTAGATCTCTTTGAGTGTACTGGGATTTGTTGGAGATATAAATTAATGTTTTTCATAAAATTGGGGAAATTTGGGGCAATTTAAAAAGATTCTTTCTATCCCTTTCTTTTCCCTCCTTCTAGGACACCCATAATTAATACTGGCATATTGGGACACACACTTGATGGTGTCCCATAGGTCTCTTGGGCTCTTTTTATTTCCTTCATTCTTTTTTTCCCAATCTCTCACCAATGATATAGTGACAGTATGACAGACTAGAAGGGGATGCATGATGAATATTCCTGCTCTGTGAAGGAGTCTGCACACTGACAGAGCTCTCGCATTGCCTTATTGAACATAGTAGATCCAAAGCAAATAGATGCGGAAAGAGTTCCCATTTTTTCTTGCTCCCCTTGAGCAATCTCAAATTCCATGACTTCCCTAGGACTCTGGGACTCAAAATAATCATTTTCAGTCCAGTCCTTTCTTTCGAAGCCTGGGTTCTTGTGTCCAAGAGTTTAGGTTCAGATCCAGATCAATCAGACTCCAAAGTCTATGGAGTCAGTCTCTTTTCTACCATTATCCCCAATTCTCCACAGAACCTTTTTCACAGTGACGTAGCTCCTTGATGGAGAAGCTTGTGGTGAGGTAAGGTGAGAAATGAGGCAGGTGAGGAGAGGTGCCTCACGGACTGGATGAGAAGCTCAAGTCAAATACATTTATAATTCAGTCCAAGTCTGTCCTGGATGTGCCTCCTCAAGCCTTTGGAAGGTCCCCTCTGCTTTATGTACTTCCAATTACCAAACCAGGCTTGGAATAATAAAAAATGAATATACTGGCTCTGCTGGAGGTATAGATTGAGGCAATTTTACAGAATAACATGGGGAGAGAGGACTCACCTTCTCAGCTGCCACTCAGGTGGCTCTGCAGATAGGTAATACGGGAAAAATGGAAGAGTCCTCTGAGGATCCTAAGATCCACCCAATTTAATAGAGAGCTGAGAATCATCTTCAACCTCTCTTTTCCTCTCCTCTCCCTTCTTCTTTCTTCCTCTTCCAATACTTGTATTCTTCCTTCTCACTCTCCTTCTCCATTCCTTCCTAAATCTGATAGCCTGAATATCTCTCTTTTCTGTTCTCTTCTTTTCCCTTCTCTGCCTTACTCAAAATCTCATTGTCTTTCCCATTTTCCACATGGAGAAAACCTCAGTTGGTTCTTAAGTGGTCTTTATCTCCAGTCTCAAGGTCTCATCTATCCTCCACACCAAATGTGAGAGATATTTCTAAAACCCAAATCTAACCAAGTAGATCAAATATATTCCATTCTTTCAGCTACAAACTATCTTGCTTCCTCATAAGTGGTCCTTCCTAAGGTATATTTTTATTCTTGCAAAATTAACCATGTATCTTTTGACACTAGTACATTAAAAACAGAACTTCATTTTGGGCTTTGGTGGATCAATACATGAACTATAACTGGCACCAAGGGGTTTATGCTGGTTATCTGATCTCAAAGTGCCAAAGAAGATGCCATCATAGCGTAGAGTAGGTAAACTGAGTA
This sequence comes from Myotis davidii, assembly GCF_000327345.1. Classification (NCBI taxonomy): domain Eukaryota; kingdom Metazoa; phylum Chordata; class Mammalia; order Chiroptera; family Vespertilionidae; genus Myotis; species Myotis davidii. The sequence goes on along the minus strand of NW_006297395.1, from coordinate 14,116 downwards.
CATAGCCAATCCCTTGCCGTCAATGCATGTTCAGCCTGGTTTAAACAGAATAACACATCTTGTAGCAACTACTTATAAGAGAGTCCAAACACACAACCTCTTCTTGTTTACTGACTGTCTTTGGAACTGCATCTCCCTCTTTGAGCTTTATGGATTCCTTTGGCTAAGAACCACAAATCTTGTTCTCTCATTTCTCCTCCTTTGAGTCCGTACACATCTTTCTTGTTTGTGACTATTTTGTCTCTCTTCAAGCACTGCATGTCAAAATAGCTCGAGGAACTCACCTTCCAGTTATCTCTTGTCCTGTAAATGCCCTCTTTCAAGAGACTTTTCAGGGGAGTCCAAGCCTAAAATGTCTATGGAGGGCCCAGGCAGTTTAATGTGTGTTGACTAAGAGAGAAGTAAGGTGTGTGCTGGATCACACCGTGGGGCCTTCATGGCCCAGACATGGAGTTGAGCTGAGCCTTGAAGGATAGGACAGATTTGCAATGCAGAGGAGATGGGGGCCATTCCAGCCTCAGGAAACAAGGGAAGAGGTTCCCAGTCCTAAGTCAAGATGGGTGCTGCATTTGTGCAGCAATGGGGAGGTGTGTGAATGAAATCTGGTAAGGTAGACAGATGTGCACAGCAGTTTTAGAACTTGGAATAGTATCAGGATTCTAGTTCACTGTTCCCCAAACTACATTTCTTAGTACACTGGTATTCCTCTAAGTATTTTTTTATTGAAACACAATTGACATATAACATTGTATTAGTTTCAGGCCTACAATGATGATTTGGTATTTGTATATATTGTGAAATGGTCACCACAATAAGTCTAGTTAACATCCATAACAATATATAGTTGCAAAATCTCTTTTCCTTGTGATGAGAACTAAGATTTACTTGATTAACAATGTTCAAATATTTAATATGGTATTATTAACTATAGTCACCCTCTAAATATTATCAAATGTCTCCCAATTTTTTAAAAAAAATAAGAGATCTTGTGACCAAATCTATCTGGTAAATAGTGTTATAGTTTTTATTTAAGGATGTTCATAAAGTGAATACTATTATGACTTTCCAAAGGGGGTTGTAGTTGTAGTATCTAAATTTTCCCAGCATTATTTGGCCTGTTTTCAAGAAGATTCAAGCAACATAGTTAAAATAGGATGTTCCATGAAATACAAGTTGCAAAATGTTGATCTAATCCAGTGGTTCTCAACCTGTGGGTCGTGACCCCTTTGGGGATCAAACGACCCTTTCACAGGGGTCACCTAAGACCATCCTGCATATCAGATATTTACATTATGATTCATAATAGTAGCAACATTACAGTTATGAAATAGCAACGAAAATAATTTCATGGTTGGGTCACAACATGAGGAACTGCATTTAAAGGGCCAGAAGGTTGAGAAC
>NW_006297395.1:377-12590 GCF_000327345.1 Myotis davidii | reverse complement strand
CTTGATCCCAGAGGAAGCAAGTGGTTAAAAGTATAAACTCTGGAATTGGATTACCTGGACTGGAGTCCCATCTTTGTGACTTATTAGCTGTGCACGTCTATATTACTCAACTAGTCTGACCTTCAGTTTCTTTATCTGTAAAATAGGGTCAATAATAGAACTTACCTTACAGGACTGTTATGTGCAGTGAGTGAGTTAATGTTTGTCCAACACCTATCTGTACCTGGCACATATTATGTGCTTTACAAGTGCTTTCTATGTAATAATATCAGGAAAAAAAATAACTCCTGCTTAAATCTCATTAGCTCTACTTGGCTTCAAGGAGAGCTAACTAAGCAGCTATTTCCCAGTGACAACTTCACACTCTGGGAAGAGAAAGGGGAATTTTTAAATTTTTGGTAGAGAGCTAGCCATCTTAGCCAAACTAAATATTAAAATTTGAATCTGAATGGATGGGTAGTGGAAAATTTTAAAGATTTTGAGGAGTGGTGAAATAATAACAACAAACTACTCCAGATATTTCTTTCCTATCACAAATATCTTTTCTATATAACTTAAGTTATTAAAGATAAAGTTATATATAATATTCTAGAACAGTGGTCGCCAACCTTTCGGACCTTATGGACCACCAGTGGTCCGCGAACCTCTGGTTGGCGACCGCTGTTCTAGAATGTGAGTATGTCTAATTGAGAATATATGGATTTTCAATTGTTTTGAGGAGTTAAAAATAAAACAGGATCCAAGCTCAAATACAAAATCATAGAAAAGTGCCTTTTCATATATGCTATATTTGTATATTTCACATACTTCATATATACTAAGCAAAATTAAGATAACACTGAAACTACTGAGTAGAGACACTTTAAAATTTTCAGAGAGAAAACTTTGATAATAGGAGATTAATTATATGAAATCCTTAGTTAAATTTAATATGTATAATAGCACTATGTGGTATGCTGAAGTAATTGCTTTTTTATTGTAAGTTTAAAAACATCTACAAGATACTTCAATGGTCCTCACCCTTTTTTCCCATAAGGATGTATATTTCTCTCATTTAAATTCTTCAGTTATAGAAGTAGAAGTTATTGGGCTGGTCACAGTGTTCTATTTCTCTCTGCCGGCACATGGTAGGTTAGTTAGCATTTCCCTGCCCCCTTTTGAAGTCAGGCATAGCCACATGACTTGCCTCAGCTAGAGAAATGTGAGTGGGTATCACGGATGTCACTTTCAGGCAAAAGATCTAAGTGTCGGTGAGTGATTTGCCATGTTCCCTTACTTCCTTCAGCTGTGGGTATTATGACCTATTATAGCCTTCTTCCACCCGGTCCAAGTGTCCACAGAGAATACAGTTCCACGGCCAATCAGCACTGAGCATGCAGCATAATCAGGAAGTAACCTTTTGTTATGTTAAGCCCCTAAGACCTGGAGATGTTCACTGCTTCACTATAACCTAACCGGTCCGAACTGATGCAAGGAATACCAGGTTGTAAATGATGACTCTTTAGTTGTTGTTTTTAAAAAGATAATTTGATTGTAGTGTGCCCCATGTGGGTAGATGAACTGGGTGAAGATAGGAACATAGTACTATAGACTGAATATCTGTGTGTCCCTCCCACCCCCCCAATTCATATGTTGAAACCTATTGCTTAATGTATTGGTATTAGTAGGTGAAATCTTTGGTACGTGCTTAGGGTCCTGAAGGCGGAACCCTCATGAACGGGATTAGTGCTCTTATCAATAGACCCCACAGAGCTCTCTATTCCTTCTGCTATGTGAGTAATAATGTGAAAAGATGGTTATTTATGAAGCACGAAGAGGACCCTCACTAGACAAAGAACCTGACCATGTGGTCTCAAATATCCAGTCTCCAGAACTGTGAGAAGTAGATTTCTCTTGTTTAGAAACCACCCAGTCTGTGGTATTTTGTTATAGTAGCTTAACTGAACTGAGACACAAGTGTTAAGTGAGAAGGGCCTGAACTAGGCTTACTATAGTGGAAACAAAGGACAGTGAAAAGCACCATGGTGCCTGCTCTTAAACATCATGCTCTCCATTAGGCCAAAGCCGGGCTTAGATGCATAGGTGACTTATAGCTGCATTTGGCCATCTTAACATCTTCCCAGAGAATGACTTGACTTTGCCTCTGAATACTTTTTAAATATATAAGGCTAATTATATTTAATTCACCAGTAGAGTTTGGTTATTGGTTTGTTGACTATTATCTAATTGACAGGACTTCTTCCTATCTTGCAGACTGAAATCTCTTTAACATTATAATTATTGCTGGACAATACAGTATTCAATTTATTCTGAAAGTAATCGTGCTGTAATATCAGGCTTTGCTTTTTGCAAGCAATGGAGACAATTTCTTTCATTATATCAGAAAGAAATACTAATTTTAGGAGCCACAATAGAAAGATAAGGTCCAATGGAGCCATTATTTGTATAGGCAGCTGATTTTAGATCACTGGCTAGTACTGTTTGCTGAAACACAATGGAGTGAGGTCCTAGGGCTATTTGTCCAGATAAAAAGGTCCTGATATACAATACACACGTAACCTGAGGGAATTACAGAATGAGCCACGTGCTTCCTAGATAGCAGCCAAGTACAGAATTGATCCCACTGTCTTCTTGGTCTGCAGATCATTAAATTGGGGAAAAGCCTTCATAGAAAACTGACTCATCCAATATTCAATATTTAATATCCAAATTCAGTATATGATCACCTATCATTTCCCAAAATCACCAATGGACATGTATGAGAAGGTATTACTCCTCTGGTTGATGCAATATTTATTATTTTAAAAATTGCCAGGACTAGTTTATGAAAGCCAATTCAGCAAATATTTCCTGGCAATTACTTTTTTCATTTATTACAAACAAAAACCCTCACTGCAATGAACGTGCTTTTTCTGGAAAGTGGGAGAGGGGGAATACAGTGAGTAGAAAACATATAATGTAAGTTTATGCTTATCTGGTCCCCTTGTACACATTAACGTTTTAAACTTGCTGCTTTAGAATTCAATTGTCATATAGCTTCACTTATATTTTTAACTTTTTATTGATACCTAGCTGTTTAATTCCTACAACTTTGTTCTTTTTTCAAGTTTATTATGAGTCTTCTCAGCTTTTGCATTTTCATATCATTGTTAGAAAAGCTTGTCAATTCCACCAATATAACATGGCTGACACTTTGATCAAAATTGCATGCAATTTACAGATCAATTTGGACACTATTGGTATCTTTGTAATACTGTCTTCCATTCATGAAAATAATACATCCTTCCATTTATTTAAATTTATTTTAATTTCTCTCAATAATGTTTTGTGGTTTTCATTGTCAAGCTCTTAAGCAGCTTTTCTTATATTTATTAATAGATATTTGATTTTTTTATAGACTTCTGATAGGCTGAAAAATGTTCCACCAATGATGTTGGGTCCTAATTCTTGAAACCTGTAAATGTGACCTTATTTGGATAAGAATCTTTTAAGATGTGAATAGGTTAAGGATCTTGAGGTAAGGAGATTGTCCTGGATTTTCAGGATGGCCCCAAAATACCACCATAGGTGTTTTTCTATTTTTAATTTTATTTTTTTGGGTGCACAGGTATTATTTTAAGAGAGGCAGAGGGATGTTTGACATAGGCACAACAGGAAGGTCATAGGAAGATGGAGCAGAAAGAGATTTGAAGATGCTGACCTTGAAGACTGGAGTGATGTCACCACTATCCAAGAATGGCAACAGCCTCCAGAAGCTGGAATAGATTCTTCCTTAGAGCTTTCGCAAGGAATGTGGTGCTGCTGGCATCTTGATTTTTGTCCCAGTGAAACTGGTTTTGGAGTTTTGGCCTGTAGAACTGTGAGACAATGAACTTGTGATGTTTTTAAGACAATTCTTCTGGAGTTGATAGGTGTCTCTAGGTTAAAGGGGTCCAAGTTCCTTGATGCTCCCATATTTCTGTCTTCTCCATCTTGGTCCAGCAACGCTTCACTATCTTTCCGGTGCTTCTGTGTCTCTAAGTAGGTTTAATTTTTTTAATTAAACTTTTATAGGTATTCTCAGCAGAAGAGTGGTTTTAATATCTAGTCTCTTGTTACTCAATAACCTCACCTGCCATTTTTTAAAATTTATTTCTATTATTTTATTTATTGAATTTACAGAGAGAGGGAGAGAGAGAGAGACATCAATTTATTGTTCCACTTATCCATGCACTCATTGGTTGATTCTTGTATGTACCCTGATCAGGGACCGAACCTCCCAATCTTGGCATATCTAGATGATACTCTAACCAACTCACCTATTCGGTTAGGGCTTACCTGTCATTTTCTTGAGTGTATTATAATTTTTTTAAGTTTATTCATTCCCTGAATTGTTTCTAAGTTCCCTACATTAGTTTCCTTTCTTCTTTTTCCCCTCCTGATTCTTCATTTTGTTTCAATCTGTTATGTGAAAACATAAGTTTTCTTCAAATGTCAGTTGAGCCTTGGTTTTTTTAATATATATATTTCTTTTTTATTTTTTAAAATATATTTTACTGATTTTTTACAGAGAGGAAGGGAGAGGGATAGAGAGTTAGAAACATCGATGAGAGAGAAACATCGATCAGTTGCCTCCTGCACACTCCCCACTGGGGATGTGCCCGCAACCAAGGTACAAGCCCTTGGTTGGAATCAAACCCGGGACCCTTCAGTCCGCAGGCCGACGCTCTATCCACTGAGCCAAACTGGTCAGGCTATATATTTCTTTTTAAAAAATATTTTTTATTTCAGAAAGAGGAAGGGAGAGGGAGATAGAAACATCAGTAATGAGAGAGAATCATCAATCTGCAGCCTGCTGTTCCACGCCCCCTATTGGGGATCAGCTCACAACCCAGACATGTGCCCTGACTGGGAATCGAACAGTGACCTCCTGGTTCATAGGTGGATACTCAATCATCGAGCCACATGGGCCAGAATAAAATATATATTTCTCCAACAAGGCACTAAATGCTGATTCGAGGGGTGTGTGTGTGTGTGTGTGTGTGTGTGTTGTGTGTAAGAAAGAGAGAGAGAGAGAGAGAGAAAGGGAGGGGGAGGTTGTTAGCAGACTTCACTGATTATGGGTAATCTGCCATTTCCTTGAAGGGACATTAAAATGTCCACATATGTAGGTCCTTTCTCTTGAGCAGGGGTATGTGCCTGGCTTCCAGTGTTCTGGGAAGTCTCACCATCCAGTCTGATCACTTGTCATTTATTTCTTCAATATTCAGGATGTTGCTTCCCCACTTCCTTGAGTTGTTTTCTGAGTGGAGGTCATGTCAGCAAGGGGGTAGAGTCAGACTAGCTCAATATCTGGCCCAATCAAAAAGGGACCTGGTCACACAGTGTATGAAGCTGCCACTTTTGCACTGAGGCTAGGGTATTTTTACTAGAAGATATTGAATGGGAGGACATTATGAGCATACTGTTCATTAAGTCACTTTTGAAAAACCTCTTGGCTTGCTTTCTTTGTAGCACTTTTGAAAGTGCCGAAATCTTGGTATATCCTGAGAAACCACTCCTCTTGCCTTGGGTGAGCAGGAAACTCATCAAGCTCTCTTGGATAATCAGCTTCTTCTCTTCCCAGACCTAAACGTGTTCCCAAGGCCAACCAGGGACACATTCCAGGCAGAGGAATGTCCATCTCTCAGAGCCACGTCATCTGTGGCATATACGCAGGCGCAATAAGATTAGAGTAAAAACTTCCTTCAGGCTTTAGGAGAATTCTGTCACTTCCAAATTTACATGGGGAGACTTGAGGATGAGCAGGGTCCTGCTATCTGTGCATATTCCCCACTATCAACTTGGTCTGGTTGAACAAGAGAGAATACATTTTAGCCAGAGAGACTTTCATTTAAACAAGAGCCACTCAATAGTTGTGTGAACTAGGGGGTTCAGTTCTGCCCTTTCTTTAAAATGGGAGAATAAAGAAACTTTGTCCTGCTCAATTCTGGGAAAACAGTGACTATGTTAAACATACAGTAGTTTTTCCTTACACTTTGTATCATACATAATTCCAGTGACTTGAAGGCATTTTGTAAAGTTTTCCCCCCAGAGGAAGAGCTAGGACATTTCCTGGATCAGGACAGTGTCTGGGGAACCTAAATCAATAGCAGGTTGGAGCATCATTCATACAGGAGCTGAATTGGATGGTCTGAGGAAATGACTAGAGAGACAGCATTTTGCAGGAAAGGCAAATTAAAAGCTGCACAATTTGTCAATTCAAAGGAGCTGTGCCAAAAGGGAGAAGCTCAGTTGTGCACAAATTACACTAAAACCTGATAAATCAATCATGAGTATAACTTTAAAGTGGGCTTGGGAGGCAGAGTCTGGAGTCATTCCCAGAACCACTAGGTATGGCTCCTCTACTGCCGGCAAGGCATGGCCTGAGGACTTCAGGGCCAGGCCTTGAAATAAGATCGCCTTGTGATTGTTACTATTTTTCTTTGTAAAATCTCCCACATGTACGTGAGCAGAAAGAGTGAAAAGTAAAGCCCACCTTTCTCTTTACAGATGCAATGCAAACATAGTATATGTATTTCCACAAATATACAATATACTTTTCTTACATAAATGAGATCAATCTGTACATAGCATTATTTTTAATGTAATAACATTTTTATGATTAATTCACTCAACAAATATTGATTGTGCACTATTTTAGGTGCTAGAAACATAGTAGTGTATAAAACAGAAATCTTTCTCCCCCCAAATCTTTGCATAGTGATACATGTCACTTATTTTTAAGTGGTGAAATTATTTTACAGTTTAAGGGACATCTATTGTTTTCTCTCAGTCTGAGTCTTGCCTTTTCATTTCAAATGGTGTCTTTTAAGTAAAAGTTTTTTAACTTTAAGTCCAGTTTATAATATTTCCCCCTTTTATGATTAGTGCGTGTGTGTGTGTGTGTGTGTGTGTGTTATTTTTCTTTTGAAATTCAGTGCATCTTCCTGGAAACATAACCTTTCCATTTATCCAAAATCTTTGCCTATTCCAAGGCTGTAAAGATTTTTATCATGTTTACCTTTAGAAGTTTAATGGTCTAGCCTTTTTGTTATATCTGTCTCTTGATTAAGATTTGATCTGGTCTGAATCACCAAGATTTGTCCAAAAATGGGCAGCCAATTGATGTATCTCTCTCACATTAATGTTTCTCTCTCTGTGTGTGTCTCTTCCCTTCCTTACACTCTCTCTTAAAAAAAAAAAAAAAAAAGGAAAAATATCCTTGAGTGAGGATTAACAACAACAACACTCACGAAAAAGGGCAGCCAAAGTTTAAACTATTGCATGAGAGTCTCTTTACCCTGTGGGGTGGTGGATTCTGTGAGATAAAAGTCTGAGCTGCTGTTTACTATCTTTGCTGCCTGAGAATGAAGTCTGTGCAGAAGAAAGAAAAGACAAGGTTCAGAAAGAGGCATGTTCCTGACATTGTTTGAATACCTGGATCTCATTGGACCTCAAGCCATATATCTTTGAGCCTTTCAAGTACATGGGCCAATAAACCTCTATTTTGGCCTCAGACAGTTTGAATTCTATTTATTTCAACTGCATGTATAATTGGATTTAACATGACTAATGAACAGAAGAAGGAGGTAGCCTAACTTATTTAATCAAAGTCCTCTGTGGAGGGACATTCAAGTTGCTCCAAGTTTTAGCTCTTATAAGCCTTGCAGCTTTGTGCACTGATGTGAAGAGGAGAAAGGGGGAAGGTTTTGGATAAATGGAAAGGTTATGTTTCCAGGAAGATGCACTGAATTTCAAAAGAAAAATACAGCCAGCAGTGGTCTACTTTGAGCCTACATAGCTGAGGGGACTGTTTCATCAGACTCTTTGTTAGAGGACTGGAGACCTCTGCCCAAGGGCAACAGAGTGGCCGGGGAGAGATGGGTTGTTCCACAAGCCTGTGCCAGAGGGGAGCAGGCATCGGGAAAAGGCGGTGCCGTTGTGTGTGCTCCAGAGCTGGGCACCGATCAGGCCCTTGTCATGCTCAGGATCCCCGTTGTGGTTCCAGACCCCTCCGCTCATCTCTTTGTGGAGGTGATTCATAGACCCTAAAACACAAGGTCTTTCTATGACCTTGAATATAATCTTGAAATAAATCTCAGCTATAAATAATTATTAGATTAACTTTAAAGTTTGAAATTTAAAATGTGTGACAAAGGGATTATTATTGTTGTTGAGGCTCATTTGAAAAGTGAGAGTATTCTGGAAATAGACTGCCTCAGCATCAACTTGAGTCAGAAAGATCTCAACAACTCTACTGGATTCAAACCTCAGACAGGTTACTTCTCATGCCTCAGGTTTTTAGTTTATACAATGGGGATAACAAAATCTTCCTTCATATAATTGTTGTGAGGACTAAATGAGATTATTTTTAGCAGCGTGACACATGGAACAGAGCCAATGAATGGTAATAGACGTTATTAGTAACCAAAGGCTCAGGAAAGTAGAGATATGACCAAGTTCTCATAACTAGGGAGAATCCAGAACAGCCTGGATACCATGACTTCTGACCCTTGTTCCTGCCACTGTATAACTCCTGAAATGACTATTTTAAAAGGACACCTGGGAAGACACAGACTAGCCTCTCAGCCAGTGAAGGGGGGTGTGGAGATGTCCTCTAGTTCTTTCTTCCTTTAGCGTCGGACAATTTTCCTTTATCAAACATTCTCTGAACACTGGTTTATTTAGAATGAGATCCTCACTGGCGTTAACCTAAGGCCACCCCAAGATTTCCTACTAAAACAAAGACGTCAACCGTGGTCCAATTTCCCAGAGCTCCGGCCCAGGCTCCCCCTAGCGGCCGCTATAGGACGTGCCCAGTGCCAACTGGGCCAGGAAGTCTTGGCGCCTACAGGAGAGGGGTCATTTACTAAGCCCAGGCAAGACAAACACTTCACAGAATGTACCCAGCTGTGATGCAATACTCCCCCAGGGGAGTGCACACTCCCAGTCTGCTCTGGGATTCCAGGGCTAAAAGGGTAAACAGTGGTGGAGGATGAAGCGGAGGCCCTCCAGGAGGAGTGGCTGAAGACCAGGGTGCAGGAGGATAAAGCCTTTATGAGCCCATGGAAGTCCTCAGTAGCCACTTCCCTCAGGGCCTCCGTGCCTGGCCAACTGCCGGAGGGAACAATCCTGTTTAATCTGGACCTGCTCCTGGGTGACCAGCTCCCCAGCTCTGTGCCCCTTGGCCTGCTCTTGGTCACCCATTTACACAAACTCCTGTCTCTAAGAGATTTTGGTGGGAGCCTGTGCTATTTAACACCCAGGACACCCTATACATTTAAGAATCTTCTATTATCCGGGCTTTGAAGTGAGGAGACTGAGAGTCACAGACCCTATACCTCTGCTGCCAAGGATCACACACCCATGGGATGGAAATGTTGGCATTCAAGCCCAAGGCCGGGAACTTCAAAGGCTGTTTTCTTTCCACCGGGCTACCCTTCCCTGAACACTGAGATTGTTTGTTTCCTACAGACACCAGCAATCATAGAAATGGAGAAAAAACTTGGAATCACAGCAGAGAAGGAAGGCCTTATTACCACAGTTTTACTTGTACCTGCTGTCCCTGCTTCTTACCCGTCTTCCTCCTGACGGTTCGTTCTGCACGCCTTCTTCTTACCTAAGAACCACTGCCAAGCCACACATTCCTGTGTTTTGTCTTTTATCCAGGGCAGAAAGCAGTGTCTGCTGGCCTGATCTGTGACTCGGAGCCTTAATTACTTCTGGGCTGTTTGGGTCCAAAGGTCTGGCTAAACATTTCAAAGACATGCCACAGCCTTTCAGTTCTTTCATCGCTTTGGCGGAAGTTAAATAGGACTAACATTATTGGAGTGCTATTAAGTATCATATTCTGAAAAAATATATATATATAAAAATTTGTTCTTTGCCACAACTATGTGATATAGGCATCGATACTCCCACTAAATAGATGAGGAAACTGAGCATCTGAGAGGTAAAGTGACCTGTCCAGGGTCACATCTCTGGGATTCAAGAGCTGAGACTTGAACCCAATCTATCTGACTGCCAGTCTATGATCTATCTCTTGTACCATTCTTCCTTCTTGTTAAAAACATTTTTTTTTTATTTTAAGTGTGTAGTGTGATGAGTTTTGACAAATATATACCCCCTTGTAACCACCACCACAATCAAAATGTAAAATATTTTCATTATCTGAAAAGTTCCATTGGGTCCCATTGTGGTCAATTTCACCCCCAGCCCAGGTACTACTCACCTGCTTTCTCTCACTAGAATTAGCCTTGCCTTTTCTAGGACTTCCTGTAAATGGAATCATACAATATGTATACTGTTAGGTCTTTACTCTTTTGGTCAGCATAATGATTTGAGATATATCTACAGGGGTGGGCAAACGTAGGGTTATAGTTGTGAGTATATGAAACAGAGTTTATTCTTGTATTGCTATTAATTAATTACTGTATTCTTTATTTGTGTTATGTAAACCTACTTCTGCCCACCCCTGTATATTGTTGCATATGCCACTAGTTTGTTTCATTTTTAATTCCTGAGTAGTACTCCATTGTGTCAATATACAACAGTTTGCTTATTTATTCACCATTCCTCTTGATACACCTTTGAGTGGCTTTTAGTTTTTTACTATCATGAAAAATGTTTCTGTGAACATTTGTGTACACTTCTTTCTTTGACATGTTTTTATTTCTCTTAGGCAAATCCCTGTGAATTGAATTTCTGAGCTGTATGCAAAATGTTTAGCTTTTTAAGAAACTGCCAAACTGGTTTCAAAGTGGTACCATTTTACATTCCCACCAGCACTGTTGGCATTTCAGTTGTTTTATCCTTCTCAACACTTAGTATTGTCTGTTTTTTTATAATCTAGCTCATGGGTAATGGCTTCTCATGGTTTATATTTGCATACCTCTGAAGATTAGTCATGTTGAACATACTTTTCGCATGTTTATTGGTTAGACATATATTCTCTTTTGTAAAGTAGCTGTTTAAAACTGTTGTCGATTTTATAAAACTGCATCATTGGTCTTTTTCTGAATGAGTTGTAGGAGGAGTTTTTAAAATATATTTTGATACAGGTTCTTGTCAGATGCGAGTGTAGGTGTGTGTGTGTGTATGTGTGTGTGTGCATGTGAGCATGCATATCTGAATCTATATATATTCACACACATGTATACATATGTAAGATGAATATATAACTAAACTTTATATTTGTTTGTCTGAAACTTGACTTTTAATTTTAGAAATGGTGTTTGTAAAAGAGAGGGAGTTTTTAGTTTTAAGTTCAGTTTATTATTTCCTTCTTTTGTGCTTGATACTTTTTTGTGTGTCTTTATTATCACATAAATCTTTGATGGCCCCAAGTTTGTAAAGATTTTCTTGTTTCTCAAGTTTAAGGTGTTCACAGTTTTATTTTTATTTTTTTAAATATATTTTATTGATTTTTTTACAGAGAGGAAGGGACAAGGATAGAGAGTTAGAAACATCAATGAGAGAGAAACATCGATCAGCTGCCTTCTGCAGACTCCCTACTGGGTATGTGCCCGCAACCAAGGTACATGCCCTTGACAGGAATCAAACCCGGGACCCTTGAGTTCACAGGCTGACGCTCTATCCACTGAGCCAAACCGGTCAGGGCAGGTATTCACAGTTTTAATCTCTTTGTTATAATTATGGTAGTTTTAGTTTAATTTTTGTGTATGCTTGAGGTAAGGTTTGAAGTCATGTTTTTCCACATGAATATTCACTTGTTCCAACACCATTTGTTGAAAACACTATTCTTTCTTCATAGACTTACCTTAGCAACTTTAAAAAAAAATAATATGAGGGCCTAATTCTGGATTATTGATTCTGTTTCTTTTATTTATAGGTTTGTTCTTATAATACCATACTTTATTGATGACTATAGCTTGGTAGTAAATCTTTTTTTTGTTTTTTTTTTGTTTTTTTTTGTTGTTGTTGCAAAAAGCTTTATTGTCTCATTTGGTCCGATGCATGGGAGAGGGCTCCGGGGCGGTTAAAGGAATGGCTAGTAGTTTTGGGAAGAGGCTCAGGTAAAAGCCGACGCCAGGGGGGGGATGCAGAGGGGCCCCTCAAAGGCCTCTGGGCTCCAAAGGCTCCTGGTGGGGCTTGGCGGGGGGGCTTCGGGAGGAGACACTCCCCAGCCCAGCCTGGGGCCGGCAGCCTGGGGGTGAGGCAGGTGTTGCCCCT
>NW_006297395.1:0-302 GCF_000327345.1 Myotis davidii | reverse complement strand
TCCTGAGTTTTGCCCCCCTCATCCTGGGAAGGTTTCTGCACGTCCTGGAAGAGAATGCGGCCGCCGCACTTGTTCTGCAGCTTTAGGAAATGCTCTGCGCCCTCGCGCTTCTTCTCGGCCAGCTCGCGGAAGAAGTGGCCCACGCCCTCCAGAGCCACATCGTCGCGGTCGAAATAGTAGCCCAGAGAGAGGTAGGTGTAAGAGGCCCGCAGGTGCAGGTTGGCCAGGCGGTTGACAGCGGCCTCCACCTCGGTGGAATAATTCTGGCAAATTTGGGAGCTCATGGTTGTCCGGCAATAAGG
>NW_006297394.1:1150-4362 GCF_000327345.1 Myotis davidii | reverse complement strand
GGTCACAGAGATACACAGAGGTAGCTAAAGGGGGTGCCCACACATCCAGCCTCCACCAGCCAGTCCTGTCCTTGCAGAGATTCTGATATCAGCCTAGACACAGAGATCTGAGGTGGGAATGTAAGGAGGAGGATGGGGTGGCACTCTAAAGAGCTCCCAGTGAAGGTGTGGACATGAGAGAGACACACGGACCAGGAGCAAAGAATTCCACCAGTTCCAGGGATTGCTGGACATGGGTGCTGTCTGGTCACTCAGTGGGAGAGTGTGTCTGGGTTTGGCCCTACAGGGCAGGGGCATTTAGGAAATGCATTCTAACTGGATATAGCGTCAGAGCAGAAGGGAAGAAAGCAGGAACATCTGAAGTTGCAGACAAAGGCCCCAGCACTCACCTGGCTCCCATGTTGGCTCTCTGAGTTTGCTAGCCCTGTCTTAGAGACACCAGCAGAGGGCAGCATGAAGCCACTGCTCTTGCTACCCAGCTAAACCCAGTTATTCAAGAAAGGAAGCTGTGCCCAGAGCCACATTCCAAAATAAGTCTCACAGCTTCTCTCTTGGTTCCACCTTGGAGCTGAGTCAAGATCCAGAGAAGTTGTAGGGTCACACATTTTGGGGGAGGACTGCAGGTCCTTTATTTATTTGTTTATTTATTTATTCACTCAACAGTTGTGGAGAGTAAGGTGGTCCCCAGCCCTATTATGGGCCTTGGCCTTCATTGTATGACTCAGGTGATCATACTAATCACAGTAACACCAAAAAGGAATGCTTGCATGGCATTCATCAGGGCCAGTGCTCTTCTGGCTGCCTTACTTGTGCCAGTCCATTTATTCCTCACAGCCCTGTGGAGGGGGGCACTATTCATATCCCATGTTTACCAAGAAGATAACCCAAAATCAGGATATTTCAGATGTCCACAACTGCCTATAGGAAAATAAGCCTGGGTGTTGTAATGGGGACTGGGGTTGGAGTAGCCTTACATTCAAAGGTCAGATAAAGGCTTTGAAGGGGAGGACAATGGTGACAATAAGAGCCAGGACCTGCAGCAGGGGGATCATGTTATCACCCACACAATCTCTGTTGAGCCCAGGGGTCATAGTGCTCAGCTCAAGGCCATTTGTGGACACTTTGTCCATGAGCAAGAATGTACAAACCTCATCCAGAGCCCCTGACACCACCAACCAATGTTCCTCAGTGAGGGGTGTGCAGAGTAAGGCACCTGTATATAAGCTGAGTGAGGGAGGTGGGGAGGTAGGGGGTGAGGCTTCTAACAGCAGGATGCTGGGAATTTCAAGCACTGGGTCTCCTGGTTTCTATACAGAAACTCACACACTCACACATGCACAAAGATCCCAAATTCATGTGCACAGTTCCCCACTCAGGGTTCACCTGTGCGGTGCCTCACCTTCTCTGACACTCGGCAGAGATGTTCCTGACCCAGGCCCATTGCCTGAAGCCAGGAGGCAGTCAGACCCTGGAAATGCAGAGGGAAGGATTTGGGTCAGCAGTTGTTTTACTAGTGCCAGGAGGCAGTCAGACCCTGGAAATGCAGAGGGAAGGATTTGGGTCAGCAGTTGTGTTTTACTAGTGGGACATTAGCAGCTGAAGGAGATTATTTGGGATCTGACACAGTGGAGTTAAACAGAACCCCCTTCATCTTGTGAAGGGCTACACGGATGGAGAAACCGAGGCCCCCTGGCTTCTGGGTCTCCCTGTGAAGGTGAAAGGCAGGCAGAGAGCTGCTAGGATGGTTGTATTTCCTTGAGCAGTGGTTTCCAAAACTGGCCAAACATCTGGATTGCCTAGGGACCTCACCACAGTGAAGGTCTCTGAGCTTCTGATGCACTGGGTTCAGAGAGGAACCAACTTGACCCTATGACTCTGCCAAGCCTTCCAGGTACCTCTGCTGGCACTACGAAGAGCCACATGAGGTGGCACTAGGGGTTACAAAGACAAGAGCACTTTGCATACTTCACTTTCCAACATCGCCAAGATGACATTGGGTCTCTTCCTGGATAATGGATATGAATCCCTGATACTTGGCAGGTTCTAATGCACAGATCAGTTACACAATTAGGACAAACAACCTTCCAGGTCAGAGGCCCTCTGCCACCTGCATATTCAAGTCCAGCTCTGACTGTCACCCGGCGCTGGTGGATCTCTGACGGCCACAGAGAGAGAAGCAGGTGGCCCAGGGCACAAAGAAGAATGCGAATGCCAGGCCATTAGCCAGTACCCCATGTCCCCATCCTCTGGCGTGGGCATGGCTGAGAGTGAGAACAGCAGACCCATAGGGCTCCACAGAAAGATGATCTTCCAGGAATGAGGCCCTGCAATTCCAGGTGCAGAGCTCAGCTGGAGCCGGGCCTTGAACACTGGGAGCTTTGGTAGCTGTTTTCCCTCTGGTTGGGGAAGCAAATCACACTGGCTGGGTCTATACTCCCTCAGGAGACCATTGACTTACATGTAGTTTAAATTCAAGGTTCCCATTTTGAGAGCAAGGTAGACTCGCCATTCGAACTTACTTGGAACTGCCTTTCTATGGACTTGAGAAACAGGTGATCAGTGTTCAGGCCACAGTGACTTCGGACACAATGGCAGGTAACAAAGACAGAAGCCAGTTCTGAGATCTGTTTGCTCCTAAAATGGGCCCCACGGATCTGAATCTGTGTGACCATTGACTCCTGCAGCTTTAACAGGGAGAAGCCTTGACAGAACAATTTAGATAGAGATTGAGGCCCGGGAGCTCACACGCCACTCAATGCATTAGGCAGGGAGTTGCTTGCCAACTTTGCATTTCCCACCAACCTACTGCCTCTCCTCCAGTCTCAACATGGCACTGACACCCAGTCCTGGTTCTCCCTTGGGCACAACCCTGGAGTCAGAGCCCAGGCTCCACAGAGGTCTCAGCACCAGCCTCCTGTCCAGGAATGCGCTGAGCCATGACCTTCGGGTCCTCACTCTTTGCATGAGGCAGCAGAGAAAAACTGTAGCTCAGATAGGCATGCCAATTTCTTTGTCCAAAGCCAGCCTGGGGAAGGATACGGCAAACAGCGGGGATCAAGAGGTCCCTCAGTCCTCCCCATTCCTGATGTCCAAGGGAATATGCTGCTTAAGGCCCAAAAGTCTGTCCTTGGAGCCCCTGGTTTCATTAGGTACCCTGTGCAAGAGATGTCGTCATCCCATATCCCTGGGTGAAGGGAACTGCCTGCCCTTCG
>NW_006297394.1:0-1007 GCF_000327345.1 Myotis davidii | reverse complement strand
AACCAGTGTGTCCTGTAGATTTTTACTGTTTCTCTAACTAGGGGGCGACCATTACATACAGGGAAACAATCCATGTGAAGTGCCCGACTGTCTTCTACAATTTTATATCTAAAGATACTGTCCTTTATGCACAGTATAAACATGAACACACTCCCCTCAGGACAGAGCACGAATCCCCAGCCTCTTACAGAAAATAAAAATAATTATATAATGTTTACCAGTCCATTTTCTCCTTGTTTTCTTGGCTGTGAGAAAACAAGGCCTTAACTTTCATGCTTGGTGGCAGTAATCCTTCTTTGCTGAGTAATCGTATGTACATCTCCCTTTCTTCTTAAAAGTTTCTGTTCTTTCCTTTTTCTATTTGCCTTGACGATTGGTTTGATAGGTGCCTCTAAACATGAAGTAGTCGCCCACTCCTCTGGTAAGCAGAATGGACTTTAATTGAAAATAGAGAATTGTTCTGCTCCACATCACAATATTACTCTTGGCATTGCCCCCATGTGAAGTGCTTGAAGGAGAGCCTCCTGGGATTGAAAATCCAGTGATGACAGTCTAGGTGTGCTAGAGACCAGATCCTGCCCTGTCACCCCAACTTTACCAGCCATCAGCATTTCCCAGGCCACCTCTCACCCCTGCCCTACAGTCCCGAAGGATGAGGCACCTGGGAGAGGCCCCTCCCTATATTCCCTTGTTAGATCCAATCCATGCATCCATGTGGGGATTTCTTGGGGTGTACCCATTCAACAAATACTCATCAAGCACTTTCTAAGTTTATGGTGCTCTCTTTGGTAGTTCAGATACAATTAAAACAGAATAGAAAATTAATTTTAATATAAACATCTTATTAAGTGGCCTTTGACACATTCATGAACTATTTTTCAATCTTATTTGGTGAATGGCCTTGAAATGGAGCTGCAATTCACTCTCTTCCCAGTTTGCTGTGTGGGTTCTGCAGCACCTCAGCTCCACCAACTCTGAGATTGCTACAAACATGCATGGTCATGAGC
>NW_006297393.1:0-880 GCF_000327345.1 Myotis davidii | reverse complement strand
TATTAGATCACTTTGACCAGTAACATTCTCTGAATAGTTTTCTAACACTGACACATGCCCACAAATCCACGGTACAGATTAATGTTTCAGGAAATTTACTATGAGTAATCTTAGAATAAGATTATTCTGCCTGGTTCAGCACATTTGGTTCAGTGTTGCCTGCTAATCCATGCACCAAAGGTCTCTGGTTTGATTCCTGATCTGGACACACGACCAGGACGCGAACTCATTTGATTCCTGATCTGGACACACGACCAGGATGCGAACTCAATCCCCAGTGTGGGGTGTGTAGAAGGCAGCCAATCAATGACTCCCTTTATCATTGTTGTTTCTATCTCTCTCTACCTCTCCCTCTCTGAAATTAATAAAAATGTATTTCGGGGGAAAAAAGGAAAAAATAGCTGAAATAAGGTTAACAGTTTAGGCTCAGAGCACACATTTTACAACTATGAAATCAAGATGGTTTAATGGAAAAATTCTACAACTAGAAGGAAAGAGAAAGGCATACCGAGACTCAGAGGAGGTGCAGTACGGAAGTAAAATACTAAGGTGTGGAGGTGCATGCGGAGCGGGGTGGCGGCTAAAGGTGAGGCTGTCATTTTCAATCAGGAGGGGGTCTCAGGCTCTGAGCTCCAGTTCCCGGCGAGTCTCTAGGGACCCAGACTCATACAGGAGAAGCGGGACTGTCTGGCAGTGGTTGGAACTCGAGGGCAGCTTTCTCTCGGAGGGGCTTGCAGCGATTACCGGGACATTGAGAAGCAGAGCATCTGAGGGCAGGACGGCAAGACTGAGAGCAGCCATAACTGCTAGCCATGCCCTGTTGATCCAGTGGGACCCTCCCCGCCCTAGCCCTGCAGGGAGGCTTTTGCTGGATAGCCTC
>NW_006297392.1:0-341 GCF_000327345.1 Myotis davidii | reverse complement strand
TTAAATTTAATTGATATTCTTTAAGATAATTGTAAAAAGTATAAACAGCTAATAAATTTTTGTTTGTCTGCAATATAATGTTGGCCATCTATGTTTTAGGGATTTTGGTTTGCTCTTCCCTTGTTTATTGTGAGAATGAGGAAATCATCTTTTCTGTCAGAGAACAGTTTAGACAGCCACAATGTTGGGCTGTGTGACTTGGCAGCCGCCATGTTGGCTGCATGGCTTGCCGCTCCCCTGGGGGCCGCCATCTTGAAACAGCAAAGGCCCCTCCTTCTGACTTAACCAATCACAAAAGGAATGTCTGCTTATTGAGGCAGGATGGGATTTCAGGGGTGGAG
>NW_006297391.1:6349-21592 GCF_000327345.1 Myotis davidii | reverse complement strand
ATTAACCAAAGATCTTACCTAAGGACACAGACATTAGAATAGTGAAGGACTGGGGTGGGGCAGGGCAGGAACTGGATTGAGGGGGGAAATGAGGTGGTAATGAGGGGATAGCTGTAATACTCTCTACAATAAAGATTTAAAAAAAAGAAAATGCACAGTGCTTAAACAAGCTGAAATATGTCAGGTATTAAAAGACAAAATACTTATTTTATGAATAATATCTAAATTTGATGCTGACTATGTACAGGGTGGGGCAAAAGTAAGTATACAGTTGTTCGTATAGAAAATAATACAATAATTAATAAATAATTCAAGAATAAAAAAAAGCCTTCTAAAACAAATCATAGAATATTTTCATGACTTTGGGGTAGCGTAGCACAGAACTCATTAATCACAAATAAGGCACTCCACTTCTTCCTCAGGTTTTCTTTGCAATTGGGAGTCCTATGGCCTCCACTGTTCCTGGTGGCTCTGAACAGCCTCTGCCACATTGTGATTTGCACTGGTCATGGAATTCAGAGTATTGGTTATAAAGGTGCTTAAACATTTGGATGACAAAGGAAGGACTCAAGGAGACCCAGGAAACCTATAAATGTAACCACCTAACTACATGCTTAACTAGATGGACCAATGAGAGGCTTTTGATTTGTTATGAGGAGAAAATAGTACAGCAAAAACAGCAAGAACTAAAACATTTGGCCAAACGCATTGGGTAGACACAGTGCAAGTATAAAATTGAAGCTATAACTTACAAAGGACCACTGCCACCCCGTCCAGCCCCCAAGACCACACTGACATTATGAGCTGGAGAATCCTAGGACATCACCCTGTCATGAGTGCCGGGCCACACAGTGAATTGAATTCCAGGGGGCTCTAAGACCTTACAGGGAGTCACACACCATGCCCCCCTGCCCCCAATGAACCCAAGAATCTGCAGCAGACAACTGAGGGAACAGATCTCTAGGGGAAGTGAGTACAACTCAGAGCAGAGAAAACAAAGGCATAAGACTCAAGGCAGACCCAGCATCTGGGCTAAGGAATCCAGGACCATTGGACCACTAGGGCCTTCAACTTTTCAGAACTCAAATATGTTGCCCAGGGCAAAAAGTTGACAGCAACTCACTTTATAGAAACAAATACAAAGGGACAGCAAAAACTGGGAGACATAGAAACAATCCTCAAAAGAAAGAAAAGGAGGAATCACCAGAAAAAAAAGCTAAATGAAGTGGAGGCAAGCAATTTCTCAGAGAAAGAATTCAGAGTAATGGTTATAAGGATGTTAGATGAGAAATTTACCAGCATATATAAGAATAAAGAGAAAATAAAGAATGACCTAGCTCCATTAAAGAACACAATGGAAGGTTTTGAGAGTAGACTGGAAGAAGCTGAGTACTGAATCAGTGAGTTAGAAGATAGGGTAAAAAAGAAACCCAAACTGAACAGCAATTTAAAAAGAAATAAAAAACAGGAAGAGAATTTAAGAGAGCTTTGGGACAACATGAAATGAAGCAACATCTGCATAATAGGGGTTCAAGAAGGAGAGGAATCTGAGCAAGGAATAGAAAAACTATTTGAAGAAATAATGACAGAAAACTTCCCCGATTGGGGGGAGTCACACAAGCACAAAGAGTCCCAAACAAGATGAACCCAAAACGACCCACACCAAGACACATCATAATTGCAATGACAAATGTTAATGACAAAGAATGAATCTTAAGGGTTGCAAGAAAGAATAAGAAAGTAACCTACAAGGGATCTCCCATTGGACTATCAAATGATTTCTCAACAGAAACACATCAGGCCAGAAGGGAATGGGATGAAGTATACAAAGTGATGCAAAGCAAGGGACTGAATTCAAGAATCTTCTATCCAGCAAGACTATAATTCAAAATAGAAGGTGAAATCAGGGGCTTCACAGACAAAAAAAGGCTAAGAGAGTGTATTGCCACCACCAGCAATGCAAGATATCCTAAAGGGACTGGTATAAGAAGAAGGAATAGATAGAGAAGGATAAACATATTAGTAAAGAATAAAACTGGCACCCTGACAAGTTTAGCTCAGTGGATAGTGTCGGCTTGCAGACTAAAGGGTCCCAGGTTCAATTCTGGTGAAGGGCATGTACCTTGGTTGTGGGCACATCCCCAGTAGGGGGCGTGCAGGAGGCAGCTGATCGATGTTTCTCTCTCATCGATGTTTCTGACTGTCTGGTCCTCTCCCTTCCTCTCTGTAAAAAAATCAATAAAATATTTTTTTAAAAAAAGAATAAAACTGGCAACAAACACATACCTTTCAATAGTAATCTTAAACGTAAATGGACTAAATGCTCTAATCACAAGACATGGGGTGGCCGAATGGATACGAAAACATGATCCATATATATGCTGTTTACTAGAAATGCACCTCAGAACAAAGGACTCAAACAGACTGAACATGAAGGGATGGAAAAAATTTTTTCAGGAAAACAGAAGTGAATAAAAAGCTGGGATAGCAATATTTATATCTGACAATATAGACATCAAAGTGAAAACTAAAACAAGAAATAAGGAAGGCCACTTCATAATACTATAGGGATTTATTCAACAATAGGCTATAACTCTGATAAACATATATGCACCCAATATAGGACCATGCAAATACATTAAAATAAGCTTCTAGAGGACATCAAGGGAGAGATCGACAGCAATACAGCCATAGTAGGGGGCTTTAATACCCCATTGACATCACTGAATAAATCTTCTAGACAAAAAAATCAGCTAAGAAACATCAATACTGAATGACTCACTAGATCAGACAGAAATAATTGACATCTTCAGAACCTTTTACCCAAAAGCTATGAAATATACATCCTTCTCAAGTGCACCTTCTCAAAGATAGACCACATATTAGGATGCAGGCTAAATCTCAACAAATTCAAGAAGATTGAAATAATATCAAGTATCTTCTCAGATCACAATGGCATAAAATTAGAAATAAACTACAGTAAAAAGAAGAAATATGGAGGCTAAATAGCATGCCTCCATAGCATGCTACCCCAGGATTCAAGGCTGGTTCAATATTCGCAAATCAATAAATGTTATACAATGATTGGGCTACCAAAGAGATCTAAGAATAAATTTTAAAAATCCTGGAAATAGATGACAATGAAAACACAATCTAAAATCTATGGGACATAGTGTAAGCAATTATGAGAGGGAAGTTCATAGCTCTACAAGCCCTCCTCAAAAAAACAAGAAAAATTGGTAATAAGTTATCTAACCCTACAACTTAAAGTATTAGAAAGAGAAAAGAAAACCCCAGAGTGAGTAGAAGGAAGGAACTAATAAAGATAAGAGTGGAAATAAATGACAGAGACCAAAAAAATGTACCATAGATCAATAGAACCAAGAGCTGGTTCTTCGAAAAAAATAAACATTGATGAACTCCTAGCCAGGGTCACCAAGAAACAAAATCAGAAATGAAAGAGGCAAAATAACAATGGAACCCACAAATATGGAAGAATCAGAAAACCTGAATAGGCTTATAAATACTGAGCAAATTGAAGCAGTATTTAAAAAAAATTCAGCAAACCAAAGCCCTAGTCTGGACAGCTTCACAGGGGGAGTTTTAGCAAACATTCAAAGAAGAAATAAACCTACCCTCTTCAGACTATACCAAAATTTTTAAGAGAAAGGAACACTTCCAAGTTCATTCTATGAAGCCAGTATTACCCTAAACCACAAAAAAAAGGTAAAGACAAGACGAAGAAAGAGAATTACAGGCCAATATCTCTGATGAACATACTTGCTAAAATCCTCAGCAAAACATTAGCAAATTGCATCCACCAATGCTTTTTAATGTAGATGCTAAAATCCTCAATAAATATTAGCAAATTTCATCCAGAAATACATTTAAAAAATCATACACCATGAACAAGTGGGATTTATTTCCAGAAAGTAAGGCTAATACAGTATTCTTAAATTAATAAACATGATACATCACATAAATTGAAGGACAAAAATCACATGATCATTCCAATTGATGCAGAAAAAGCATTTGACAAAATAGAACACCCTTTCTTTTTTTTTTTCTTTATTGATTAAGGTATTACATATGTGTCCTTATCCCCCCATTGCTACCTCATCCCTCACTCATGCCTTCATCCCCCTAGTGTCTGTATTCATTGGTTAGGTTTATATGCATGCATACAAGTCCTTTGGTTTATTTCTCCCCCTTACCCTAACTCTCCCCTACCTTCCCTCTGAGATTTCATGGTCTGATTGATGCTTCTCTGTCTCTGGATCTGTTTTCATTCAAAAGTTTATGTTGCTAATTACATTCCACAAATGAGTGAGATCATGTGATATTTATCTTTCTCTGACTGGCTGATTTCGCTTAGCATAATGCTCTCCAGTTCTATCCATGCTGTTGCAAATAGTAAGAATTCCTTCCATTGGGAAGATGTACCCTGTTTATAATCCACACATCTGCTGATGGGCACTTTGTAGGCTGTTTACAAACATTAGCTATGGTAAATTGTGCTGCTATGAACATAGGGGTGCATATATCCTTTCTCATTGGTGTTTCTAGTTTTTGGGGATATATTCCTAGAAGTGGGATCACTGGGTCAAATGGGAGTTGCATTTCTGGATTTTTGAGAAAACTCCATATTGTTCTCCACAGTGGCTGTACCAGTCTGCATTCCCACCAGCAGTGCACGGGGGTTCTTTTATCTCCACTTCTTTGCTAACACATGTCATTTATTGATTTGTTGATAATACCATTCTGACAGGTGTGAGATGGTACCGCATTGTTGTTTTGATTTGCATTTCTCAGATGATTAATGACTTTGAGCATGTTTTCATATCTATGGGACAGAAGCACACAAATACATTAAAATAAACTTGGCCTTTTGTATGTTCTCTTTCAAAAAGTATCTATATAGGTCCATTGCCCATTTTTTTGATTGGGTTGTTTATCATCCGTTTAAGTTGTATGAGTTCCCTATAAATGTTGGAGATTAAATCCTTATCAGTGATAACATTGGCAAATATGTTCTCCCATGCAGTGGGCTTTCTTGTTGTTTTGTTGGTGTTTTCTTTTGCTGTACATACGTTTTTTATTTTTATGTAGTCCCATTTGTTTATTTTCTTTTTAGTTTACATTGCCCTAGGAGCTGTATCAGTGAAGATATTGCTTTGGCATATGTCTGAGATTTTGCTGCCTGTGGACTCCTCTAATATTTTTTTATGGTTTCCCACCTTATGTTTAAGTCCTTCATCCTTTTTGAGTTTATTTTACTGTATGCTGTAAGTTGGTGATATAGTTTTATTTTTTTTCAGGTATCTGTCCAATTTTTCCAACACCATTTATTTAAGGGACTCTCTTGACTCCATTGTATGTTCTTGCCGCCTTTGTCAAATATTGCACATAACAGTTTCTGGGTTCTCTATTCTATTCCACTGGTTGATATGTCTGTTCTTGTGCCAGTATCAGGCAGTTTTAAGAACACTGGCTTTGTAATACAGATGATATCTGATATTGAGATCACTCATACTTTGTTCTTCTTTCTCAGGATTGCTGCAGCTATTTGAGGTATTTTTTTATTCCAGATTAATTTTTGGAGAGTTCGTTCTAGGTCTGTGAAATATGCCATTGGTATTTTGATGGGGATTGCATTGAATCTATAGATTGCTTTGGGTAGTATGGACATTTTAATGATGTTGATTCTACCAATCCATGAATAGGGTATGTTCTTCTTTATTTTTATGTCTTCCTCTATCTCTATTTTCAGGGTCCTGTAGTTTTCTGAGTACAGTTCTTTTATTCCTTAGTTATGCTAGGAATAAAATATGCTAGGTATCCTAGATTTTTTTGAGTGATGGTAAACAGAATTGTGTGGGTTTTTTTTAATGTCTCTTTCTTTAAGTTCACTATTGCTGTATAAAAATGCCATAGATGTCTTGGCGTTAACTTTGTATCCTGCTACATTGCCAAATTCATTTATTAAGTCTAATAATTTTTGATGGAGTCTTTAGGATTTTCTATGTACAGTATCATGTCATCTGTGAATAATGACAGATTTATGTCTTCTTTTCCAATTTGGATACGATTTATTTCTTCTTCTTGTCTAACTGCTATGGCAACCACTTCCAGTATTATGTCAAACAGGAGTGGTGAAAGAATGCATCGCTGTCTTATTCCAGCTCTTAGGTGAAATGGTTTTAGTTTTTGCCCATTGAGTATGAAGTTGGCTGTAGGTATGTCATATAAGACCTTTATTATGTTGAGGTATGATCTCTCTATTCCCATTTTGCTGAGGGTTTTTATCAAGAAAGGGTGTTGGATTTTGTCAAATGATTTTTCTGCATCAATTAATATGACTATGTGATTTTTATCTCTTAATTTTTTATGTGGTGTATCACATTTATTGATTTGTGGATATTGTACCATCCTTTCACCCCTGGGATAAATCCTACTTCATCATGGTATATGATCTTTCTCATGTAACGCTTGATCCAATTTGCTATAATTTTATAGAGGAATTTGGCATCTATGTTCATGAGGGATATTGGCCTGTAATTCCCTTTATTTGTGTTGTCTTTATCTAGTTTTGGTATTAGGGTAATGCTGACTTCATAGAATGATCTTAGAAGTGTACCTTCCTCTTGAATTTTTTAGAATAGTCTGAAGAGGAGAGATTTTAGTTCTTTTTTGAATGTTTGGTAAAACTCCCCTGTGAAGCCATCTGGACCCAAGGCTTTTGTTTGCTGGAAGATTTTTGATGACTGCTTCAATTTCTTCCATAGTTAACAGGCCTATTGAGATTTTTAGATTCGTCCTGATTGAGTTTTGAAAGGTGGTATTTTTCATAGGTATATGTCCATTTCTTCTAGGTTTTCTAATTTATTGGAATAGTGTTGTTCATAGAATTTTCTTACATTCCTTTGTATTTCTGTGAGATCTGTTATTTCACCTCTTTCATTTCTGATTTTATTTCAATCCCCTTTTTTGCTTCTTGGTGTGCCTGGCTAGAGGTTTATTAATATTTTTAATCCTTTCAAAGAACAAACTCTTAGTTTCATTGATCTTTTGTATTATTGTTGTTTTTGTTTGTTTTGTTTTTGTTTTTTGTCTGTATATCATTTATTTTTACTCTGATTTTTATTATATCATTCTTTCTGTTCACTTTGGGTTTTCTTGTCACTCTCTTTCAAATTCTTTAAGTTGTAGAGTTAGATGATTTATTACTTTATTGTCTTGCTTTTTGAGGTACGCCTGTAGAGCCATAAACTTCACTCCCAAGACTTCTTTCACACTGTCCCATAGATTTTGGATTGATGTGTTTTCATTATCATTCATTACCATAGTGTCTTTAATTTTTTCTTGGATCTCTTTGGTAACCCAATCATTGTTTAATAGCATGCTACTCAGCTTCCAAGTGTTTAAATTTTTTATTGTTTTTATTGTACTTTATTTTTAATATTATATCATTGTGTTCTGAGAAGATGCTTGATATGATTTCAATCTTCTTGAATTTGGAAAGACTTTGCCTGTGACCCAATATGTGCACTTGAGAAAAATTTATATTCTCTGGCTTTGGGGTAAAATGTTCTGAAGATGTCAATTAATTCCATCTGATCTAGCAAGACATTTGTTTGCTGTTTCTTTGCTGATTTTTGTCTAGAAGATTTATTCAGTGATGTCAGTGGGACATTAAAGTCCCCTACTATGATTGTATTGTTGTCAATCTATCCCTAGATATCTTCCAGGAGTTTTTGTTTGTTTGTTTGTTTGTTTAATGTATTTGGGTGCTTCTGCATTGGGTGCATATATGTTTACCAGGGGTAAGTCCTCTTTTTGTATCGATCCCTTCAGTATTATGAAGTGGCCTTCCTTACCCCTCATTATAGCCTTTAATTTGAGGTCTAATTTATCATATATAAGTATTGCTACCCCAGATGTTTTTCATTTTCATTTGCCTGATATTTTTCCATCCCTTTAATTTCAGTTTGTGTGAGTCCCTTGTTCTGAGGTCAGTCTCTTATAGATAGCATATGTATGGGTCATGTATTTTTATCCATTCAGCCACTTGATATCTTTTGTATGGAGCATTTAGTCTGTTTACATTTAAAGTTATAATTGGTAGGTACTTGTTTGTAGCCATTTTTATTTTTTGTGCCTGTGTTCCTTCTTCTCTTTTTATTTCTTGTTTTTACACCAGTCCCTTTAGTATTTCTTGATTGCTGGCTTGGTAGTGATAAACTCCCTTAGCCTTTTTGTTTGTTTGCTTGTTAAGCTCCTTTTTTCCCCTTCAATTTTGAATGACAGCCTTGCTGGATAGAGCATTCTTGTATTCAGTCCCTTGCTTTGCATTAATTTGTAGATTTCCTTCCATTCCTTTCTGGCCTGATATGTTTCTGTTGAGAAATTTGATAATCAAATGGGAGATCCCTTGTATGTAACTTTCTGTCTCTCTCTTGCAGCCTTTTAGATTTTCTCTTTGTCCTGAACATTTGCCATTGTAATTATGATGTGTCTTGGTGTGGGTCTTTTGGGGTTTATCTTGTTTGGGACTCTCTTTGCTTGTCTGACTTTTTCCTTCTCCACATTAGGGAATTTTTCTCACATTATTTTTTCAAATAAGTTTTCTAACACTCGTTCCTTATTTTGTCATCTGGCACCCATATTATTCATATGTTGCTTTGTTTCATGTTGTACTGAAGCTCCCTTAGGTTCTCCTCCTGTATTTTACTTTTGTTCTCCAATTGCAGTTCATTTTGTGTTTGTTTTGCTTCCCTGTCTTCTAATTCGCTAATTTGATCCTACACTTCTCCTAGTCTACTGTTGAAACTTTCCATGGCGTTTTTTACTGAAGCTATGTCACTCCTTATTTCTTCTGGATTCTTACATAATTTGTTGATTTTTTTTATCCATCTGGTATATGAACTGTATGACCCTTATTCTTAATTCTTTTTCTGACATACTGCATGCCTCCATTTCACTTAGCTGCTTTACTGGCAATTTCTCTTTTTCTTTCCATTGAGGGTTTCTTTGTCTCCCCATTTTTGCTCTCATCTAAGGATCTGGCTGTCGAGTCATATGGGGGCTGCTCCTCAGGCAGCAGCTACTCCTCAGACAGTTGTGGTAGTGGCTGTTCCTCAGTTGGCAGTGGCTCCTCTGGTAGGCACTGTTTTCAACAGTGGTGACTCCTCTGGCTGGTGGGGTCTGGGTGCTCACATGGCTGCTGGTTCTTGTACAGGGGTGGGCTGCTCACAAGGTTGCTGCTCCTAGTACAGGGGTGGGTTGTTCATGAGGCTACTACTCCTCAGATGGGGGTGGGCTTCTCGCATACCTTTTTCTCCTTGGACAGAGGCAAGCTGCTTTGGTGGTGGCAGCTTGCTTGGCTTCTGGTCTTTGGACAAGTGCTGGCCACGTGAGGCTGCTGCCCCTTGGACTGGGGTGGGCTGCTCACATGGCTGCTGCTCACATGCTCATGGTGCTCTGGGCTAAAGCTTTGGGCCAGCCAGTGGGGAGCATACTTCAGAACTTACAGGAGCCCATGCACAAGGTGGCTGGAGTCTCAGTGACCATAGAACTGCACCAGAGACAACAGGTCCCTGGTGGGAGTGGCTCTAGAGTCCCAGGTGTTATCTGGGGGCATCCTGGGTGGAGGTGAGGCTGGGCTCCTAGTCCCAGCAGCTCTCCCCTTCAAAAATATGCAGCCTCTGCAGAAGGGCTTGCCACTTCAGGACTGTTTGAAATGGTAGCAGAGGCTGCATCATTAGGCAGATATGATCAGTCTACCCCTGAGAGTCCTATGGGATCTAACTGCACCACACACACAAACACTCTCTCTCTCTCTCTCTCTCTCTCTCTCTCTCTTTTACTCCCTCACTCATGCTCTCACCCTCACTGCTGTCTTCTTCCTGTCTCTGTAGTGGGTCTGGAGTGTTATTGCCATGTTCATGGATGGAGTCTCCTCTATGGGTGTCTGGTTATGTGGCTTTCTCTCTACCACATTGGCCAAAAATAACAAAATGCATCTTGACAAGACAGGACACAAGAGGTACAAAACATGAATGTACTCATGACACCGATAACCCCAATATAAGTTACCACCAGAGAAAAGAGAATTAGGGGAGAGAAGAAAGAGCACAAATGATATTGAAGAGAGAAAATATAGTATGAGAGTAAAGAAAAAGAAGAAAAGAAAGAGGATGAGTGAATAAGAAGAAAGAGAAATAGAAGAAAAAAATTAAAAGAATTTATTTTAAAAAGTATAAAATTATAAAATAGAATGATGAAAAAATATGTGAAAAGAAATAGAAAATAAAGAAACAAATAAAAAAGGAAAATAAAGAAAAAAGAAAGAGATAACAAAATAATAATAAAAAATAATAATAAAATGAAAAAGTGTAGTGCCATTCATTTCCACTGAATTTTAATTACCCATGAGGGCTGGTTTAAGATCCCATTCTTCTGTACTGTTTTCCACTTCTCAGTTTCCTGTTGCAGGGACTGAATGGCCTCTCTTTAGGCCAGTGCCTGAAGGCTCTCAGGGACTATTCAGATTTTTTTGGTATCCTTTGTACCACTCAGGCTATAGTCTGGGTGTGGTTGTATTGGTTGCCTGGAGACTGCATGGAGGGACTTCAGGAGAAAATGGATGACTAGGTCTAGCACCAGACTCATGGCTACCTCTCCCTGGCCTCTCCCCAGACTCCACAAGTCTGAGGGGCTGTGGTCGTTCCGGTCATTCCACCATTCAGTCACTGGTTTTTTATTATATAGGACTAGAACCCTGGTGCACAAAATTGGTGCATGGTGGGGTCCCTCAGCCCAGCCTGAACCTCCACCTAAACCTCACCCACGGGTGAATGTTTGTATTTGAAATGTCTTATGAACTAGGTTTACAGAATAAAAACAACGACCAAAAAGAGGAGAAAGACCTGCACCACTGAAAGCCCCTTTGCCCCCCAGCACAGCTTGGCATGAGCAGCTCACCAGGCTGCCCCCTCTGGGCTCAGTATCTCTGGCTGTGGACTTATATCTAGAATCCCCTGCCACCAGAGGTCCTGCAGACCTCCTTTCCACAGTCAGACACTATGACTGTCCCAAGGGACATAATCTCGGTGCCATGTGGTTTCTCTCTGACCCTCTGGGCTTGGAGATCTCGCAGTGCTCTCCAGCCCAGATCCTTTATTTTATCATTCTCCAGGCATCCTCTGCCCTTCCTGGCTGCAAATTTGTCTCACCAGCTGTGTCTACTTCACCAATTCGGGATTGCTGTTATTCAATTTAGTTGCTCATTCTATCTACTCCAGAACAAGTCTCAGGACACATCCAACTATTCCACCACCATTTTGTCCTCCCTAAAACTCCACAGTTTTAGTGCTTCTGGCTCCTACACCTGGCCTCCAGGTTCAGTAGCTCCAGGACCCTGGCTGCAGAGGGTGCAACAGCTTCGGGCATCCAATACACTTTCTTGATAAAAACTCTCAGCAAAGTGGGAATAGAGGGATCATACCTCAACATAAGAAAAGCCTTCTATGACAAACATACAGCCAAAATCATACTCAATGTGCAAAAACTAAAACCATTTCCCCTAAGAACAGGAACAAGGCAAGGATGCCCACTTTCATCATTTCTGTTTAAAATAGTACTGGAAGAGGAAGAAATGAAAGGTAACCAAGTGAGAAATGAAGAAGTAAAACTGTCATTATCTATAGATGACATGATATTGTACATGGAAATCCCTAAAAAATTACTAGACTTAATAAATGAATTTGCAGGATACAAAATTAACACCCAGAAATCTATGGCTTTTTTTATACACCTACTAGAGGCCTGGTGCATGAATTCGTGCACTGGTGGGGTCCAGCCCGCCCGCTTTGATGAGGACTGCTCTCAGGTGTGGCAGTCTAGGATGAAGGGCCACAGGTGGTTTGCTAGCTGGCCCTGCCCCAGAATGTGGTGGGGGTGCCCACTTGGGGCATGGCCAGGTGGGGCAAGGGGCTGCAAGTGGTTTGCTGGCTGGTGCCATCTCTGATTGTGTTGGGGATTCTGCTGTGGGGCAGGACCAGCCAGGGTGAGGAGCTGTGGTTATTCTAGTCATTCCACTATTCAGTCACTGTTTTTTTATTATATAGGCCTAGAGGCCTGGTGCACAAAATTTGTGCATGGTGGGGTCCCTCAGCCCAACCTGAACCCTCTCTAATCTGGCATCCCTCTCTCAATTTGGAACCACTGTCTCCTAACCACTCACCTGCCTACCTGCCTGATGCCCCTAACTGCTCCCCTGCTGGCTAATGGTCCTAACTGCTCTCCTCTGCTGGCCTGATCCCCCTAACTTCTCTCCCCTCATGGCCTGATCCCCCTAACTGCCTATATGCTCTCCCCTCCTGGCCTGATCCCCCTAACTGCCTCTCTGCTCTCCCTTCCTCTCCATGCCCTTTAGACCCCCAGCACAGGCATGCTGAGAGCTCTCTGCCCAGCCCTGCCCCCATTCTAATTGGTTGTTATGTGATGGCATCCCAGAAAATTTGCATATTCCTCTTAGTATAGATAATTAACTCTGTGAAAGAGAAACTAATACATGAATCCTATTAAACATTGCAACAGAAAATTAAGATATCTAGAGGTATGCTTAACTAAGGACGTAAAAGTCCTGTACTCAGAAAACTACAGTACTTTTTAAAAAAAGATAGACGAAGACATTAACAAATGGAAGATTATACTGTGTTCATAGACTGGTAGAATCAACATCATTAAAATGTCGGTACAACCCAAAGCAATCTATAGATGTAATGCAATTCACATTAAAATACCAACAGCATATTTCACAGACCTAGAACAAACTCTCCCAAAATTCATATGGAATAAAAAAAAAAAAGACCCTGAATAGCCATAGCCATCTTGAGAAAGAAGAACAAAGTTGGAGGGGTCTCAATACCAGATATTAAGCTATATTACAAAGCCACATTTCTCAAAACTGCTTGGTACTGGTACAAGGACATATAGTCCAATGGAAGAGAACAGAGAACCCAGAAATCGACCCAAGCCATTTTTTTTCAATTAAAATTTGACAAAGGAGGCAAGAGCATAAAATAGAGTCAAGACAGTCTCTTCAATAAATGGAATTTGGAAAATTAAATACATGCAAAAAAAATGAAACAAGACCACCAACTTACACCATTCACAAGAATAAACTCAAAATTGATAAAAGACTTAAATATAATACAGGAAATGATAAAATATTAGAAGAATTCATAGGTAGCAAAATATCAGACGTCAATTGGAGTGACCTTTCTCAGAGATATATTTTACAGATTTTCCTTCTGGTTGTCTCTTTTCTTCCTAGGTCTTTTTTTATTGAGACCTTTTCTTTTATTTTCTCATAGATAGCTCATGTTTTAACATCCTTGGTGTTATGAGCCAGCTTCCACTGTGGAAAATTTTGAGATAGATAACTCATGTTTTAACATCCTTGGTGTTATGAGCCAGCTTCCACTGTGGAAAATTTTGAGATAACATTTCTTCTCTGGTGTTTAAAGATGGAAAATTCCAGAATCCTCTCTATTGTATTAGAGTCCTCTGTCAAAAATGTAGTTTAAATTATGATAGCAGGGAAAATAAGCATGGAAGCCCATCACAGTTAAGACACATCCCACTCTTCAAACTCCTTTTGTCCTTTTTCCTTTATTTCATCCAATTCATACAGAAGTCTCAGAGACCCCATTTTTCTAATTGTAGCCCATGATCCTGAAGTCAAAGCATAAGAAGGACGTTACAAATTTGATATAAGAAAACTCTCTAAATGATGGACATAGTCTCATTATTATAATAAATCTGATTACTAGTCAGTTAGGAATAGATTAAATAAATATTATAGAAATATCAAATCCTTATTATTTTTTTATTATTGTTCCAAACTTTTATTTGCATAACAATTTAGTCCCACAGAAAAAAAGAGTTTTAAAAATTTACAAAACTAGTCATTCCAATATCTAAATATTAATAAAGTTGCATTTTACCACTGTAGGCTTAAAGGATACAGAAAAGGGTAGAATAAGTTTAATATTAGGTCAGGATTTTTGGAATTGCCTCCAGTTCTCTCCTATGCACTCAGATGGTGGCTGTCTGTCCATGGTGAGGACTGAATTCTAGTCAGGATTCAGGAAGCATGAAGGGAGTTTTACAAACCTCTTACACCCACAGTCAAATAACTTAGAAACTCCAACATTACATGGTTTATAAAGGCCTTTCAGGAAGCTGTCATTTCTAGGCTCAGGTTATATTATTTTTTACTAGACCAACATGATCTTGTGTATGCATTTTCTACACAATATAAAAATGACATTGCATCACATATGCATTATAGCTTTGAAAATAGTAAGAAAAGTGCTTCACCCATATTTTATTAAATTTACTCATGTATGAATCATTTTATTTTTTAAATAAATACCCCTGTTTTAAATAGAGCCTTTAAGGATAACCAGTGTTTTTTAGATATAATCAACTACTGTATTACAACTATGCTTTAGTGAATATTTAAATACTTTCTAATCAGTTTGATATTTATTTATTTTTTAATTTTATTTCTTTTTTATTTTTTTATTAGTTAAGGTATTACAAATGTGTCCTCATCCCCCCAGTTAACCCCGAACCTCCCCCCTCCCCTGCCCTCACACGCATGCTCCCTTCTCACTGTTGTCCATGTCCATTGGTTTGGCTTATATGCGTGTATACAAGTCCTTCAGTTGATCTCTTCCCCCTATCCCCTCCCTCCCCTACTTTCCCTCTGGGGATTGATAGCCTGATCGCTGTTTCTCAGTCTCTGGATCTGTCCCTTTTCACCAGTCTATGTTGTTCTCTATAATCCACAAATTAGTGATATCATGTGGTATTTATCTTTCTATGACTGGCTTATTTCACTTAGCATAATGCTCTCCAGTTCCATCCATGCTGTTGCAAATGGTAAGAACTGCTTTTTTACCACAGCGTAGTATTCCATTGTGCAGATGTACCACAGTTTTCTAATCCACTCATCTGCTGATGGGCGCTTAGGTTGTTTCTAAATATTGGCTATTGTAAATTGTGCTGCTATGAACATAGGGGTGCATATGTCATTTCTGATTGGTGTTTCTGATTTCTGGGATATATTCCTAGAAGTGGGATTACTGGGTCAAATGGGAGTTCCATTTTTAATTTTTTGAGGAAACTCCATACTGTCTTCCATAGTGGCTGCACTAGTGTGCATTCTCA
>NW_006297391.1:0-3054 GCF_000327345.1 Myotis davidii | reverse complement strand
TCAATTTTGATTGATAGCCTTGCTGGGTACAGTATTCTTGGATTCAGACCCTTCCTTTGCATGACTTTGTATATTTCATTCCATTCCCTTCTTGTCTGATATGTTTCTGTTGAGAAATCGGTCGCTAGTCTGATGGGGGATCCTTTGTAGGTAACTTTCTGTCTCTCTCTGGCTGCATTTAAGATTCTTGTTTTTTATATGTATCACCTCATTTAATCCTTACAGCATGCCTATCAGAAATATATTATTATGCTCATTTAGTAAATTAAGTATTTTATCTTAAAAAGGTTAAATAATCCCTTAAATCTTGAAGGTTAAAAAGTCACATGGCTAGGATAATAGCTAATGTCTGTCTGAATCTAAATTTCCCCATTATCAATACTATTATATTAATTTAGTAGGCTATCTGGATATTACTACTAATTATAAGATAAAAGGCAAGTATGAAGCACATTAAGTGTAAAATAGGATTGAAATACTTTGATTTTTTATTTATCCTTTGACGATGGTGAGCCTTTCTATCAGAAATGTTATTTTTTCATAATAGGCACATGAATTTTCTTCTTATACTGTTAAAAAAATTTTTGACACTTATGAAATATAAGAAAAACTGCAAGTGACTACTGAAACAGGGTTTTGTGCTGGAGGCTAAAGCAAACATCAGTTTAGCATCAAAGAGAGACATTGGAAGGCCAGTGGACTTTGATATTAAGCAGGGCTGCATAACATCACAAGTGTTGCTCCTTCTGTGATTGCAATGGCTCGAGGCAATTTCCTGACCAGATAATTCCTTACATTGTTTACCAAACTTTACCTTTGATCTGCCTGTATGCATTACTAAAGGGCAAATGTGTATTCAAGTAAATAAAAAGCTTAACTTAGTGTGTCTCTTCCAGAAAGAGATTCCACCTGGCCCTGAATGTCTTCTAAATTAATATTTCTTGTATAGCATTTTCATTTGTGTGTCGGCCCCTCCTTCAGATCCTGAACCTAGCTGTGCAGGTCACAGCAATTGGAGCCCGAACAGGGACTGGAGGAGAAGATTCACCTGAGTGAAAAATGAAGTGAAAAAGGAAAAGTGGAAACTCACCAGAAAGGTGAAAATTCACTGGCACACTAGCCCCTGCCAGCTTCAGAGTAGCAACTGTGAGTGGACGGGGACATTTTTGGAATCAACCCAGTTATAATGGGGCAGAATTTGAGTAAAGGAGAAAAACATTATTGTAGACTTTTGGCTTGCATGCTCAAGGACAAAAGAATTAAGGTGTCAGAAAGTATTCTCTCACAGTTTTTGCATATTATCATAGAGTATAATCCTTGGTTCTCTGATGCTAGAACATTAGACCTTGATCTCTGGAAACAAGTAGGTAGGAATTTAAGAAGAAATCAAGCTCAAGGAAAACAAATGCCCTTGTCATCTTTAACTATGTGGGCTCTTGTTCGAGCTCTATATTGTGAACTTCATATTGAGGATCAAAAGCCTACAGAATGCCAGGAGGATTTATCACCACACCCTCCTCCTCCTCCTCCTAAGGTAGAGACTATAAATCCCCCTGATCCTCCATCTCTGGTGTGGTAAGGTTCATCACTAGAAAAAATGGGCCTAACAGTCCATTTAAAAAGGGACTCTTTAATGCTTTGTCTGAAAATTACCATACAATGTAACAGTCTGTTTGTGGGAGTTCACTGGAAACCCACCTGGCAGGCCTCTGGGCCGCATTCTGGCTGTAAGTTCCAGGCAATGTAAAACATCTGAAAGATTCATGAAAAGAACTCTGATTTATTAAGTCTTGTCTATGTGTTATGAGTGCTTGTCTGATGATTGTTGTTTTATCTGTCTTTGTTGTTTGTGGTTTAATTTGTTTATTATTAGTCTATTAAGCATGCCTT
This sequence comes from Myotis davidii, assembly GCF_000327345.1. Lineage (NCBI taxonomy): Eukaryota > Metazoa > Chordata > Mammalia > Chiroptera > Vespertilionidae > Myotis > Myotis davidii. Next base: position 1,164 of record NW_006297391.1, on the reverse strand, counting down.
TGATTTAATTTATCTTCATAGAAAAGAAACAGTCGGTGGCCAGGCCATTACTAAATTTTCCCAGAGCAAACAGAATGTGGGGGTGGGGAAAGAGAGAATATGAGCAGTACAGGTGGCCAATAATACAAATCCTAGGAAAATTCCCCTAGACAAAGGAAGGTAAAGGTAACTAAAAAAGACCCCAGCCCATTAATTACTAGGTCTCTTGGTGATCCTGCAAAATGGACGCCCACTCTCAGAAGTGTTATTAAAAGGCTCATTTTCACCATGTTTTTATTTCCCAGTCCGTCATTTGAAATTTGGATAGATGAGACATTTTTCACAATCTGGAGACGTGTCCTGGACTTCTATACACATGAAGAGAAAAAAGCTAGTTCAAGGAATAGGTGCCCCACCTGATTTTGGTTGGCCTAAGCCCCATCTCTTCACTGATGCTATGGAATAAGCCCAAGACTCTTTTTCTTTAGAAGATGGCAAAAACGACACAAGGAAAACATACAAGGTTGGTCTGGACAACAAGATTAGTGTTTCCATAATAATGGGTAGTTCTTGAATAATAATGGACCACATTCCAAGGTTGCCTCCCAGGACCTGGGGTCACTTCTGTTTTTATAAAGGAAAATAAAATAATACTTTAATATTAAAGCCACTGAAAGCCAGTGAGTTAACTTTGTTTACAGAATTTGCCAAGGAAAATGCCTTGGGTAATAATAATTGGCTTTAAGATCTCAAAGTTGTTAAGGCAAATTATATATAACTAAAATGAAAAATATATGGTAAATCTTTTTCAGTGGTAATTATATATGCCTAAGCATAGTTTTCCAAAGTCTTTGGTAACTTAAAACTTTGGAGTTTGCTGAATTAATTAATAAAAATTAATAAATATCTAGATATTTTGAAATAACAGAATACTGAAATATTAATATGAGTTTGCCTCATATCTAAAGGATAGAGATTTTAGTCTATTAATTTAATATGTCTTATATTTTATTTAAAATATATCTTTAAAATATGAATATATTACTAATCTGAGAAGTGCTAAGTATTTAATTTGTCACCTAAATGTGAGGCTTCTAAGAGTTAAAAGTTCAAACTAAGTTGGGAGAAATTATATAGTTATGATGATAGAATGCATTGTTATGCCCAGATTTCAAGATCCCCAAG
>NW_006297390.1:285139-287793 GCF_000327345.1 Myotis davidii | reverse complement strand
TGGGGGGGAAAGGAGACATGTAATACTTTTTAAAATTTTTAAAAATTCAGTATAACTATGTCCCAAGTACTCTGTGGACTATATTTACATTTAAATTTTCATTTATTTATCTGAAATTCAGATTTTATTGGGTGTTCTGTATTTTATCTGGCAACCCTCACTCAGACGTGTGTTTCTAACGCACACAGCCAACGATGGGGCAACTAAAGCCTCTGGGTTACACATTCATAACTCCCTCTTTCCACCCACAGCCCCCACACCTGGCAGGAGACTGACTTTCTCCCAGACACACAGAGCTCGGCATCTTTAGAGAAAAAAGGTCCGTGCTTGTTTTCTTGGTTTTACTTTTCTTCACATCACATTTGCAATTTTCATCATGTCAGCTTTTCTTCACATCACCCCTGACATGACACTGTTATGAATGAATCAGTTATGAATCAGTCAGCACGATTGAATGGGCCCTCATGGAAATGAATGCTATGGTCGTTAATCGGCAAAACACTTTCTTCCAACGATCTCAACGTGTTCCTCTTGGAGAGATGCAGGAGCGTGCATTCCCAACCCACTTCCAGGTGGGGAAATAGTAAGTATTTTCATTCCCAAAGTGGGGTTTGGTTCACAAAACACCTCACTGTGGAGCACGGGGGCTTCATAAACGGGTGAAATGTGCATATTTGTTCATTCATTAGATCTTTATAAGAACCTAGAGAAGTGAGCAGCCAGGGTAAACATGCCCTTTTACAGATGGGGAGATTCCCTCTCATCAATGATGTTGCTCTCTCCCTCCCTCTCTGCAATCAATAAAAAGTTTGTTTGTTTGTTTTTAAGAAAGAAGTATGCGTCTATCATTTTACTTTTTATCCAATCCCAGAGGTCCCCAGCACTCCCCACCACCCCCCTTTGCTCCCTCCTTCCTTCCCTCCCTCCCTCTCTCATCTATCACCAGTGGATTTCCTGTAACCCACCTACGTCTCCTCCTTGGATTGTCACTTATAAAACAAAGTGCCGCCCGGCCTGTTTTGGTCAGTGGGTAGAGCATCTGCCTGGGAACCAAAGGGTCCCGGGTTGATTCCAGTCAAGGGTGCAGGCCCGGGTTGGGGGCTCGATCCCCAGTACGGGTTGTGCAGGAGGCAGCAGACGGGTGATTCTGGGAAACTGAGGCTCGCGGAGTTTCAGCAGGCTTTCCAGGATCACTCACATGGCAAGTGGCAGAGCTGGGATTTGAAAATAAACTCAAGTTTAAACTTGCACTGTTTTATGTATATGTTTGATTACATACAGCCTTGTGACAGTTTTCCTGCATGTCATAAGCATTTGAATATAAATTAAAATGTTAAAATCAAATCTGATATTGTTTTACCTTTTATTTGGTGTGTGGAAGGTGTGCGGAAGAGGGGGTAGTCTTATACAGCGAGTATATAACAAACTCTGTATTTTGAGTGGAAATGTTAGGGGGTCGTCTTATACGCCCAGTCGTCTTATACGCCGGCAAATACGGTACACATGGTTGGGTGGGCCATGTGACCAGATCTGGCCCATGAGTATGAGCAAAAGTGACCGGCGTCTTTTGTGAGCCAGAGCCCTTCGTTATCAGTGGAAGACCCTCTAGAACTGCTACCACGTTGCCCTGGCGTGTCAGCTCACAACCCCCACGGAGTAGCTGCTCCATCCGCCGGTCCCTGTGTCGCTACCCTGACCTGATGCCCTGGCAGCTCCCAGTCGATGCGCATCATGAATGAGAAATAAATCTTTGTGGCTGGAAGTCAGTGAGGTGTGAAGGGTTATTTTTTGCTGCAGCGAACAGCCTACATGGGGTAGCACTTGTGCAAAAGGAATCTGTCTGCAGCTGGGAGCTGGAAGATGGGCAGGAAGGGCAATCCCCGATGGGCGGGACTTCAGTCAGCAGAGCAAAGAGCGGGTGGCCTAGCGGCATGGTGTGCTGTTCCCGGCACTCAGCGGCGGGAAGTCAATGTTACTTGCAAAGTTCTCACCATTAATTCGTATCTGCCTTTTGAATAAGCTTTACCTATAGCTAGTTAATTTATAACGTAGCCACCTGAGATAGTCTCATACCCGTGAGCATTTTAATTGAAATCCGCATGCACATCAATGATTTTAAAGATGTCACGTGACCCCTAGCTGGTTTGGCTCAGTGGATAGAGCGTTGGCCTGTAAACTCAAGGGTCCCGGGTTCGATTCCGACCAAAGGCACATGCCTGGGTTGTGGGCTGGATCCCCAGTAGGGGGCATGCAGGAGGCAGCCAATCAATGATTCTCTCTCATCATTGATGTTTCTCTCGCTCTCCCTCTCCTTTCCTCTCTGAGATCAATAAAAACATATTTAAAAAAACAAAGATGTCACGGTGAGTGAGCCTTTCCACTTCTAATAGTATGCTGTACAACTTCCTCCCCAACAGCAACAAAAAAAAACCCTGCAAATACACCTTTTATTCCAGGTCCTAGAAATCACTTGACTCTGTGCTGCGAGCCAACCGCATGGACATCGCTGACACAAGATGTCCTATTGCTCAGCCTAAAGGCAGCAGCGACAGCCCGATCGGTGTGCGGCTGTGGGTGAAGGGGCGGCAGAGCCCCTCTGCCCGCGGCTCAGAGCCAGGGGTAAGGACCTCTGGACCCAGCACATGAGGCTGTTT
>NW_006297390.1:284111-285118 GCF_000327345.1 Myotis davidii | reverse complement strand
CCTCTCCACCATCCTCCCACACAAGCCCGTCTCCTGTACCTACAGCAGAGAGGAAAGCATGGCCGACCAGGCCCCATGCTGGCGTGATGCAGCATCGGGTAGCAAGAGGGGCGCCAGCGCTCCTGGGCCCTGCCCCGTCTCCTGCTCCAGCCCAGGGCACCGCAGAGGGTGGCAGCAGGCGCAACCACAGGGCACAGCAGCCAGTGCAAGGGTCGCAGGAACCCCAGAGAGTCATGCAGACCGCTCCTCCTGCTGCACTTCAGCACCAGCCCTGCAGGAGGCAGGGGCCGGCTCCACAGGGACCTGGAGCGCCTCTTCAGGGGACTCGGAACCGTCAGCCTCACCTGGACAATGATTCCTTTCTCCTTATATTCCGCTTGCAGGGCCTTGGAAAACGTGCACACAAAAGCCTGGAGCGAGAAGGAGAAACACCTCAGGGCCCGGAGCTTGCTTTCTCCGTCAGAACCAACTTTGCAGATTCCAGAGGCCCCGCAGGAGCCCACCACATTGTCTTAAAACGTGGCCACTTCTCTGATGCGAGTTAGGACTTCATCTCTTGGTCTGAGAAGAGATCCCGCAATGAATGGGAACACACATGGTGGGGATAAATACATACCTCAGGCCACTGCACATACATGACCCAACCCGGGGGTGGGGGGCTGTCCCTTGTGTAGAGCACCCCCCGCCGAGTTTGTTTTTAAGACGAGGGCACGGGGACACCTGGCTAGGCCTCCAGGGCAGGGAGGAAACCACAGTGGACAGCAGGGCTCCCAGGCAAGGAGATGAGTGAGGGCTGGGGCCAGGGCTGCACCTGCCTGCGCCCCCTCCACCTCCGTGCTGCTGCAGGCCTTCGCCAGCTGTCAGCCGGGGCTATGCCTTCTTCTATGCACCCAAACCCCTGCTGACTAGCTCTGCCCTGGCGTCTGCCCATGGACTGGCCAGATGGGCCACAGGAAAATGGCAAGCGGGAACAGCAAGTGGAGGGAGGAGGAGCCTGGAACTCCATG
>NW_006297390.1:279050-284046 GCF_000327345.1 Myotis davidii | reverse complement strand
AGGGCCACCCCGGAAGAAATGTTCAGGATGAGCCCTTTCCTCCTAAAAGGCAAAGAAGCAACGTTTCAGGGGCTGTGCTGCCTGGGGGCTCCGTGAGAAGGAAGAAACCAAGGGGCTCGTGTGAGCGCCGGGGAACCCCTCTCTGCTTCCCTCAGGGCCACGGCCCACAATGGTGACCCTGGGCAGTCAGTGGGCATCAGGACTTGCGACCGGGAACGGGTTCTGCTGCACAAGGGTTCCCCACCGAAACGCAGGAACCCACTGAGCGCAGACAGGAGGGGAGGGCATGGGTCGGCCTCGAGCACGGGCACAGGCGCTCAGGACCCTTCTGCCCATGAGAATGACCCACAACAAGGCAGATGCCATCAGTCTTGGGTGGAACTGGATGGCCCATCACCTGCTCACACAGGCGTCCTCACAAGTCCCGGGGTTCCCTAAGTGCCCTTTGGAAATGTAATCTCTTTAATCCACCCCAATGAGATGGGTTTGCTCCAGAAAAACCACAAAACTGCACATTAGAATAGCAGGGCCAGCCTCGCTTCCTCGAGGGAGGACAAAGCCATCGGCCACTTACTGTTCATGAACACGGCCTGAGACCGGCTCCCGTGGGTGCGTGAGACCGGCTCCCGTGGGTGCGTGAGACCGGCTCCCGTAGGTGCCTGAGACCGGCTCCCATGGTGTGTGAGACCAGCTCCCGTGGGTGTGTGAGACCGGCTCCCGTGGGTGCGTGAGACCGGCTCCCGTGGGTGGGTAACAGGGTGATAAAGACGTGGCATAAATGGAGGCACTGATGGGGTACTGATGGGGTGCTGGTGGGGTGCTGATTTTTACCACTAAACTGGAGTATTCATTCTGACAACAGCTGAAATTTATAATAACGAAGAGATGGTCTTGGTCTCAGGCCAACTTCTGAAGTTTCTTTTATGCTTAACGTAAGTTAATTTTTTACTACAATGTGTGCTGAATCCGCTATTCTCTTCCTTCCTCCAGTGTATGTTACACTTGACCTTCGATATGCTTGTGTGTTGCAAAGCTGGCGGGGCAGAATGTTATTTCCCCTGTAAAGCCCATGTCCTGTCATCACAGTGTTATCACCTGTTAAAGCCGCAGCCAGAGGCGCCCCAGCCCCAGCCTCCACACCCGCCGCCGGCCAGGCCAGGGAGCCCGTGCGCGCCACCGTTTCAAAGAAAGGCCTTACCTTGCCTCCATGTGCTTCAGAATTAGCTGGGTCATCTACAAGAGAAGGTCAACGTTAAGCCTTGACAATAGCAATGGGGGTGCAACTTGGGGGAGTGGGTGTGGGAGGGAGCTGGGGAACTGCCTAATCTCCTCAGATGGCCACACGCATTGGAGGTCATTCTGGCAACACTAGAGTCAGGCCAGAACCTACAGGACGCAACTCAGAAAATGGCCAACTGCTCAGAGGCCTCTGGTTTCTCCTGTTAAAGCTCCAGTCTTCCTGCAAAACGAGGGCAGTGAAAAATTACGGTAATTGTCCTGGTGTGGGGTCAGCACTGAGGGTCCCGGATACCCTCTACCCCAGGAGACAGGCAAGCGGAGGCTGCTCGTCACAAGCCTCAGCTGTGAGTTAGGATTGGGGGGCGTCAGGACATCACGCAGGTGACCATGAGTGTCACAAGTACCAGGGAGGACACCTGTCAATCCAACAGCGGCCACATAAGCAACCTGCAGTGGTCTGTGCTAGCTCCCCAGACAGACATGTCTGTCTGTCTGTCTGTCAGAATTACAACTGTATTGGGACGTCCCTTCCCCCTCCCAACCTTCTGCCCCCAAAAGAGGTCTTTCCTGCAACTTCCGGAGCTTAAACATCCCGTTAAAGAGCTTTTCACTTCGTAATTGTAAGGCACGCGTTTTAAGAATTAAGGAGGCGGCAACTGTGTGGACTAACGGGTTCTCAAACGTACATCCAAGTGGACGGGGGTCCTGTCTGGGGAGCAGGTTTGAGACAGAGAGAAACCGAACGGGTGGGGCAAGGCAGAGAAATCAAAAGGCCCGGGGCCAGAAGACTAGCTCTGCCAGTCTCTGCACGTGGCCTGGTGTTATGCCCAGATTTCAAGATCCCCCAAGACAGACCACCAGGGAGCCGAGTCCAATGCAAAAGCATAGAGTCTTTTATTCAAGCCCGGGCTTGGTCCCCCTCTGCCTCCATTACTGGATGCGAGAGAGAGCCCCAAGTCCCAAGAGAACAAAGAATTTATAGGGGTTGGGGAAGGGGGTGGAGGCACTTGGTCGATTCCGGTTGGTTGAGTGAGGGCCGGGGGCTAGTTTCCCTTGCTTTCCCATTGGCTGAGATAAGGGCAGGCTGAGTAACTGATACATTCTGTGGCTTGCCTGGGAGAGGAGTTAGGGACACAGCTATCAGTTCCGTTCTGTTCTTTTACTATCAGTTCCGTTCTGTCCTTTTGTTAGGGACACAGCTATCAGTTCTGTTCTGTCCCTTCACTGGGAGCCCCAGGAACTCCGGGGGGCGGGGGGGTACTCTGTCCTTGCCACGCCCTATCTGCGGGGCCTCCAGAGCGTGGTGGGGGGTGGTCCCTAGAACCTACAGGACTGCCTCCTGAAACCCTGGGTTTGAAGGGAGGTGAGAAAAGGATGAGGGCTAGATTGTCATCACACTTCCTTGGCTTTTCCAACGTCACTGAGGGGCACGCCAGCATGTCCTCAAAGTCTCCCAGCTGAATGCTCCCTCACGGGGGGAGTAATCCCGGGTAGAGAGAGGACGTCGGGTTTGTGAGTCTCTGTCACAAAGCTCCCACTATTTAGTCTCTGGTCTCACCTTCCTTTTGCCCACAAGCTCATCTCCCATCCCTGCCCTGACAGGGGCCTCTCCTGTTCCCAGACGGCTCCTGTGGGATAATTAAGGGATACTTGTCATGCCTCCCACCAGCGTGGACAGCTGGGGTGGCATGCTTATAAGCTAACCTCCGTGTGTTTTCTCTGTTATTTAGGGAAGTTAGTGTCTAACAATATATAAAATAATTGTTTAGCAAATCAAAACATTCCTCTGCTAAAGGAGTCGGGCTTATCAAATCGATCTGGGAAGCCCCGTGATCAAATGGACCAGGAGTGAGAGATCCACGTGTCAAATAATGTGAAAGATTTTAGTGATAAGACTACCGACAATAGTTGGAAATATAAAACTTACAATTACATCAGCTGGGAGTTTGAAAAGCTATTGATTGCTCGGCCTAAAAGAATGGGTGTACCAATGAACACTGGGCAGGCTACGTAAAATACCACCATGCTTACAGAAAAACAATCAATGATAAAAACAATTTTTGTCAGCCCAACTTATCCACCTGAAAAAAAAAAAAAATTGGGGCTCTACTCAGCATCCATCCCCTCCCCTTAGGTCGAGAGCAGCTGATTCTCCTGTGGGAAAGCTGTCCTCCACGGCCAGTCCACGTCCTCAAGATGAGACTGAGCCTCCTGCTGCTCCCCAGCCAGGGTCTGGACCCATGAACCCAGGGGTCACACCTGGCTCCCTGCTGCGGTTCCACGAGGCCTGGGGAATGGCCACAGGGCGCCAGGCGCAGTTGTGAACTCTGTGGCCTGAGCCAGGCTCTGGCTGTGGGGTCAGGGGGTGGCTCAGAGCCCAGGGTTCACTCACAGGCCATTCAGAGGAGAGAAGCCCGTGTTCTCACAGAAGTGCCATCCGCTCAGCAGGCGGCAGCTCCTTCCCCAACCACCTGCCCAGGAGGGCCCTTCCCCCGCTCTCTCCAGGGCACAGTCAGCTCAGCTCTGCGTCAGCCGTGCCTACAGACGCTTGTGCAGAACAGCACCCGACACGACACAGTGCCACACTTTCGAGCAGATGAGGAATCTGAGGTTCCAGGGAGTTAAACAGCACGCCCAGCGCTGCCCAGCCAGCTAGTGGCTGAGCTGGAGTCAGAGATACATGAACTCCAATTGGCAAAGTACTTATGGAACAAGAGTCCATAAAATCATGCCTGCCCTCTGTCTTTTTCTCCAACAGAGCGACTTTTCCTCTATTTACTAGGATAAAATCAGAGGAAAGTATTAAATTTTTTAAAAAGCCACCCTGGAATCCAGAATCAGTTTCAGCAGCGTCAGGTCTGATATGCTCTGACATGTGGCAGAACTGGAGGCAGAAATAGGCCCCAAACACTAGGGAGCATGAATCCCTCCCTGCGCTTGGTGAGAACAGAACCAGAGAACGGAAAGGCCACGCGTGGGCCTCGCAGTCAAATGCAGTTCGAGTCCAGAGAGTCCCCTCCACAGGGAAGGGCCGGGCGTCCTGTGTTGCCACATACCGGGAGCTGCTCCATGTTAATGCGTTCGGCACATACACTGATCACGTACCTTCACTACCGATGTGATGTTACAGTGGATGAGGCTCTGGAATAAACAACCATAACCACAAATCAGCTGAGACGTTCTCTTGACATGCAGTCGGTGCTAACGAAACATCAAGTGGGCGGAGGCACGCGTCTGAGCTGTTCCCTCACTCGCTCAGCCGGCACATCCGGCTCCTCCTGGAAGTTCAGGAAGCCTGCGCTAGGACTGGGAAACAGCTGCTGTCCGTACTGTGCTTCTGGGCAGTGTGATCTTGAACAGAAGTCAATTACGAAGAGTTTCCTCAAAAATTTAAAGAGGAATGTGGACACAGTTTTTCCAAGGGAGCGGTTACTCCCCAGCTGGAGGAAGGGGGCAGCGTGCGTGGGCCTGGGGGACAAGGGCAGCGAGAGCAGAAAGGCCAGTGGCTGTATAATAAGGCGGACGCTCCGGGCTACAGAGGCCAGATAAAGAAACTAGTAGATGCCAAAACCGGTTTGGCTCAGTGGATAGAGCGTCGGCCTGCGGACTGAAAGGTCCCAGGTTCGATTCCGGTCAAGGGCATGTACGTGGGTTGCGGGCACATCCCCAGTGGGAGGTGTGCAGGAGGCAGCTGATCGATGTTTCTCTCTCATCGATGTTTCTAACTCTCTATCTCTCTCCCTTCCTCTCTGTAAGA
>NW_006297390.1:274569-278990 GCF_000327345.1 Myotis davidii | reverse complement strand
GGAAAGAGGGGTAGACACAGAAACGGGCACAAGTACAGACATGAATAGAGAAAGAAGCAAGAATGGCATCTGCTTAATGGAGAGGAGGGGCGTGGCAAGGGTATGCAGCTACGTCCCAGCAGTGGGCACTCCAGCCGGCTCCTCTCTGACTCACATGGGAGCATGGGAACACCTGCACAGTCGGGGACTGGGAGCGCGACAGCCTGGATATAACCCCACGACCTCAAAGGTGAGAGCCTGGGAAGACGTAACAAGGAGTACCTTCCAGGGCTGCTAAATGCACCAAATGCACGCATGGCCAGAAATGGCGGTCATGGGTCTGAGCCATGCTTGCTGAACTTACAATAAATACCTCAACCGCAGAGTTTGTGCAGAGTTTGTATCCCTGACTTCCCTCACGCTGAACACTGAACGAATTTAATTACCTGGGAAGACAAAGAAAACCAAAGAGCTTCTCCCACTTGCATACACAGGCATAAATTTTCAGGCAGGGTTACCCCTTATGGAGCACAGCACAGAGCCCCAAAGACTAGGGCAGCAGCCGGCAGGTGCTGATGTGAGGAGGAGGGGAGAGGTGACCTTTTCTTAGAAATGGCCATGAGCAGGGATGCCTTGCTGTGGACCAAGTACTAAGATGAGAAGAAAGGGAACCCTCCCGGCACCCCCCTGGGACACAGAATTCTGTCCAGACACCCTCCCCGGCCCTGCTGAGAGGACGTCGCCACAGAAAGCACAGCTGTACCTGGATTTCGTCCGGTGTGTTAAGGAAATGGCGCGGCAGAAGGCTGGGGATCATTCCAACGTTGTTGACTGCCGGGGGAGGCAAAACAAAAGATGTCAGAAGAGCCAGTGGCAAATGTTTGTTGAAAACCTTAAAAACAGTTATACTCAACCCAGAAATTCTTCTCTTGGAAAGTGTTTTTAAGAAAATACCTTCATGCCTGGCCAGCGTGACTCGTGGTTGAGTGCCCGCCTATGAACCTGGAGATCAGGGTTTCATTCCCGGTCAGGGCACGTGTCCAGGTTGCGGGCTCCATCCCCAGTAGGGGGCGTGCGGGAGGCAGCCGATCAATGATTCTCTCTCATCATGGATGTTTCTCTCTCTCCCTCTCCCTCTCCTTTCCTCTTTGAAATCAATAAAAAATATTTTTTTAAAAAAAGAAAATACCTTCAACAAGATTGATACCCGAGGTCGTTCATTGCGACATGATTTGATGATTGAACAGATCCGAGGGAGGAGATCCTGGTCCAGGGATAGGAGGCACATGAAGGGAATGGGGTGCAGCCCGCCTGGAGCGCAGTGCAGTCACTCACAACCACGGCTGCCCAGCTGAAGGCAGGGGAAAGCGTGTGTAATGAACGGCTTTTAAAAATGCACAACACACAGACGGGACAGGTGGTGATGGAAAGAACAAAATTTAAAACAAGTAAATATGTAAATAAATATGTGTAAACATGTAAGTTCCATGTAAACATATGAGAATATGTATCTGGAAAGATATGCACCAAAATGCTCTCTCGGGCCGTCAGAATTTTAAGAAATTCATAATTCTCTTATATGCTTCTCTATTCTTTCCAGTTTTTCTGCAACGATATATTTTTCATTGTTATTAGTAAAAAGAATTAGTAATTATTTTTTTAAATTCCGCAGGAACTTTAGAAATCAAACCTTCTTTCTATGCACAATACAGACATTGTACTGTGTACGTAGTGATGAAATAGCGTGTTTATAATCATCACAGAAAAAACATCGTCTTGTGTCCTGAATAAGGTGGTCAATTCGCAAGTACGCGCACTGCGCTGCCATTTCATGGGTCAAACACAGACAAGCTTGTTGGGTAAATGTCGTCCTTCAGGCGAGTGTTTCTGAGGTTCCCTCTTCCCGCCGAGTGTCAGTGTCAGTCAGTGAGAGAACATTCGTCCTCTCTGACATTAGGAAAGGCGGTCGGGAAGGTTGAAATATGTACGTCTGACACATTCTAAAGCTATATATAAATCTGTTAGTCAGGTAACACCTCCTGAAGAACTGAACTTTAAAAGTCGTTAATGCTACAGCTTAAAACACGGTTATGGGTTACGCTCAAGCCACCGTGGGATAATCAAGGGTCACCGAGGCAGTTATGGCACTGACGTATTACACCACGCTTTGAGCATTGCAATTTGCTTACCTAAAATTCCAATTTCTAAGCCTTTGAGTTCTTCTTTAATATCCTCATAGATGTCGTCCTTGGTGAAATCTGCTTGTATGATCCTCACACTCCTCCCTGTAGTGCGCTCTGCATTCGAGACAATGTTACTCTTCAGTGATCACGAGTCCAAATCCCCTCTTGCCCGTGGAGTTCCCCTGCACTCCCACGCAGCCTGAGCGACGTTTATGAGCACAAGCCCACCACCCCATTAGAGATGAGAAGTAGCCCGGATAAAGCTGGCAGGTGCTAGAGGGGTGAGTCTGAGCGTTACCACAGTAACAAGTACACGCATTAGATTTAACGCAGTGATTCTCAAAACGGGGTCCCCAGAACATAGCATCAGACCACCAGCAACTGGTTAGAAACACAAAACTTCAGGCTCCTCCCGGGACCTAGAGAACCAGGCACCCCTGGGAGGCCCAGGGGTCTTCTGCACCCGCGCCCCAGCTGACTCTGTTGCTCGCTCTGTAGAGAGGCCTGGCCTAAGGGCTGCAGGCACAGTGTGATGCCCCCTGTGCCGCGCCGGGTCCCTCCAGAGATACAGCCACCCTCTGCATTTGCCCAACACGTTAGCATTCACCAAGCTTTTACCTGCACCATCTCCTACTTTAATCCTCTCTCCAAACGTGCCAAGTAGGTGCTGTCCGCATTTTCCAGAGGAGAAACCAGCTGAGACGCTAATGCCTTGCCCGAGGCACCCGCACTGCTCCTGGCCAGGCCCTGCCACTCTCCCACGTGAACTAGCCTCGTGCGGTGAACTTGCCTGTGCAGGAGCTCAGCCAGATGTGGAAGCAGCACAGATGTCACCAGCTGCCCCTCTCAGCTCTGGAGCCAGACCCAATATTTCTGGGACAAGTGATGTTGAGGCATAATTTGGGGGTGGGGGTGCTTTCGGACTGAAGACTCTGCTTGCTCTTTAAGAGGCCGATGAAAATCACACTTTAGCATTGCGGGAGGAGCACTGAAGAATGCCCGAATTCTGGTCAGAGTTACCTCTGATATCCAGACACAGAATTCATGGGCCCAAGGGCACTGAGCCTCCCCATCTGCCTCCTGATGCCCCAGGGACACAAACTGTCCCCCAGGCGGCCTGCCGTGGTTTCCCAAGTCTTTATCATTAAAGGCCTATTACTTTGAGTTAAGGAGTGTATTAATTACTAAATTAATAATTGATCATTAAAATGCAAGTCCCAAAAAGGGATACTGTGGTCGTCATTAGCTAAGGACACTTCAGAGGGGTCATGATAATAACACGCTGCCCTGTGAGTGCGGCCTCCCCGCGTTGTGCAGTGCAGTCTTCACAGCCTCACAGCAGCCCTGGGCCAAGCCTTTTTTTTTTAAATCTGATTGTCACCACGAAGCGTCGCCCCTACCCTTCCTGCACGGAGCAGAGCACAGACACGTGGAAGGGAAGTCCCATGGCGAGTGGCAGAAGCCATCAGCAAGCTGGGCCTCTGGACGGGGAGGCCTGATTCTAGAGATGAGGACGCAGGACCAGACAAGAGAGAAGACCTACTGGCGCTGCTTCTGATCCTGCCTCGCCCGCCAGAGACTCAGCGGTGAACGAAGTGCCCCCTTCACAGCCCGCAGTAGCTTTCTAAACTGAGCTCCAGCAGAAGGGCCTGCGCCCCAGGCTCCAGGGAGCAGGTGGGGATGCTGGCGGTGCCTCTGCAGGCAGGACCAGAGCAGACCTGACCAGAGGGCTCACAGACACTTCCCTCATTCCTTGGGGTCGCTCACCAATCTCCACGGCAATAGCCTGTAGTTTTTCCAGCGTCCGGCTGATCAGCACAACGTTGAGGCCTTGTCTTGCTAGCTGGGATGGGAAAACCAAGAGAGAAGACAATCAGCAGACAGGAAGGCTTGACTGAAAGGTGAATTGGGGCATCACCCACTGGGTCCCCAGGCGAGGTGCTTGCTTTTTCTGGGTTTAAATGTGCAGACATTTCTGGGTTCTGAGCAAAACAGCCGCCCTGGGCCAGGCTAAACATGACATAATCCTGTGTGTGTTTATGACATGCGAGGAACTAGTCCACGTTCTCTTTTGTACAGACCACAGCCTGACGCCCTCTCATCGGGAAGGCTTGGGCGTGGACTGGTGCTGAAAATCAGGATTTGGAAGATGCTATACGATCATAATATATAAAAAGCCAGGGGCCATCACAACCAAAACAACCGGATGGATGACTGAACAGTAGGCTGGGTGGGGCAACCAGGTCGGCAGCGGGGGGC
>NW_006297390.1:271718-274535 GCF_000327345.1 Myotis davidii | reverse complement strand
GGTTAGGGTGGATCAGGCTGGCAGGCAGGTGAGCAGTTAGGAGTCAGCAGTCCCAGGTTGTGAGAGGGATGTCCACCGAGGGGTCCTGGATTGGAGAGGGTGCAGGCTGGGCTGAAGGGACCTCCACCACCACCACCCCCATCCCCCCACACCCCCCGCCACCATACATAAATTTCATGCACCGGGCCTCTAGTACTTCACATAACAGGCCCCAGGCAGCACTGCTCCATAAAGACCCGATCCTGCAGCACCTTCTGAGCTGCTTCCTGCTCACAAGGACGTCCTCCTTGTGGTTCACTCTGCACAGACATGCTCATGCCCTGAGCCCTGTCGCCTGTCCTCTGGCTCCCAACTGGAGGGTACGTGCCTGCTTCTCTGAGACCCGCAAGGAATTCTCTTTGGGGTAGATACTGCCTGGCTCCTAGGGGCCGAGGGACGCAGGACGGGAATGGCATGCATTAACGCGGGCTTCGCACCGAACAATGCTACACGTGAGCAAAATTAGAGCTTTGCCTGAGGACAGAAGGAAAATCAATGATCGTGCAAACAGGCTGATGACATTTGAGTTAGTGACAAAGGACCCAGTTCATTAAAATCTTTCTCTATGGTTTTAATTAAATGCCTTATACTGTTACTTTTTAAATTGTGGCAAATTACACTGAAAGGAATTCTAGGGACAAAATAGGCTGATTTGGGGAATACACAGAGTGTCCATGGGCAAGGCATGCATATGTGAAAGATGGGCAATTAAAGTAATTAGAAGGTAGATCAAAAGCAGTCCTGCCCTGAGCAGCTTGGAGACACCAAAATGCTTATCTTACTCGTATAACGGACAGAAAAATGCCACAGGAGAAGGAGGGAGGAAGACATACGTTCACGGAGGATATAGAAAAGTCACAGGATAATGGAACGAAGGAAACATATTTTCACAGAGAACAGAGGAATGTTACAAGACAAGGGGAGAGGAAGAGGGGGCGCCACTGGGCTTTGGCCTTTGAAACTGATACTGTGTAACAAAGTGACCAATGAGGAAAGCATGGGGACCCTAAATTAATGAAAGGTCCAATTAGAGAGGGTCAGGTTCAAACAAAGAACTGCAACACATATAAACCGGAGAAAAGGGGCACGAGGAGGGATTTCTTTTTCCACTAGAGAAAGAGAGAGAGAGAGAGAGCAGGTTTTCCCATTTGGGGGCCCCTCCCTAAGGGGGGAGAGAGAGAGAGAGAGAGAGAGAGAGGGCAGGTTTTCCCATTTGGGGACCCCTCCCTAAGGGGATCCCCTTTGGGACACCTCTGCCCAGATGGAGTTTGTATATGCTTCCAATAAACTTCTACATTTTTATTAAAGAAATGTGTTAGTCCATGAATTTACTCTTCATCTTCATCAGACAAGAAGCCACAAGAAGTCTGTACCCGAAACCCATGTTTCAATACACAACAGAGAATGTTCCATGTTGACAAATGTATGGGATGTTTCATGAATTTGCATGTCACCCTTGTGCAGGCCCAGGCGCGTCTTCTCTATATCATTCCGGTTTTAGGACATATGTGGTCAAAGTGAGCACTATGCCAGCATTGCAATGAGGAATTACATGTTATAGGAAACATAAGAAGCCGAATTAAAGACTATACTATAGGGTCTACAATAACCAGTAATTCCATCTTCAAGCCACTGGTCTCAGAATCACCCAGGAAGATGTCAAAAAACACCAATTCCTACCAAAACCATCCAAATAAAAATCTCTGGGGTGGAAGCCTCAGCGTCTACATATTTTTCTGCTTTGATTTATTAAATTATACTATTGAATACACCAGTGCATTCTCGTTGTAGAAGGCGTCCCTGAGGCCACCACAGTGCCATTTCCTCGCCCCCCACAGGCTCTCCCTGCCTGGAGTTTGGCGTTGATCCTTCCTAACTGTATCTCAGCATCTACACGCACATGTAAGAACATACAGAAGTAAATGTGTGTGTTGTGGGTTTTCTTTCTTTGCACACTTTACAAATGGCATTGTAAGTCCTACCTTTTTAACGTGATGCTGTGTCTCACCCCTGAGCATGGGACATGTTTCCACATCAGTTCATGCTGAGCCACTTGACTCTCTTTATTGCTTGCAGGTGCTTATAGCTCATATGGGTGAGCATTGAAGTTGTTGTCAAGTTTTCTTATTACCGATACTGCCACAAAGAAAACCTTTCTATATAGCTCCTTGTACATACAAGTGAACCAACTCCTACAGTAGATAGACAGGTGGAATTGTTGTGTTAAAGGATCTATGCTTTTTAAATTTTAACAGTATTTCCCAAGTGTCCTCCCTTCAAACTGTGCCATCAAAAATACAATTATAGCTATTTCTCCACTCTCTGGCCAATAGTTTATATTAACAAACTTTTCAAAATTGTCCAATCTAATGGTCAAGAAATGATATCCTTGTTGTTGTTTTAATTTTTACAATTAACAGTGGGACTGAGTATCTCTTTGTATGTTTATGTGTGAAATACCAGTATATACCCTTTGACCATCCTTCTACTGGGTTTTTGTCATCCTATCTAATAAAAGACAAACAGGGTAATTAACCATACCTCCGCTACGCTTCCCATTGGCTAATCAGAGAGATATGCAAATTAACTGCCAACAAAGATGGCGGCCGGCAGCCATGCAGCTGAAGCGGGCAGGAAGTTTGCTTGCTCCAGTGATGGAGGAAGCCAAGGTTCCCCACCTGCCACCGCCCGGCTCTGAGCCCAAAAGCAACAATGTTTCAATTATAGAAGCTAAACAAACCCCAGATACCTGCTTTCATCCAGCCATGGCCTCAGAGC
>NW_006297390.1:256577-271335 GCF_000327345.1 Myotis davidii | reverse complement strand
CAAGCCCCCAGGGAGCAGGCCTAAGCCAGCAGGTGGTCATCCCTAAGGGGTCCCAGACTGCAAGAGGGCACAGGCCAGGCTGAGGGACCCCCTCTCCCCAAGTGCACAAATTTTTGTGCACTGGGCCTCTAGTTTTCCTATAAATTTGTAGGAGGTTTTTTTATATATTCTTGATAATAATTATTTGCCTACTGTATATGTAGCAGTGTTTCTCCTTTGTTTATGGTGTCTTGGCATACATGATAGGTTATTTTAATGTTATCAAGTTTGTGACTTGATAGGTTTAATTTTTGTCTTATGATTTTCTCTAACTCCAAGGATATAAGCAGATTTTCCTACAACTCTTCGTAGTTTGTTTGGTTATTGTCATTTATTTTTGAAAAACGTGTGAGGTTGAAATCATCTAGCATTATATTTTTCAAAATGGGTGGCTAATTGTCTCAACGACATTTTTCTATTTGTCCTTTCTTTCCTGATTTGAATGCCAACTTAGTCAGATGCAAAATTTTCCTAAGTACATGGGTCTGTTTCTGATGGATTTGTTCTGTTTTCACTGACCTGTTTGCTATTTAAATGACACGGCCACTTCTGATTTAATCATAATCTTACAATAAAGCTTTGGTATCTGATGTCTGATAGAGGAAGTCCCTACCCTGTATTATTCTCTTTCAAAATGTTATTTTTTTAATCTTCTTAGTGTGATTTTACAGATAAAGTTGTATATATTTTAAAGTAGTATGTTAAAATTAGAGACATTTAGGTGGAAGTTACATCTTGGCTGTAATCAGATGTCTCATCCATAAATATGGTATCCATTTATTCAGATTTCATACATTCTTCTAAACACTTTTAAAGTTTCTTCATGTGAATCTTGGACATTTCTTGTTAATTTGCACTAGTTAGGATAACATTAGCTGCTGCAACAAATAACTCCAAATTTCAGTGGCTTAGCACAAAGAAGTTTGTGTATTTTTTTGTCTTCTGTAACCGACTCTATTCCGGGGCAGACCTCCATCTTTATGAAAGTGAGTGTGGTAGATGTGTCTCCTCCCACCATTTGCTCTTTATTAAGCTAATTATGCCAATTCTAAGTTTTACAGTACCCATGCCACAGCTTAATTTTCTTGTGTACAAATGTTTATTTTACAACTGCTTCTAGCCTTTGTAGTTTGTTTTGTAGGTAACATTACCCCTAACCTTATCATATTAATAAGGCCATAATGCACACATTGTGATAAAAAAAATTAATTTTGATGTTAAATCGTTAAGGAAAACATCATCCCAAACTTTGATACAGGCAAAACAATAATGCTTGGGTTGTTTATTAACACCACCCTCGAACGTTTTCCAATAGCTGCCTGACCTGGTCTGACGCTGGGGCAGGTAACCACTGCCCTGGAACAGGGCCAGGGACAGAGGGCCTGCGGGCTCGGAGCCTGGCCGAGAGGCTGACCCAGGGGTGGCGCAATCACTGCCCCATGGAAAGGGAGCCGGGCTGGTACCTATCTTGCCCATATGATTTCACGTTCCTTTCCCGACTGACTACATACAGCCCCGCTTATCAAATGCTCTCCAAGGAGCTCCTCTGTCTTCCTGCTGTATGCTTCCTAGCTACGTTAAATAAAAGTCCAAGTTTCCACAGGTATCCTTGTGCTTTTAAAATATTAGCGATCCTTTGAGTTACTTGGCTAAATGAACATAATGATTACACTGTAATCGCAATACCTGCAGGATTTCAGAAGTGCCCGCACCGCTACGCTCCATTAAAGACGAGAACACCCAGGAGGAGTAAATTAAAACGGGGCTGCATGCTACCTTCCAGAAACACACCCAAAACATAAGGCTGAAACTAAAATGAGAAAAAAACATTGCATATATCTATGGAACACCAACCAAAAGGAAAAAGGCACAGCTTTATCAATATCAATCACAGCAGGCATTAAAGCAAATTAGTATTACTAGAAATATAGATTAGTCCGTTCATCAGGAAGATACAGCAGTTCTAACCCTGGATGACCCATAAAACAGGGTCACATAGGCCTGCATGGAGGGCTGAGAAACACACCATCAGAATTGGCAAACAATTTTTAACTTCTTTGAAAGGTTTTCATTTTTAATTGTATTAGAAATGTGAAACTTAAAAATAAATAGAACAAAAAATGAAAAATTTAGTAGAAAAGCTGAAGAATAAAATTAATGAAATCCTTTTGTAGACAGGAAAGCAAAAAGCCAAAGAAATAGAAATTATGAGGGGGGGGGAAGCTAATAGGGGATGAATAATAGAAGTTCCAGAAATAATATTAACCGACATCTGAATAATTAGAGTTCCCAAAAGAAGAGAGAAAATGGAGGAGGAATGTGAACTTCCTGGGAGGGGCGACTCCGCTGTGTCCCCCACCATCCAGCCTCTCGGTATTTCTGCTCATTTTAGATATAGCTGCTGCCCCTTCCCAGTGATTCTGTGAACTAGATGGTAACCGTTGACAAATGTGTTTCGTGCTAAAGTTTTCTAAACATGATAAGAGCATGTTTTCAAAAAAAAAGTATGTGCCAACACATTTGAAACCTTAGGTGTCATAAATGCATTTCTTGAAAAATATAAGTCCAAGACTTATTCAAGAAAAATTAAAAACCCAATAGTCATATAGTCACTAAAAATAATAGCAATAATCAATATGATATATTCATATAAATAAGAAGTGATGCTGATAATGATATAGGTAAATAGTTTTTAAATTGTCCCACAAAGAAAACTCCGGCCAGGTGGTTTTACAGATAAACTCTATCAAACATTCAAATAAAAAAAAACCAATAATTCCAAAAGGATAAAAAAGATAACATTTCCCTATTCGGTTCATGAGGCTGCTATCATCTCAACACCGAAACTTTGGAAACTGGCTGGAGGCAACGTTGCCGAGCAGTGTTGCCTCTGCCTAAGTTCTGAGCCCGCAATTCTGCTCCTGGGCACGTTCTCAAGGAGCCCTTAGGAGACGCAGACAATGCATTCGTGGCAGCAAATTAGAGACGGCAGAAAAGTTCATCAACAGAGGTAAGGGTAGCTAAACCGGGACTTATTTACATAATGGAATACTACATAATTATGAAAATGAATGAACCGTATTCTATACACATCAGCCTGGATGAATTTCAAAGGCATGCTATTGATCCATCAAAAGCAGGTTGCAGAAGACATCTGAATCAGTTTACATGGAAATCAAAACAAGTGGTGCAACCAACACATTGTTAGGGTCATGTGCATATGTAATAGAACGCTCTAAGTAAGGACATTTTAACACAATGATCATGATCTGTGCTTACATGAGTGGGGGTGAGGGAGGGACACAAAGGCATGTGGTGACTATGGAATGTCTCAAGGATGAGAGTGATGTTCTATTTCATTTTTTAAATACATTTTTATTGCCATGTCCTTACGGGCAGGTGGCGAGTGACGCCTGGCCTTTCTTGCCCGGCTTGGCCACAGGATTGAGTTCTGTCTGCGGGCTCTCAGGACACAGGCATGCTCATGGCCCCGCTCCAGCTTTGAAGACCAGAGCAAAGGCCCACAAGACAAGACAGAAGGAACCTGAGCACAGCCACCTGCTCATCAGGAAAACCAGGATTGTCACTGGGTCTCTCTGTCACCACAGTCAAACCTCAGCATCTGTCAGCGCCCCACAGAGCAGTATGGCTGCAGTAACAGTGGCCACCCCCGAGCCAGGCCGGCATCAGAGGAGCCAAGGAGGGAGCAGGGACTTTCATCACTGCACTATTGTTGGATGTAGTTTTCACAACGCAAACACATTTGATTCTATTTTTAAGGCATCACTGATTTTTTAACAGTCGTCCTCATAATTCCTAAGATTCTACTAGTATTTCTTCCTTTGTATTTCACATTGTTCAGTATAATGATACCAGTAAGAAATAAAATACATAGAAATTCCAGGGAAACATGCTCAAAGTCACTAATGAGCATATGAAAACTTGCTCAAAGTCACTAATCATCCGAGAGATGCAAATCAAAACAACAATGAGGTACCGTCTCACACCTGTCAGAATGGCTATGATCAACAAATCCACAAATCAACAAATTCTCTCTCTATATATAGAAAGACTCTTGGAGCATCAGGGAGGAAGAAAGAATGGAAAAAGTAAAAATATGGTAAGTACAGTACATTTCCTCCTCCTTAAAAAAATAAAGAGGAATTTGTGGTAAAGAAAACAGTTTAAACACCCAAAATAGCAGTGGCTGCCCTTGAGGGGCTTACTCTGTGCAAAGCACCTCCCCTCCTCATCCCATTTAACCTTTAAAAAGCCCAGTGGGATTGCCATCGCCTCCAGCTTATGGATGTGGAGATTCTGCAGGGAGTGTGGAAGGCAGGGTGTGACACGAGATGGCTAACCCTTTCCCAGTGGGGCTCCCAGCCATCGCCGTCCACAGCACCCTGTCTCCCCACTGCTCTCCGTGGAGCAGCACCTACCAGGGAGCAAGGGCAGGCTCACTGGAAGGAGAAAAGCCAGCATGAAGGGATGGAGGAAGTCCTGAAAACTGTCTCCCAGCCTTAGCAAAGGACAACAGAGCACACAGGAAGAGGTGTCACCAGGAGAAGAGCAAAGCAAGAATCCGTCTAGGACAGAAGCAGAACTTAGAGCTGGAGGCTCTTGGGAGGTGTGTCTTGGCTAGTGCAGCCTAGAAGCCCAGGAATGTGTCGCTGTCCAGTCTCCAGACAGTGAGAGCCAGAGGGAGGGCTGGACCCTCAGCGTCCGGCGCCCAGGCCACGGCTTTCGGAAACAGTAGAGAAACGAATGCTAACGGGAGCGTCCCTACGGGTCCCCTCTACAGCAAGAAAAGTATCTGAGTCTCAAGCATCAAAGGGACCACGAGCAGGCCAAGTCAGCATGAATCTGAGGAAAGAATCTGGAAAATCATGAAGGACCCACGTTTCTGGGCAATGCCGAGAACTGAGAGGGGAGCCGTGGATGTTTTGGATGAGGAGTCAGACCAGAAACCTGGTCTAAGGTGGAAATGGTTATATAAAAGGTGATACAGGTTGAATGCAAACAGCGAGAAAAATTGTCCTTCTCTTTGGGGAATGGAAGACACAAGACTTTGGAAAGTGGTTGCTGAACAGTCTCCCCAACCTCAACACTCACCCGCTGAGCCTTGAGCACCGCTGGCCGTCAGAAAGTTGTTACTCACCAGCTAGGATAAGAGCAAAGAGCTGGAGCAATGTCTGTGCCCAAGAACTTATGGGCAGAGGGTACAGGATGGGCGGGGCCGGCCCGAAAGACCAGCACCGGGAGCTTTTCTAACTGGAATAGTTTAGGTTTGTTCAAGCCCCAACAGTTTCTGTCAAGTGCCTCCCATGCACCTCGCACTGTCCTCTCACACAGGTGGTTTGGCATCTGTCATGATGAAGGCCTCGGGGACAAGAAAACCCTTGGGTGCTGCACTGCTGTTGGATGTAGTTTTCACAACGCAAACGCATTTGATTCTATTTTTAAGGTGTCACTGATTTTTTTTTAACAGTCGTCCTCATAATTCCTAAGATTCTACTAGTATTTCTTCCTTTGTATTTCACATTGTTCAGTATAATGACACCAGTAAGAAATAAAATACATAGGAATTCCAGGAAACAATACTTTATTAATGGAATTTGTAATAATACAGTAATAATAGCATGTAAGACTACACATGCTATAAACGTATTTTTAAAGGTACCCATCTATTCCCTAGGTATCTATCTATCGATCAATCAATCTATGGATCTATCTGCAGAGCAACAAGAAGCCTGGAGAGAAATACTGAAAGACACTAATGTTGCAGCGACTCGGCCCTATCAGACCCTCTCTTTATATAATAGTTGTAATGCCCCTTGATCTTCATGGAATTAAAGTCATAGATATGTTGTGTCTACACAAATGATGTTTTAAATCAATATATGCCCTAACCATAATGTAAAGGATACATAAAAGAAAAGTAGTTTATACTTTTTTGAAATTGTGCTTAAGTATATGATGCTTGTGGTACAATTACACTAGAAAATAACAATGACCCTATATTTGTAAAACAACTCCTAAGGGGAGATACTGCTACCTTTGAATATCATTGCATTTTTTAAAGGTATCCAGGGAGTGACATTATGACTTTCAAATTTCCTTTTTTACAGAAAATATGTCCCTTCATAATGAATGTCTGTTGCTTTATAATGTGCTCAATACAAGGGGCAGAGAAGGCCAAGAAACAACTCACCTCAAATGAATAAGCTTTCCCAATCCCATCTCCTGCGCCAGTGATCACTGCAAAAAGCAGAAATGGTTTCAAAGGAAAGAATTAACCTTTAAAGTCCTCTATCTAGCTGGCCATGTTTTCTTGCAGGCCACCTCCCTAGGACACTTAATATTCCAAAGCAGCCCCGCCGGTTTGCTCAGTGGATAGTGTGTCGCCCTGTGGACTGAGGGGTCCCGGGTTCGATTCCAGTCAAGGACACATGCCCTGGCTGTGGGCTGCAGGAGGCAGCCAGTCAATGATTCTCTCATCATTGATGTTTCTATCTCTCTCTCTCCCTCTCTGAAATCAATAAAAATATATATTTTTTTAAATATTCCAAAGCAGCACTCAACTTCCCTCACTAAACGTTCACAATGAAACTTTTTTTATTCTTTTTGAGGGGCTGGTGAGGCCATGAAAACACACTCCAAAATGAAAGAAAGGGCCCCAGGCAGGGCACAGTTCCTTCAGACCCCATAAGGGTTTAGACATTTCCAAGCCTTTAACGCATCAAGGGCAAGCAGTGCACCTGCTATCTCTCTACCCACACAGCCAGCTGTCACTGTGGGACATTTCAAGGTTCCTCCTAAAAGTCCAGTTCTCTCCCTTTCCTTTCTCCGCCCCCACAGACCAGCGGCCATCAATGCCCATGGCAGGCAGGGAGCTTAACAAAGAGGAAAACACAGAAATGCAAGAAGAGGCTGAAATAAAACGAGGGCCCTGAAGAGGCAGTGCTCAGTGGCCTGTTGATTCACATAGAACAATCAGGTGGGCCTTCTCATCCTTCTGTACCCAACGCTCGTAGGTGAGAGCAGGCCAAGCTGTGCATGCTCCCAGCAGCACCCTGGCAGGGGCACCGGGCTTAGTAGCTGCTAATGGTGTCATCTGTTTAATTAGGTACCTCTGAGCGAATCCAGGGTGTTACCTGTCCCTCTTACTAGAAGTACCATGCTCAGGGTTATCTTCACCACTTCCCCTCTCTTATGGGGGTATCAGAAATCACCCAGGATGAGGCCGGTACTATAGTTAAGATAATGGCATCAATAAATGGCTGGCATCTATCCAGAGCTTCCTTTCTGCCAGGCACTGCTTCAAGTGTTATAGATGCAACATCTCAATATTCAAACCAAGCCCTAAAGTAGGGACCATCATTATTCTTAATTCCTAGATCAGAAGACAAGAGAGAGGACATTCTTAATTTGGTCAAGGTTGTACTGCTCAGATAGTTAAGATAATGGCATCAATAAATGACTGGCATCTATCCAGAGCTTCCTTTCTGCCAGGCACTGCTTCAAGTGTTATAGATGCAACATCTCAATATTCAAAACAAGCCCTAAAGTAGGGACCATCATTATTCTTAATTCCTAGATCAGAAGACAAGAGAGAGGACATTCTCAATTTGGTCAAGGTCGTACTGCTCAGTGATGATGATGGATTTGAACACAGGCTGGCTGACTTTGCGGCCACAAGTCTATTAAGATATACCATTGACATGATTAGCCAACCAACAACAGGGCCCTGAGGAGTTGACATTTCAGTCTCTAGTAATTGGATCTTCTTCTTGTCTGCACCCCACCCCCGCCCCACACTCCATTTGACCTGTATTATCTCCCAATATCTGCCTATGCCCATGGACATTTTACTCCTGCTAATTATAACACTATTCAAGACTGATTCAGAAGACAGGTTAAGATTATGTTTTTTGAGTGACAAATGCTAAGTCTATAGCCCCATGTGAACTTTTTTTGCAACGAGTGTTCTTAGAGGGCTTTGCCCAGCACTGATGGGCAGCACTTGTAGAGTTCACAGCGCCCTCAGGCATGGGCATTTGCATCTGTAAGAGCAGAGCATGTGGGTCCAGACCCTCAAGGTCGAGCCCCCAGCAAGTTCATGGACCCAGCGTGCAGCCCCCAAGCGAGGGAGCATTCACATGGACTGCAAATGGAACATGCCCCAGTTCAAAACCCATTTTCCACTCCTAGCAATTTTCATATCGTAATTTTTCTGTTTCCATTGCTAAAGTTGTAAGATTGCACTTTAGCAAATAAGGAGGCGAGATGCCCAGTTACATTTGATTTTCAGGTAAACAACGGATAGTTTTCAGTATAAATATGTCCCACACAGCATTTGGGGTGTCATACACTAAAAAATTACTCCTTGTTTATCTGAAATTCAAATTTAACTGAGAATCCTGTGTTTATCTGGCAGCCCTATGAAGCTGCTTATGATTTCTCCTATTTAGCTTGGCATGGTATTTCTAAAGCTGCTTAAATACTTTTTCTAAGCCATTGGATGTCTTGGTGCCCAACTTGGAAATCTAACGTGAAACCACAGCCTCCTGCTCTTTCTCTACCTTACACCCAGACAGGGGCTAGATTCCAGCAGTCCCAGGACTAAGTCCCATTAGGAGGCAGCAGTTAACCTGCCGGGGACACACCAGACCCAGATTCTATCTTCAAAAGGTGTCCACAGAGATCTTTGTTGCCTGCATTTTGTAATACCCTCGCTTCCCAAAAGGGCTCGGAGAAAAATTTTTTTCAATAAAGTGAATTAAAATTATTTGGATTTCAGACTTTTGAAACACCCTGTAACAAAACCGAGGCTCTCGGGGCTTCTGGAAATCGGGAGAGGAGGATGCGGAGCATCTGCAGCATTTATATCTGAATCATCAGAAACTCCCTAAGGAAGACAGTGCAGCTGGTGGGGACCGCGGACAAGCACATGGGTGGCGGGCACAGTCCACTCCAGCTAATCTCCCAGACCCCCTCTTGTTTGCCCAACAATTCTAATGCTACTCATGCTTTCTAGACACCCCCCGTCCCCACCCAACTTAAAATCACCCAAAGGAAGTCCATCTTTGCTCAAAGGAAAAAGATGCAGAATGCCTTCTGAGACACAAACAATAATAAGCAGGAACAACAAAACCCAAGACTGGAGCGCTTTCTTTACCTGCCCACTGGCCCATTGACTTCAGGAAAGACCTTGGCAGAACTTTCCAGAAGTGCAGGAAAATACATCTGGAGAATCTCGCCCACTTTACCAGGCAGACCAGGCACACCAGCAGCCCTATGGGAATGAAGACGTGCTCCAGGGCCTCCCCCATGACGGCACCACAGCTCGGGGCTCCCAGGCCTCGCAGACCCAACCCGCTGGGCCTCCTGGGGCGCAGCTGCTGGGGAGGCGGGTCAGGCACCTTCTGGAGTCACCGGGTGAGTTCCGCTGTGCGCGGACCTTTAGATTAGAGTAACTTCTTTACACAATCCTCCGATTCACAGGCTGTGATAAAGTATTCCTTCTAATATCTTTAGTGCACTGTTGGGTGTTTGTGACCATGGGGGAGCTGGTGAAGGAGTGAAAGGATGTGAAGAAAGATAAAGCGTGGATGAAATGAAAATGGCAGCTCAAGGTTCTGCCCCTGATTTGGAAGCTAAAAAGAATGCAATATCCTGTAAGACGTTTATTCAGCAAATATGCGTGACTGCCTCCCAGGTGGCTTAGCAGTCCATGGCCTTGGGGACACACAATGGAGAGCAAGCCTGGGCCACTGCCTGGGGGAGCTGAGCGCCTCCAAGGGGAGACAGATGATCTGCAGAGAGCTAACATGCTGGCAGATATCAGTGCCATAAAAAGGTGCTACTGAGTGTCCTGTTAGGGTGACTCGTGATCAAATACCCTAGAGCAGTGGTCAGCAAACTCATTGGTCAACAGAGCCAAATGTCAACAGTACAACGATTGAAATTTCTTTTGAGAGCCAATTTTTTTAAACTAAAACTATATAGGTAGGTACATTGTTATTAACTTAATTAGGGTACTCCTAAGCTGGCCTTTGCTAAAAACTCCTCAATCTGATTGAGGTACATCCGCTGAGGTCGACCCCTTCCAACTCTCCCATCCACACTCGTCTTGTATACTTGTTTTGTCTATCTCCTTTCCAAAAACTGACTTCTGCGCATGTGCCACAAAGTTTCAATAGCACTGTACATGCGCACCGCACGTGGTATTTTGTGGAAGAGCCACACTCAAGGGGCCAAAGAGCCGCATGTGGCTCGTGAGCCTCGGTTTGCCGACCACTGCCCTGGAGAGAGTGTTCGGGAAGGAATGCGGTAGAGGGGCCCTTGGAGCTGAAATCTGAATGAAAACAAGGAACCGGGAGAGATGAGGGTGCCCCTCCCGCAGGCTGGGCAGCTAGCGCAGATGCAGGGAAATGGGAGAGGCCCATGAGTCCGGGCGGTCTGCAGAGCACAGGAGAGAAGTGTGGGGGGGTGAGCAGCAGCCAGGGCCTCTGCGGAGGAGTGGGGCTTCCGTCCAGAAGCAGCAGGAAGCCATTGGAGAGGCTGAGACCGTGACCGTGAAGTCCCAGCATCTGAATTCTGCTTTCACAAGGTCACTGGATGCTGAAAGGTGACCTTCGGCCGCGGAGATAGAGGGTGGGCGTGACGTCTGAGGCAGGGGGGGGAGACTACAGCAGTCATCCAAGAAGTGCCCCCATGTCACACTTGTCTGTGATATTACCCAACCTCTTGACTGTGGGGACTCTGTATGCTGAGGACTCCCCCAAATGCACAACCCAGGCTAGTCCTCCAGACTTGCATATCCAACTGCCTGCTGGACACCTCCATTTGGATGCCTCATAACACGTCTAAAACCAGTTTCTGATACTGTCTTCAACTGCCAGGCTTGCCTATCTCAAGAGATGGCAACTCTGATCTTCCAGTTGTTCACGTGAAAAACCTTGGAGATACCTTTGACTTTTCTCTTTCTCTCCCATCGCACAGCCAAGCTATCTCCTGTTGGATTTGCTCTGTTTGAGATTGTGCTAAACAACATTGCTATGAATATTGTTGTATTTGTACTTGCCACACATGTGCAAGTCTCTCTCTCTCTCTCTCTCTCTCTCTCTCTCTCTCTCTCACACACACACACACACACATATACACACACACACACACACACACACAATAGCTGGTCACACATATGACATATGTACAAGTTCAAGTTTACTTTTATTAGTGTATCAATCAGACCCACTTAGGAGACACAAACCACATAGCAATGTAAACAGGGACTACACAATATAAAATTATTAACTACTTATAAGGAATTTGCAACTAAAAGGATATAAAAGAGAACACAAAAGAACACCCAAGGGCTGAAGCAGAACATCTAAGGAACAAGCCAACTGGGAAGGAGGCCTCACTGGGAGAGTGTGGTTGCAGCCACCTGGATGGTGAGCTTCTCTGGTTGCCCTGAGAAGCTGTGCCCAGTGAGGAGGAGGAGGCTGGGTAGCAGAACTGCCGCCTGGGACAGGAAGTCCCCACTGGAATGCTAGCAAAACTTGCAGAAATCACTGGGGCCAGTTCTACTGGAGCTGAACTGGAGGAGAACTGGCATTGATTTTTACACTATTGAGTCATTCGACCTATAAACAGGGCATATCTCTCCCTTTAGTCCTTCTTAATATCTTCAATAAATTTTTATCATTTCTTTTAAAAGTTTTGCACTTATAAAAATTTATATTAAGAAAAATATCAAAAACATACATAAGTAGAGAGACTAATTTAAAGGACCCCCATCTACAGATATTCTATAATGACATTTCTTAATAAAATTTACTATCATTTAATGTCCACTGTTACTTTGTATATACCCACTTTCCCCCCATCCACAGAATGGCGAAGACTCTTTTTTTAATTGAGGTAACATTGGTTTATAACACTACATAAGTTTCAGAGGTACATTATAATTCAACATCTATATACACTATAGCATGGTCACCACCAAAGGTCCAGTTTCCATCTGTCACCATACAGTTGACCCCCTTACCCATTTTGTTCTCCTCCCCGACCCCTTCCCCTCTTGTAACCACCAATCTGTTGTCTGCATCTATCAATTTGTTTGGGTTGTTTTGTTTGTTCATTCCTTTACTTAGCATCATACCATAATGGAGGGAGTGGTAGGTGCATTAACATTACTAAAAGATTCATCAAAATGTTGTTTCTGGCATTAAAGAACAGCCTGCATCCTAAAATACAGAAGTTCACTGCAACCCTTTAAATGACAATTTCCAACTTGAAAAAATTTAAGATCTTTTCTCTACCAGCTATGGAGGATCTCTTAGATGTTGCTCTAAGACAGTGGTTCTCAACCTTCCTAATGTCACAACCCTTTAATACAGTTCCTCATGTTGTGGTGACCCCCAACCATAAAATTATTTTTGTTGCTATTTCATAACTGTAATTTTGCTACTGTTATGAATCGCAATGTAAATATCTGATATATAGGATGTATTTTCATTGTTACAAATTGAACATAATTAAAGCATAGTGATTAATCACAAAAACAATATGTAATTATATATGTGTTTTCCAATGGTCTTAGGCAACCTCTGTGAAAGGGTCGTTCAACCCCCAAAGGGGTCGCGACCCACAGGTTGAGAACCACTGCTCTAAGAGAAACTGAGGTAATCTAATGATTGAAGCTTCTTAACTTGAAGGAGCTATGAAGAAAAGGAGACGTTCTTTATAACTTTAAATATATCATACTTATATATATACTAGAGGCCCAGTGCATGAATTTGTGCATGGTTGGGGTCCCTTGGGGTGACCTACAGGGATCGGGCCCCAGTGTGCTCCCCAGGCTTGCAGCCCCAGCTCATGCTCCCAGACTTGTAGCCCTGTAGCCCTGCTTGGCACCCCACCGTGGCCTGGTGCTGTCCCCTCATCTGCTCCACCATCCCACCTGTGGGGCAATCGATGGGGGCTGGGCCCCCTGCCCAGCTCCCTCAGCACCTGGGAGCCAGGCAGCGGGCCCACCCAACTCCGCTGGCCGCCATCTGCTGGGCAATCGGGTCCCTGCTCACACCCACCTTGGCCTGGCACCTCCCACTCACCTGCTCCGCCATCCTGCCAGTCCCGCTGTTATCAGGCACATCAGAGCCAGCAGCACCTTCACTGCCACCGCTGCCAGCACCCAGCAGGGCGAGTCGCTGATGCCCACCATGTTCCGCACCACCCCCTGGTGGTCAGCGCATGTCATAGCAAGTGAACGACCAACCGCCCAAGGGGACAATTTGCACATTAGGCTTTTATTATATAGGATAACTGTATG
Source organism: Myotis davidii (assembly GCF_000327345.1). Taxonomy (NCBI): domain Eukaryota; kingdom Metazoa; phylum Chordata; class Mammalia; order Chiroptera; family Vespertilionidae; genus Myotis; species Myotis davidii. The sequence continues at coordinate 257,960 of NW_006297390.1, read as the reverse complement.
TTATATTGAGAGATGGAATCTAAAAGACCCACAAATAAATAGCATGACCTCCTGAGCCTGAGCTCTTCCTGACGTGAAGGCCTAGTACAGGCAACCACTCTGGGAAGTGGCTCCAATGAGCAGGAGTTGGGCTGGCACTGGGAGACTGATAGGGGCAAGATGGAAAGACATAGCTGTGTGCCTAAGCTGGTCACTGCTGTGGGTGACTGAGGTTTCTGACTTACATGTAGAAGTAGAGTGTGTTGTCTATTGGCTCCTGTGCCCATTGATCAAGCTTGCCCCCTTGGGTATGATCTCCCTCATTTCCAGGTTTGCCCATATATCAGATGACCTGTGAGTGCCTGTGGGTGAAGAGGAGCCCTGGAGAAGTCAGAGATGCCAGTGTTAAAAAAAAAAAATCACCTAAGTTTAAAGATCTAGTTGGCTTTATTCAACTATTCAAAAAGGAAGTTTCTAGCAAAGGTTGGATTATTTCAGGCAAGTTCATCTACCTATGGAAGACAGAAGGGGTCTATCAGACTGACTACCTCACTATTAATAACCAGGTAATGCAAATTAACTGGTTAAAGATTACATTCTTGGGAGAGGCTACAACTGCAATTAGGTTAGGTACGAAGTCTTCGTTTGCTGACTGGGGACCTAGTACAAGTGACTCCCTTGGGATCTATTGTCTCCTTAAAAAATCCCTCTCCCACCCCTTTGATCAGACTCTCAGCCTGAGAGGTGTGATCTAAATTTAAGGGATCCGTGTCCCTCTCAGCTACTGCTCTGTAGTCCGCACAGCTTTTGTACCCTAGGTGTGGTATTCACAGGTCATGACTGCAGGCTCACAATTTTTCAGTCAGTCATTCTCTTCCTTCCTTTTCTGGTGTTCTCATCTTCAGGAAATCATTTGCTTGGTGGCTAGCAGCTGTGAACATGCATTTAAAGCTTTTGGGAGAATTCAGTACATCAAGGAGGACATTATGATTATTATAAGCAGGTTAATTTCCAACTTTTGGAGTGAATTTCAGAGCCATGGTCCCAGACCCAAACCATTGAAAATCAAATAAGGAAAAAGACTCCATTGAAGGAGTCACCCTTGTAAGACAAGCGGCTCGCTCCGTGATCTTTGTAACTGACTTCAGCTTCCCCAAAGGTGTGAATACAGGCTCAGCAGTCGTGCTGGCTACAGCACAGGCCCTCCATGTTCAGCTAGAAGATAACCAGGGGCTATTTAATTATCAAGAACAACCTTAACTGGAGTCTACAAATTTTTTGTTGTTGGACAGCTATTGTCTTAGCAGTGGATTCTGCAATATTTTCAAGTTTAAGGGGAGGATCCTGACCATAACCTCATTTACACTTACTCCTAACCAGGCACGTACGGCCCTCAAAGGAAGC
>NW_006297390.1:252475-256524 GCF_000327345.1 Myotis davidii | reverse complement strand
TAGGTCTTTTCTAACTCCATGATGTAAATTCAAGGGAATTGACCAATAAAGTATCTCAGTTCATTTGTGAACAGTTTAGAGTAGATAACCAGAGGCATTGCTTGGTTATGTGCCAGCCATCTGGGCATTCATAGGCCCAAGGAGAATGATAATGCCACAAAGAAAACCCTGCTGTGGCACAGCCCTTTCCCTTAAGCTGGCATTGCCAATGAGCTCAGTAGCGGGAATTGTTGCATTTGCCCATTCAAGCCACGGGTCGGTTAGGTGTCCAGCGCATGTGGGAAGTCCATCTAACCTGAAATAAAAGTTGTTCTAAACCCCTTGCAAAGATGGGAGCTGCTGGTGAGATCATTTTGTGATTGGAGGCAGATGTGGTGTAACGACAAGAACATAGGGGTGCAAATGAACTAAGACTTACCTAGGTATTTAGGTCAAATTGATTAACACTAGATTGCCCAAGGAAGTCATTTTGACTGCTTTTTAATTTCAATTAGAAAAAAAATGATGTATATGACACAATTTCTTAGAATTTTGTGACTTTTTGTACAACATATAAATGCGTTTATTAATAATTGTAGTTACCTCCCCCTCCTTCATTTCCGGTATATATATATGTGTTATACCTATTACTTGACTTGTTCTAATAAGTTGTTTATTTCTTTTGCGCCCTAAATTCATGAAAGAAATGTCGAATAGAAGTGAGTTATTGGAAAAGCTAAGGAACATAAGTGAAGAGTGCTCCGGTATTATTCTTTCACAATGCAGTCATTTTGACTGCTTTTGGGCAATATAGGTGTATACTAAATTTCAGTCTTTCTAGTGTTAAGTAGTTATCATTAGGGAAAGGTGAAAACAGGCACTGGGTGTTCTGGCCATAAATAAAGGTTGACATTGATAAATCGAGACTTCTGGGGCTGGGGAGGTGCAGTCAGTCATAGTCTGCAGTGACATTGGGGTAGAAGACAAACAGCTCACAGGGAGTAGCAGGTGTCTTTCGCATCAGGGATAGGTCAGAATATCTGATGATGAATGGAGCAGTCTGAAAGGGAGCCCCCTGAACAGTGGCCTGGGGTATACGGATGAGGACATTATCTCTATAGGCCAATGCCAGAGTAAAGGAAGGACAGGGGGAAAGAAACAGTTTCGTGGTTAAACTATGGAGTCCTGATCCAGTATCCTGCGTGGAAGTCAGCTACTTCTCTTCCTTGTCAATGTGAGTCCAAGGTCGCCAGCGTCTGTTCAGCACCAGCTGGCAGACGGAGCCTTCAGCTGGAGATGGAGACCCAGGCCAAGAGCCTGCTGGTGTGCGGCAGTGCCCAGCGTCAGCAGCTCCCGGTACGGTGCGGTCCCCTCCAGTGGGGTCCAGGGCTGTCTTCCTCTGATGGCAGGTCCAGAATACCCAGCCACCAGGCCCCGGACCCTGACCACCAGGATCCTGAGTCCAAATCGGAAACGCTTTTTGACCTGCTGACAGACTTTAGTATAACCCATTAGAGTCCAGCTGTGGGAAAACTATGGCCCACGGGCCAGATCCGGCCCGCTTGAAATGAATAAAACTAAAAAGAAAAAGACCGTACCCTTTTATGTAATGTTTACTTTGAATTTATATTAGTTCACACACACACTCCATCCATGCTTTTGTTCCGGCCCTCCGGTCCAGTTTAAGAACCCATGGTGGCCCTCGAGTCAAAAAGTTTGCCCACCCCTGCCTTAGACTGACCAGGATGGTCAGCAGAGCTGTTATCGATGTACATTGGTCTGCGGGGACTACCGAGTGTGGAGTGAGCTCGTCTCCCTGAGGGGTTACTGCGCACACTCAGCAAGACCCAGGGCAGCACCTCAGGCTTCCAGCAGCTTCAGCAGGTTTAGAGGTTTTAAGTCTGAGGAGCCCATTAGTTCTCTCAACCTTGCCTGATGGTTGAGGGCAACAGGAACCGGGATAATTCCAAGTATGAAGGCAGAGGTCTGGGCCTGTTTCTGCAGAAGCAGAATAGACGTTGTCCACGTGTGTCACAACCTTGAAGGTTCTGTGCTGCTGCCTGTGCATGAACGTCAGCGAGGGCCTTTCTCCAACAGGCAGGCGGGCCTTGCAGTGAGAGCCTCAGTGTTGGTGAGTCCTTTCAGAAGGTCAGAGCATCGCTGTCTACTGGTTGCCCTTTTTTTTAAAGATTTTTAGAAATAGAGGAAGGGAGGGAGGGAGGAAGGGAGGGCAGGGAGGGGGAGGGAAACATTGATGGGTTGCCTCCTGAAAGTCACCCATCAGGGATGGAGTCTGCAACTCAAGCATGTGCCCTGAGTGGAAATCAACCTTTTGGTGCACAGGATGACACCCAACCAACCGAGCCACACTGGCCAGGGCATTGTTGCCCATTTTTTATGGGGGTCCTTATAAACATAAAACCCCTTTGTTTCCCTAACACTCCAAAATCATGGATGACCTCACAGGCATACCAGCGGTCATGACAGTCTAAATATTAATAATGTGTCCTTTGATAACTTGCAGACTCTGGTAAGAGCATGGAGCTGTGTTGTGGGGCTAATGGAGACTCAGGGAGGTTCCCCCTTCCAAGCAGTTCATATTGGGTAGGGGCAGCATAGCCAGCTTGGAAATTCCCCTGTTCATCTTTCCAGTATGAATCAACAAACAGAATTAGATTCGGGGTAAAGGGGTGCCTTGTCAATCAGAGGGCAGTGTCATAAAATGGGACCTTATTCCCTCCCGGTTACGGGGTTCACTTAGCTGGGGTAGTGACATTGCAGGACGAAAACACTGCGGCGTGTAAGAGGCAGATTAGGTGGTGAGGGCAGAGGACCTCTGAGGAGGCTAGTTACCTGCAGAGAAGTGCTGACTCAATTCAGTCAGGAAGACTCCGGACGGCCTGCGGGGTCTGCAAACACATTAAAGCGCTGCGGCTCCCACTCACTTTGCCCACACGGGACCTGCAGGCGGCTGGGATGGGACCAGCAGTGCATGTGGCTGCTGATGGGCAACAGGCCTGCGTTGGTTGCCATGTTCTCCTGTGAGCCTTCCCAGGGCTTGGTCATGTCTCTCACGCACAGATCGGGTGAAAGGTTCTGAACACCTAGGGAAGCTCAGGCAGGCGTGCTGACAGCACGTGTGGGGTCCTATAAAGGCTACTCAGGTGGGAAAGAGCTGGCCCCTGGACTAAAAGTGTAAGGCCTCAGATTAGAGCGAGCATCCACGGAGTTCACTGCAACATGCCCATGTTTGGTGTGGGAGGGGAGAGGACCGGGCTATGTGAAGACCACACAGGACCCAGCAACCAAGCTCCAGTGACCTCTGCCATCACCCGAGTGTGTGTGTGGGGGGGGGCGGGGGGAGACCAGTGGAAATAAATGCAAAGCAGCGGGTGGAACTGGGAGAAGACACCAAGTCCGGTAAGGCCTCGCCTAGATATGGGCCCCAAGGGAGCCCCACATTCAGGACATAAGATCAGGTCAAAGTGTGAAGGCAAACCCCCATTCTGTAAAACTGCTGTCTGGAATTCTCTGCTATTCTTTGGTCAGCCTCTATCTAATTCTGGAAAAATAACTTGGCTTTCTAGCCTGCTTGAATATTGGGGGGGTGGGGGGGGATAGACTTGGCTGTCTGACCTTGTAGGCCAGATACACCCAATGCCATGCCAGGTGCATTTTTTAATTGGATAAAACTGTATAGTTTTCAAGGCCGCCACCAGCAAACACACAAAGGGCTGGCTCTTCTATAAAAAGGGAAGTTGTGCTTGTAGCTTTGCTTAGAATTTGGATTAATTTCCCTAAGCCTGCTGCGGTGAATACAGTGTAACTCCAAACTCTGAGCGCTGTTTGGTTCTTATCCGGTTTTTCTGTAACAAAAGGTCAAAGAACATCTTGGGGCTAAAAGACAGAAGCAGAAAATTAGAGAAATGCTACAGCTAGTGTGCACACACAGGACGGAATCCTGAACCTCATACTTTATTAGAAATTCACATTGGAGAGGGCAGGAGCGGGGAGGGGTCTTCCCGAGGCTGAGGACCCACGTGGCACAGCAGGGCTGGCGGGGCCCAGGC
>NW_006297390.1:241829-252039 GCF_000327345.1 Myotis davidii | reverse complement strand
GCCCCTTCTCCGCCCGCCAGGAGCGTGGGGATGCGGCGGGGGGCGGGGCTGCGTCTGCCCGGTGTTTTGCATACTGCACCCACAATACCCTGCGGCTCTAGGACGTGCTTGGACAGTAAAACTAGTTAACAGATGAGGGATTTACGTGATGAAAGACGCCTGAAGTAAGCTCAGCGGTACGAGATGTTCTCTGATGTGGCGCCGTAAGAAGCCAGGTCAAATGGAAGCGTAAACTGTATCACTGTAACTGTAAAAGGAATTGAGCGGTCGCCTTGAAATACGCAGCGGAGGACGCTGGCTACCTGTGCTCTTGTGCAAATCGCTGCGGGCTCCACCCGATGCCCTGTGGCGTCTTATGTTGCAGCCCTGCGTTGGGCAGGCCCACTGGCCACTGTGGGCCCATTTGGCGTCATAGGGTGTCTCGGTGCCCCGCCTCTCCCCTCACTGGCCAATTTGCCGTTTCGGGGCGGCTTTCTAGCCGGGGTGCCAGGCTCGGAACCAGCAACTGCGCCGGCTGGGGACGGGTCCTTTCACTGAGGAAACGCGGGCGTGAGGGAAGAGTGGTTTGCTGAGCCGGGTTTTTCTTGTCATCTTCATCTTTCACACCTGCCTTAGTGCTTGGTGCTCATCATGGCTTTTACCAACCCCCCACTGTCTCCTGCCTAGGAGTCCCAACGCTGTGGCTACAGCTCGAATGTCAAGTCAAGGATTTTATCCTGCTAAAGGTCTAGGGCCAGGCAGGCAAAAGGCAGCAGCACCCTCAGGCACGCATCATCCATTATATGGATGACATCTTGCTGGCTCATGAGAATGTAGACACTCTTCATAAAGCTTTTGCAGACTTACAGCACTCTCTCTTAACCGTGGGGCTGTGTATTGCACCAGAAAAGGTACAGAAAATTTCTCCTTTTCAATATCTAGGCAGTTTAATTGAATGGCGTACTGTGAGTCCTCAACGCTTACAAATTCAGACGGATACATTAGTAATTTTAAATGATTTTCAAAAATTACCCGGGAACATTAATTGGATCCGTCCCTCATTGAAATTGACTACTGCAAATTTAGCTCCTTTGTTTGATGTTCTCCGCGGAGATTCCTCACCATCTTCTCCCAGACAATTAACTGCTGAAGCTGGTACTGCTTTAAGCCAAAGTAAAAGCCGCCCTTCAAGCTGCTCAGCTTGCAAGAGTAGATTTAACTGCACCCCTTCCGGTGTTAATTTTCCCCACTAATCCCACTCCCACGGGAGTCATTTGGCGGGACCCAGGAGTAATAGAATGGCTCCATCTGGCCCATTCTCCGACCAAAGTATTAACACCATTTCATGATTCAGTGTCTCAACTCATAGCAAAAGCACGTACAGACTAGTTCAATTAGTAGGGCAAGAACCTTCCCTCCTTATAGTGCCATTTACAGCAAAGTTGGCTATGGCAACACTCAATTAATTGGCAAACAGCTCTTGCTAACTATCCTGGTCAAACTGGAAATCATTATCCTGCTAATAAGATTTTACAGTTTTTGTCTGTCACAACTTTTATCTTTCCAAAAATAGTTAAGCAGCAACCTCTCCCTCAGGCACTGTCTTCACTGACGGGTCCAGCTCAGGGAAAGCCGGACTTCATAGTGTAGAGTTCTAAAGTAATTCAGACAAATTACTCCTCTGCACGAGTAGAAATCCAAGCTCTCATTTATGCTTTAGAAAACTTTGCCTCTGAACCTGTCAACATCTACAGTGACAGTGCTTATGTAGTTGGAATGGCTACAGTTATTGAAACTGCTACCATTGGGCATACGAACTCTGAAGAGCTATTCCACCTGTTTATCACCTTGCAAAGAGTTATTGTAAAACGGCGGTTTCCATGTTTTATTGGCCATATTAGACCCCGTTCTGGCCTTCCGGGTCCCTTGGCTGCAGGTAATGAGGAAGTAGATCGCCTCGTCGCCTCAGTAGAGGAGGTCACTGCGTCCTCCATGGCCCAGGCCTCGCATGCCCTGCATCGTCAAAATGCCTCTGCCTTGCGCAGGGAATTCCATATTTCCCGAGAGCAGGCTCACCAAATTGTTAAGCAATGCCCTCGGTGTGTTATCCACCTCCCTGTGCCAGCATTGGGGGTAAATCCCTGAGGACTTAAACCTAAGAAATCTGGCAAATGGATGTTACTCATGTGCCTGAATTTGTGGGTCCATGTCTCTACAGACACATGCTCACGTTTCATTTTTGCTACTCCCCAAACAGGGGAAAGTGCAAAGCATGTAATTAACCACTGCCTAGCGGCTTCTCCAGTCATGGGACGGCCCCTAGAGATAAAAACAGATAATGGACCTGCCTATACTAGCTCCTACTTTCCACAGCGCAATACCAAATTATGCATAAAACAGGAATTCCCTATAATCCCTAGGGACAGGCAATTGTAGAAAGAGCTAATGGAACCTTAAAGACTCAATTATAAAAACAGAAAGGGGGAGAGGGGTATTATCCTACTCTACAGAATCAGTTAAATCGTGCCCTTCACAACTTTCAATTTTTTAAATTGTGACGATGAGGGTCGCACAGCAGCCGAGAGGCATCAAAGTCCTGGTGCCATGGCATCTCCTGGTGTGGCACGATGGGAGGATTTATAAACAGGGCAGTGGAGAGGGCCAGATCCAGTAATGATGTGGGGAAGAGGCCATGTTTGTATATTTCCAGAAGGTGCTTCTAACCCCACCTGGGTGCCAGAGCGAGCAGTGCGTCACAACCATGGACCAGGAGAACAGCTCATCCCGCCGTTCAAGAAGCTGAAGATCACACCTCCGATGATGATGCCAGCTCAGCCACCGGCCCCGAGGAGAAAAGCAGAAGGCAGCTGGCCAAGGCCACCCAAAAGCTAGTGTCCCCACATGGGGTCAACTGAAGAAGCTGACGACCGATGCTTGTGGCAAAAGAACAGGGGGTTCAGGTAACCCCCTCCAACCTTTTTGTTGCTATGCTGGCGCTTGTCTGCTGTCAGGTAGGTATGGCTGCAGCAGAAACTTACTGGACTTATGTTCCAGACCCCCTCTGTGGTCAATCCAGCCATCTGGACCGGAGAATCAGTGCCAGTTTTTACTAACAACACTAATATGGTGGGGAGGGGGGTGTAGTTCCGACAAGCATATAACTCCTTCTTCCCAAGGTGATTATACTTATAATGGCTTCAGTGGGGAGCTCCCTATTTGTTTATCTAAAAGGGGGACTTCAGGATGTTTGCAGCTTGGCCAAGAAAATAAGACGTCCTATGGAGGCACAAACATTGCTAACATTGCAGGCTCTTGGGATATGGGAAAATATGTTCAGACAGTTACTACACTAGGCTTTCCTAAGGCCACCCGATGGCTGTCTGATCAGCATCCCCCGCTCCCCTCCTGCCCTAATAGCACCACTGCTGAGCTGGGAACATTTCCTCAATGGCAAGATTGTGCCAGCCCTGTACAGTGAGACATATTTCTGGCTCTGACTTGTATGTATTGGATTGGTCCCACAGGCCTGATGCTAAATATCCCTATCACGAGCCTATGCACCAGGAGGTTTTGTAGGTAACGCCCTGACCACGAAAACAGGAGGTTTGCAGAAAGATCTGTGGCGTTTAGCCACTGCCCTTGACTTTCTTAATTTTACTGGCTCTTTCTTAGCTACTACTAAAGGAGCATGTACATCGAGCCCTTGCTATGGCTCACGAGCCTGTGTCCAGCCTCCATATGTATTGATGACTGGAAATGTGAACATCACCAGATTGGACACCCATTATGCTGTCCAATGCCATTACTGTAACCTTACCAGCTGTGTGTCCAGGCATAACCTGAATGAAGACATATTAATTTTAAAGCAGCCTTCTTTTATTATGCTTCCTACCAACATAAGAGGAAAATGGTATCATGATGCAGGCCTTCAGGCATTGCAGGAATTACACAATCAGCTGTCCCAGGAAAAGTGTGCTTTGGGACTTATTATTTTTGGTCTTGCTACCCTAGTTACTGTCACTGCATCTGCTGTAACTGCATCTCTTGCATTGACCCAAACCATCCAGAACGCAAAGTTTGTCAATAAATTGGCTCAGAACACCTCTGCTACATTTCATGATCAAGAAGATATAGACAAAAGGCTAGAAACAAAGCTAAATGCTTTGGAAGCTGTAGTGATAGAACTAGGTACTCAATTAGAAAGTATCAAGATTAGACAGCAGCTGCAGGGTCATGCTGCTTTTACATATATTTGTGTGACTTCAGCCCGCTATAACAGTTCTTTATGGGATTGGAATAAAATCAAGATGCGCCTACAGGGAATATGGCATCATAATAATATCAGTATAGACCTAGTGCAGCTACACAAACATGTGCAAGCCATTCAGAATAGTCATGATGAAATTATATCTCCGGCAAAACTGGCAAAAGAACTGCTGGATGATTTAAAAGAATTTGAGGGGGGGGGGGGGCTAATAGGGGATGAATAATAGAAGTTCCAGAAATAATATTAACCGACATCTGAATAATTAGAGTTCCCGAAAGAAGAGAGAAAATGGAGGAGGAATGTGAACTTCCTGGAAGGGGCGACTCCGCTGTGTCCCCCACCACCCAGCCTCTCGGTATTTCTGCTCATTTTAGATATAGCTGCTGCCCCTTCCCAGTGATTCTGTGAACTAGATGGTAACCGTTGACAAATGTGTTTCGTGCTAAAGTTTAGTTTTCTTAAAAAATATATTTTTATTGATTTTAGAAAGGAAAGGAGAGGGAGAGAGAGATAGAAACATCAATGATGAGATAGAATCATTGATCAGCTGCCCCCTACTGAGGATTGAGCCTACAACCCAGGCATGTGCCCTTGACCGTAATTGAACCAGCAACCCTTCAGTCTGCAGGCAATGCTCTATCCACTGAGCAAACCGGCTAGGACCGTGCTAAAGTTTTTTAAACATAGTAAGAGAATGTTTAAAAATAAAAAAAGTATGTAGAACACATCTGAAAACATAGGGAGTGGGAGAAGGGTCCCACTGAGTTCTTTTTCCCCATGGCTTATAAAAGCTGCAGTTCCTGTGTCCCGATATCCCGATTGGTCAATGTTCCTCTTCAAATTCGTTACTACAGTGATTCCTAAGGCCCTCCTTCCTCATAGTCCTTCCATTCCTCTGGGCTTCTGGAATAGATGGCCTATTAGAATACTGAGTCCTCCTAGAGGCTCGGGGTTGAGAGGATAGTGTTTCTGATGTGAAGTGGTGGTAAGTGCGTAGTCCACTCGTCCATCTTATCTGCGACTGCACGCGGACCTTATGTAGGTCACCTATACAAGGATGGCAGGCTTTCTTGCATGTTTTTTATTTTTTTATACTTATTTCAGATGGGAAGTGTTTTCTACACTACAAAAAGACAGTCCATTAGGATGTATCCTCAAGAATTGGGATAAGTTTGACCCACAGACCTTAAAAAGAAAACGCCTGATTTTTTCCTGCACTATAGAAGGTCTCAAATTCAGTAAAATAAAGCCTGTTAACTACTCTAAATTAACCACCATTAAGGGGATAACAAAACCCCTCGGCCTTTTTGGAAGGCTCACGAAGGCTTTTGGAAAGGTGAGCCACTTCTCATAAATTACGGAGTGCTTCTGGGACTTTCTGTACCGTGTAGAGGAAAGGCTAGTTCAAGGGGAGGCGCCCCACCTCACTTTAGGTGGCCCTTGGCCTGAGCCCACCTCTTCATGGATGCTGTAGAATGGCCCCGAGATGGTTTTCTTTGAAAAATGGTGAAAATGACACAAGGAGAATGCAAGACAATCGGGCAAGCCACATGGCCAAAAGGGTCCATTGGAAAATGCTAAGGTTCTGGGGAGGGCCAGTCCCAAACCTGGGACAAGAGACATTGCTTTTAATGGAGTGCTTTGCGGAGTGTCTGTGGATTGTGCGCACCTGTAAATACTGTGTTTGAGAGCGTTTCTGTTAATGTTTCATGTTGAGGTTTGAATCAGTCTGTTTAAAGACGGGAACATCCCATTTGCCGGGGCTCAGCTGCTTGTGGACAGGAGGAACACGTGGCGGGATTTGAACTTGAGCGTCTCTCTATCTGCTGCGACATACCTAGGCTGCCAGCTTGGTTTGCTCTTCGGCGTCTTTATGAAGATAGAACGCTCTCTGCCTCTGCACCGTGTAGGGCTGTATGTCACTTAGAACAAAAGGTTGTTCTGCTGGGTTAACATTTTAAGATTCTGAAGCTAGTTTGAAAGTGTAAGTTTGTGAATGTGAGGCTTTTTGCAGGATCAGGAAGCCATGGGAAAGGAACCACTTACCCCAGCTGCGCCCTAAAGGCTGAGAAAAAGATAACTCTCTTGGCTTCCCAGACACGTCTGTAACGGCTACAGCCTCTGAGGATGGATGGTTTACCAAGGTTTGGGAGGAGTACACGGAAGGTGGCTCCAGCATCGAGCAGGAAATTAATTTCCTTGCCCCCCAACTGTCAGGCTTACCCAGGGCTCCTGGGTGGAGGTGGCAGTCCTCTGATGAGCCAGATTGAGACCCCGAGCCCCATCAGTCCTGTTGAGCCAGCTGGTCGTCAGCCCCGCCCCAAGGGACCTCAGTCTCCAGGGGCTGTCCGACTTCCAGTGGTTTCCTTGGCAGGCAGGGCAGGGCTTCAGGAGTCCACCACGCCCCTTGGGCAACTCGGCGCGTAAGTCCAACCTGTCTACAGTTGTAGCAGGTGACCGGGACTGACCCTTTGCCTCTGGGCTCTGACCGGGGGTCCTTGCCTTGCCTCAGCGTGGCACTAAGAGCCTTGGCTTTAGCCTGGCTTCCCATTTCTCCTTTTCCCCCATTCTGGTCTCTATTGTAGAACACAGAGGTGGTAACTTTCAGGAGATTTTTAAAGTACTCTTGGGACCAATAGCCAATGCTTGCAACCTCCTGATGTCTGGGATAGCCTGAGTGATAAATTTGTCCTTTAAAATTAGTTGTCCCAATTCTGAATCTGTGGTAATGTTGGTGCGCTTAACCAAAAGCCTTTCCAAATTTCAAATGGACTGGGAAATAAAATCTGGCGAAAATGAGCCTTTTCAGAATGTTCCCAAGAGGGTGTGAGCATTTTACAGAATCACAATGAAAGCGAGAAGAGAGGTACCCAGTAATTAATGAGATAACTTCACAGCTTGTCTGGCTCTAATGCTGAATTCTCTGGAAAGGCTGAAACTTCTACAGGGTGGAAAACATTTAGCTGGCTCCCCTTTCTTAACTTTTGCCTAGGAATTTTTTCCCCAGACCCTTATGGTAAGGGTGGTCACAAGTGGTGACAGGATCATAAGCTTAGTGGGTCCTGGACCGCGGAGGCAGCGGTCTTGGCTGGATGCTGTGTGACCTGAGATAGCAAGCAGAAGAAAAGGCAGATGATTCTCCGATTAAAACCTGCTTGGGATCTGGGCCAGAGGAGTCGACATATATAGTGGGTCAGAAATGTGCTGTTCTTGGAACCATGTCTCAGTTTCCCTCCCAGCTGTCTAAGACAGCCGCGAGGACCAAGGATGCTGGGTGCCCAAACCTTGCATGCACCCCCTGGACGGGGCAGACTTTAATTACATGTGTTGTTAAAACCCTATTGAGGCGGTCTGCACACCATGGAAAGATTCGCTCCCAGCACCTCCGCTGTGGTTCTTATGTTAAGAACATCCGAGAATCCCAGACGGGGGTAGAATCGCCTCTTTGATCTTCGGAGCTGGGCAGAGACCCAAGCACTCATTTAGTCAATGGCCGGGCTCTGACTTGCAACTGGCGGAAGCATAATGCTCTAACCCGACCCGGCACCAGTGAATCCTTCCATGGGAGGCTTTTTCTTCTAGCGGCAATTGCGCTAGTGACCTTTACTTGACTGACCCATGCCCGCTTTGGTTTTGGCCCTGGAGAATTCATCCAGAAAGAAGCAGTGAGAGCCCTCACTGGTTTGGCTCAGTGGATAGAGCATCAGCCCGCAGATTCAAGGGTCCCGGGTTCGATTCCGGTCAAGGGCATGTACCAGGGTTGCGAGCACATCCCTAGTAGGGGGTGTGCAGGGGGCAGCTGATCGATGTTTCTCTCTCATTGATGTTTCTAACTCTCTATCCCTTCCCTTCCTCTCTGTAAAAAATCAATAAAATAGATTGAAAAAAGAAGCAGTGAGAGAGATGTCCGCTTTTTAGACGGCAGCCAAGTTTAAGTTACTGGTGGGCGGCCTTCTGCCTCCAAAATCATACCAGAAACAGAAAAGAGACAGAATCCGTCGCTACTCACCATTCGACGTTAAGAGTGTTGACTGACTTAGGGAGAAATCCCCAGCCAACACACCGATACCGAATTTTTGGACCGGAACCCGGATTCTTTGTCCACCAGAATCAAAGAATGAGTCCACAGACAGAAAGTGGTATAGCAAAGATGGAAATTTATTGAAGAACAAGTACAGACTCCCGTGTAGGCAGAGGGGAAAGGGTCCCAATGAGTCCCTTTTCTCTACGGCTTAGAAAGGCTGCAGTTCCTGTGTCCCGATATCCCCCCTCTGATTGGTCAATATTCCCTATCAAATTGGTTACTATAGTGATTGCTAAAGCCCTCCTTTCTCAGTCCTTCCATTCATCTGGGCTTCCTTCTCTTTATTTTGTAAATATAGACCTTTAACTGGCTACTTCCAGTTCCCTTGTCTTATGTAAATGCCACTGTTGCTCCCTTGTCTTATGGACACGTGACTGCACCTGCTTCCTTGTTATGGAAATGTACCTTCTCCCAGTCTGCAGCCCCGCGCTTTTTCATGGACCCCAATTCTAAAAAACCCTAAGCCTGCCTCTGTTCCCCCCAAATTAAATGGTTTTTAGGAAAGATGAATGGGGGTGGGGGAGATAGTTTGTAACAAAGTTTGGGTGTGATGTCAACTTCTAGTCTCCTGTCCTGTGACAGGAGTCAGTCTTCACTGGCTGATGGCATTTTCCCATCAAGGGAACCTTTTGGGGGGGTCCGATTTTAGGCAGAGAAGGAGACTTCAGTGAAAGCATCTCCTTGCATTTGCTGCTTTTCAAGCATCTGCAGGTCAAGATCGTCAATATAACAACATGGCATATGTTGGGGTGGCCTGTTCTCTGACCTTCAGAATAAACCCAACAAAAGCCTCTCCGCCGCCATCCGCCTCCGCCACCCGGCTAACGCCAAGGAGTCACAGCGCCAGCGAGAGCGGTCCTTCTCCGCCCACCAGGAGCGTGGAGATGCGGCGGGGGGCGGGGCTGCGTCTGCCCGGTGTTTTGCATACTGCACCCACAATACCCCGCGGCTCTAGGACGTGTTTGGACGGTAAAACAGTCAATAGATGAGGAATTTACGTGATTAAAGACACCTGAATAAGTGCAAAGGTAGGAGGTGTTGTATGATGTGGCGCCGTAAGGTCAAATGGAAGCGTAAACTATATCACTGTAACTGTAAAGGGAATTTAACTTGTCGGATTTAAATACTGTGCGAGCACCTCGGAAGCTGTGCTCTGTACAAATCTGTGCGGGTGTCCTACGACTGTGATGCTTTATATAAACTCACAGGCTTGTTGGCCCTGGCCAGGTGAGAGGCACACTTGCCGTCACATGTTGTCGTGGCCCCGCCTCCTCCCTTGTGGCTTGATTTGGACTGAAAGTGGCTTGATTTGAACTGAAGGTGAGGGCATCCCGGCCTGGGGGTAGAGTGGTTTGTTGAGCCGAATTTTGGGCCTTTATTTCCCCCAAGGGGCTTTTTATTTTTGTCATCCTTCCCAACACCCCCTCTACACTCAAGAATGGACCCTCAGCAGCCGCCCTGAAGGACAATGGACACCTCCGTCTGCTGGAAATGGCTCTAGGGAAATGAGCACACAAGGGGGCGTCGGCTCCGCTTCCTCGTGTTGAGCGCCCAGCCTCAGGGAGGCACACGGGGCCTCCGACAAAGGCCAGGACATGGCAGCTGGTGGGGCGGCTGTTCTCAATGAATCGTGTGCTAAGGGAGGGAGGAGACTGCAGCTGGCGCCCACAGGTTGAGGAAAGCCTTCCACACCTACCTGTCGGGTGTCATAATCCTGGGAGCCCCACAGCCTGAGTGGGCACACAGACCCACACCTGCGCTCCCACAACCAGGAGGCTACAGTCCTTCTCTTCCTGTGCTCTGCGCGGTGCCTGCATTCAGTAGATGATCAAAAATGCACTCTCTTGGAATTATTATGGATCGCCTCCTCCCCCCCCACC
>NW_006297390.1:239119-241400 GCF_000327345.1 Myotis davidii | reverse complement strand
AAAAATCTGTTCCAAACCCTGGCCCTTTGAAGTGTATATCCCTGCCTCACCTCAGGACAAATTGTGTTAATAGGAAAGCATGGGGTCCTGGGGACGGGAAGAACCTAAGACCTTAGACTTAAGACCTTAGAACTTCGCTCCTTTAGCTAAGCTCCTCTGACCCCCAATGCCTTTCAAAATTATATTTCGTCTCCAGACACTTTATTAGTCTCTGGATTCCTATGTCATCTACGCAGAACCCCTTCTCCAAATTCCTGAACCCTTCTTGGCGCTGGGACAAGAACCCCGGCACTGGGGCATGTTGAGAGTTAAACTGGGACTGGAGAGGGGGCACTGAGCCAATGACCCTCCAGCAGGGGCTGGGAGGAGGACAGTGCAGGAACCAGGTGGAGAATGTCAGGCAGAGGGCCTAGCTGAAGCAAAGGCCTGCGGTAGAGCCAGGAGAAGGCCCGCTGCCTGAGCAGAGCAGGTGGCCTAGTGGGCGGACACCTTGTGGAGGGTCCGTGGGGCTCTTGGTGCATTGTGGGCAACGGAGGGTCCTGCCCCAGTTCACAGGCTGAGATTGTTACTTTTGTCGTTTCTGCTGCATCATGCCTGTGTTGTCTGAAGTGTCCAGAGGCACATAATGCCTTTTTGCAGAGAGCAAGGGGAGCGCCTGAACCCCCAGGAGGCGCCCACAGCCTCTGCTGAAGGGCTCAGTCCTCGGTCCCACCCTGACCCTCTGGGGTCCGGGTAGGAGCCCAGACACTGCAGGGAGAGGATTGCCATAGAGGGGGCTGCCGGAAAGGGCGCCAAGCCATCTGCTCCTGCAGCCCCCGCCCCCCTCGTGCCAGACACCAAAACCCCTGGGCTCTCACCCGGCTGCGTGGCTCAGTGGTTGAGAATCAACGTATGAGCCAGGAGGTCAGTGTTCGTTTCCCGGTCAGGGCACATGCCCAGGTTTCAAGCTGGATCCCCAGTGTGGGGCTTGCAGGAGGCAGCCAATCAATGATTCTCATCATTGATGTTTCTCTCTCTCCTACTCTCTTCCTCTCTGAAATCAATACAAATATATATATTAAAAATATCTGTGGATTCAGACCCCTGCCCAGGACCTGAGACCCCTGCAACCACTGGTCCTCCAGCCCCTGGAGTCTCCCCAAAGGTCAGCCTGGTTAGATCTGTGAGCGCTGTGGGCTCAGGGCACAGAGTAGTTGCGGAAGCTCAAGACCTCCCAGCCAGGTTCCCTGACTGAGACCAAAATCCCTAAGGTTTTGACCTGTGTTCACTCAACAGCCTTTACCTCAGGTGACACAGATGAATCGGCAGATGTCAGCCCTAAGGGAGTAGGTGCTTTACAGACGGGAGAGGGAGGCACGGAAAGGTGGGGCATGATTGTGGGCAGTCATACTGTGGACCCGGCTCCAAGGCAGGGACACTGAAGTCAGAGAACTAACTACACAGAATCATATAATTCTGTCTGTCTGAAAAAAAAAGAAAGTTAAATTAAATGAATAAAATGCTACACACACATAAATTAGTAAATAGAACTTCAAGCAGTTACCCAGTGCTCATGAGGATGCAGTGAAACTGACATTCTCACCCTAACTGGTTTGGCTCAGTGGATAGAGCGTTGGCTTGTGGATTAAAGGGCCCCAGGTGTGATTCCGGTCAAGGGCATGTACCTTGGTTGCCGGCACATCCCCAGTAGGGGGTGTGCAGGAGGCAGCTGATGGATGTTTCTCTCTCATCGATGTTTCTAACTCTCTATCTCTCTCCCTTCCTCTCTGTAAAAAAATCAATAAGATATATTATAAAAAAAAACTGACATTCTCCTTCATGCATTAGTGGCAGTAGATTAAACTGGCAAAACTTTGTTAAGATGCACGGCATGCAAGCAGGTGAGTCTGAGGGCTGGGGATAGAAATGGAGGTTGACTACAAATGGAATGAGGGGTTGTTCGGGGGGGGTGATGGAAAGGCTCTAAAACTGGATTGTGGTGATGGTTGCATGACTCTAAAAATTTACCAAAAAATCATTAAATTATACACTTTACAACTGGAACATTTTATAGTATTTTAATAAAACCTCAATAACTCTGCTTGTTTGTTTGAATTGGGAGGCTTGGACGTAAACCCAGTCCATCTGAGGCCAGAAGGTACCATCACAACAGAAGAGTACACCACAGTTAGAAAATGCCCATCATCTAGGCCAGTGGTCATCAAACTGCGGCTCGCGAGCCACATGCGGCTCTTTGGCCCCTTGAGTGTGGCTCTTCCACAAAATACCACATGCGGGCACA
>NW_006297390.1:237361-239068 GCF_000327345.1 Myotis davidii | reverse complement strand
CATGGCCCATGTGCAGAAGTCGGTATTTTGTGGAAGAGCCACACTCAAGGGGCCAAAGAGCCGTGTGTGGCTTGCGAGCCACAGTTTGCCGACCACTGATCTAGGCCGCAGCAATATCCTCGGTTGGTTTCCCAGATAAAATACACACGTACTGCCGGGGTTCTTGTCTCAGCATCAAGAAGGGTTCAGGAATCTGGAAAAGGGGCTGTGCGTAGATGACATAGGAATCCAGGGACTAATAAAGAGTCCGGAGACGAAATATAATTTTGAAAGGCATTGGGGGTCAGAGGACCTTCAGCTAAAGGAACTGAAGAGTCCCTCCTTGTCTAGGACCCTTGCGGCTAAACGGGCTCGCCTAACGAGGCAGCCTCTGCTACCATGTAAGCAGTTCCAGGAGGCTGGCTCGTCCTCAGAAGCCTAGTGTTTTTAAGGGAAGCTGCTGTAACTGGGAGCCAGGCCTCACCCCCACCCAGGATGCCCTCAGATAACACCTAGGACTCTACATACACCCCTGCCAGGGACCTACTACCTCGGCTGGGGTCCCACGATCAACGAATCTCCAGCCACCCTGGGCGCAGGCTCTTGTGAGTTCTGAAGCATGCTCCCCCCTGACCGGCCCAACGCCTTAGCCCGGGACACTGCAACCACACAAGCAGCAGACACAGGAGCAGCCCACTCCAGTCCAAGGAGCAGCAGCTATCAGCTGTGTGAGCAGCCCGCTCTGTCATCCAAGGAGCAGCAACCACGTGAGCAGCCTGCCCACAATTGAGGAGCAGCAGCCCCACGCAGCCTGCCCCCATCCGAGGAGCAGCACCTGCACGAACAGACAGACCGACCACACCTGAGGAGCAGCAGCCCTGCGCAGCCTACACTGGTCCAAGGAGCAGCATCCACATGCAGTCTGCACCTGTCTGACGAGCAGCAGCTGGGTGAGCATCCCTGCCCCATCTGAGGAGCAGCAGGCACACCTGCAGCTCACCCTCACCTGAGGAGCAGCAGCCATGCAAGCAGCCCTCCCCCCATCTGAGGAGCAACAGCTACACGAGCAGCCCACACTCGTATGAGGAGCAGCAGCCCTGTAAGCAACCTGCCCCTGTCCAAAGAGCAGCAGCCTCACGAGCAGCCTGCCCCATCTGAGGAACAGCAGCAGCGTGCAGCCAGCCCCGATCCAAGGAGCAGAAGCCATATGAACAGCCCGCTCCTGTCCAAGGAGGAGCAGCCATGCTCAGTCCACCCGACCTGAAGAGCAGCAGCCTCGTGATCAGCCCACCCCTGTCCAAGAAACAGCAGCTGGGCGAGCAGCCTCACCTACCAACCAGAGGAGACACCACTGCTGCGAACAGCACCCACCAGAGGAGCCGCTGCCAACTGAGGAACAGCCACTACTGCAACAACTAGAGGGGAAACTGCAGCCCGAGGAATCACTGCCACCCAAGGAGCAGCCCCTGCACAACTTGACATCTAGATCAGTGGGTGAGACCAAAAATGGGTAGACAAAGAAACCCCCAAAGGAAAGAAAATGAGAAATTGTCAGAAAAGTGGCTAAGTAAAACAGAGGCATGCAATATGTCAGAAAAAGAATTCAGAATAAGGGTCCTAGGGTGCATAAATTGGTTGGAGGAAAAATCAACAACGTATGTAAGAATCAAGAAGACATAAAGAGTGATATAGCTGCAATAAAAAACACCATGGAACGTTTAAACAGTA
>NW_006297390.1:232299-233172 GCF_000327345.1 Myotis davidii | reverse complement strand
AAAATAAAATAGAATCCTGCAAAAAAAAAAAGTACGAAGTGGAAAATTGGGTCTCTGAATGGTTTGCCTCAAAACAAGAAAAGTTCTATTGGGAGGGTATCCACAAATTACCTGAAAGATGGGGGAAATGTGTAGCTAGCGATGGACATTACTTTGAATAAAGCACTGTTGATATTTTTCTTGAAATTATCATGTTTTGATTACAAAATCCACATTACTGACCGATACACCTGGTAATTTCATGCAACTAAAGCTTTCTCCTGTGGGAGCCTCTAGAAATTTTTTTTCCAGAGGTACCCCAAACGAAGAGAAAGGCAATCCATGCATTTCTCTGATAACAATATCTATGCTGACGTTTTTCACAGTAAATTACATTCACTCTAACGAATGACCTTCAGCCATAAAGTATTGTTACAAGTCCCTGACCAGGAATATGCACAGTCAGCTTTCACTTTATAAAGAGACTAGAGGCCCAGTGCACAAATTCGTACACATCAAAAGGAAATTAATTAGAAGAAATATTTTAGATGCCAGGGAGGGGCCACGGAAGGTTGGCTCCAGGGCACATTCAGCCTGTCTCACCCAGTCCCGATCAGCGGGACCCCAGCAGAACACAAGTCCCTGACCAGGAATATGCACAGTCAGCTTTCACTTTATAAAGAGACTAGAGGCCCAGTGCACAAATTCGTACACATCAAAAGGAAATTAATTAGAAGAAATATTTTAGATGCCAGGGAGGGGCCACGGAAGGTTGGCTCCAGGGCACATTCAGCCTGTCTCACCCAGTCCCGATCAGCGGGATCCCAGCAGAACCTGACCTACAGGTTGGAGCATCTGCCCCCCGGTGGTCAGTGTGCGTCACAACGACTGGTT
>NW_006297390.1:226465-231941 GCF_000327345.1 Myotis davidii | reverse complement strand
TATCTTAGCATATGAGATTCCTAGAAGACTCTTGGATGTACCTTGAACATTTCTATCAATTTTGCCAAATCATCCTCCAAAAATGTTGTACCACTTTAAATTCCCACCAGCAACCATGCGTATGCCCTCTGTCCTACTTTGATGCCAGTATCATTGATTTCCCCCTAGAAGCTTCCCTCCCCTGAGCCGGGACTGCTTGGCACTTGAGCCAAGCTCACTGTTCAGCCCAGGACTTGATTTCCCGAGATAGAATTCTGGAGGAGGAAAAACAGTTTTCCTCTACCCTTCTGAGTTCTTGGCAGAGGCCCTTGTAATGAAAGACAGATTACCAAGAGAAAAACTAAAGTTCATTAACATGTGTACCTCATGTATATGTGGGAGATCCCAGGGAAAAATGAATAACTCCTCAAGGTGGCTTAGAATCCAGATTTAAATACCTTCTTCCTAGGGAAAGGGGACGGGATATGTAGGCCTCTTAGAGGCGCGCACATGATTTTTAGGAAAGATGAATGGGGGTGGGGGAGATAGTTTGTAACAAAGTTTGGGTGTGATGTCAACTTCTAGTCTCCTGTCCTGTGACAGGAGTCAGTCTTCACTGGCTGATGGCATTTTCCCATCAAGGGAACCTTTTGGGGGGGTCCGATTTTAGGCAGAGAAGGAGACTTCAGTGAAAGCCTCTCCTTGCATTTGCTGCTTTTCAAGCATCTGCAGGTCAAGATCGTCAATATAACAACATGGCATATGTTGGGGTGGCCTGTTCTCTGACCTTCAGAATAAACCCAACAAAAGCCTCTCCGCCGCCATCCGCCTCCGCCACCCGGCTAACGCCAAGGAGTCACAGCGCCAGCGAGAGCGGTCCTTCTCCGCCCACCAGGAGCGTGGAGATGCGGCGGGGGGCGGGGCTGCGTCTGCCCGGTGTTTTGCATACTGCACCCACAATACCCCGCGGCTCTAGGACGAGCTTGTACGGTAAAACTAGTCAATAGATGAGAGATTTACGTGATGAAAGACACCTGAAGTAAGCGCAGCAATAGGAGATGTTGTATGATGTAGCGCCATAAGAAGCCAGGTCAAATGGAAGCGTAAACTATATCACTGTAACTGCAAAAGGAACTTTTCTCTTCGCCTTTAAATTCTTATCCCAGTTCCGTTTGGAACCAGTGCTCTTCGCAAATCTTTGCGGGTTCCGTCCGGCGCCTCCTGACGCCTCATGACCGTGGCCAAGCTTGGCCAGGCCCATTGGTGCGCGCATGGGCCCCATCTGGCGTCATAGGGTGTCGTGGCGCCCCGCCTCTCCCCTCAAAGCTTGATTTGGCGTTAGGGCGGCTATGCCAGGTGCCAGGGGTGCCAGGCTAGGAACCAGCAACTCGCCGGCTGGGGACGGTCACTCTGAACCCCGGCGCGAGGGAGGAGTGGTTTGCTGAGCCGCGGTTTTCTTGTCTGTAGGTTTTTGCCTTCCCTCCCGCTGTCTCCTTCCTCTATAACGTGTGCTATGTACTTCGCATGCCTACACCCCAACATTCATTCTATGCCACGCGCTTCCACTCCCTCCACAGCCCCGCACGCTCCAACATTCTAGGCAGGGCCTGGCCGCATGCAGCGCACCAGGCAGGAGCCGAGACAGGGGTTCTGGGGCCAGGACCCTCAGCAGCCGCCCTGAAGGACAATGGACACCTCCGTCTGCTGGAAATGGCTCTAGGGAAATGAGCACACAAGGGGGCGTCAGCTCTGCTTCCTCGTGTTGAGCGCCCAGCCTCAGGGAGGCACACGGGGCCTCCGACAAAGGCCAGGACATGGCAGCTGGTGGGGCGGCTGTTCTCAATGAATCGTGTGCTAAGGGAGGGAGGAGACTGCAGCTGGCGCCCACAGGTTGAGGAAAGCCTTCCACACCTACCTGTCGGGTGTCATAATCCTGGGAGCCCCACAGCCTGAGTGGGCACACAGACCCACACCTGCGCTCCCACAACCAGGAGGCTACAGTCCTTCTCTTCCTGTGCTCTGCGCGGTGCCTGCATTCAGTAGATGATCAAAAATGCACTCTCTTGGAATTATTATGGATCGCCTCCTCCCCCCCACCCCATCCCCCAGATCACTTGTTAGTTGCAAAGGGGAAAAATAAATTTTTCCAATGGAAAGGCCAGGCCCACTTTATCCCCTTGCCCTGGGGCAGGCGCTGGGGGTCTCTGATAGGTCCAGCAAGGCCCAATGCGCATGGGCTCCTGAGCAGGGACATTCAGCCAGTCTGGCCAAGAAGGAGAATGTTAAACTCAGTTTATTGTTATTAATATAACGTACGCTGTGAAAGCCCCACGTGCCGGCGGCTGCTGGATCCAGCAGTGCAGTCTAGAGCTCACTCCCACTTAATAGACACACGAGACCCATGATGCCAGTGCAACTTCACCAGGAGTCAAAATGGTGGCCGGCCTCTGGACAGCGCCTGGCCGCCTTGGAGAGTCGCCGTCAAGAAAATGAACAAGTGGGGAAAGACGGTTCTAACCCTAAACCACAAGAGATGGAGGAGGGTTGAAGGCCTCGCTGTCCTGGGAACAGAGCAGGCAAGTTAGAAGCTTGGCTGGATTTGGCCTCCTACTGGCCAAACACCTGAACAGCCATAGGCTAATTCCCCCATTCAAAATTATATTTCGTCTCCAGACACTTTATTAGTCTCTGGATTCCTATGTCATCTACGCAGAACCCCTTCTCCAAATTCCTGAACCCTTCTTGGCGCTGGGACAAGAACCCCGGCACTGGGGCATGTTGAGAGTTAAACTGGGACTGGAGAGGGGGCACTGAGCCAATGACCCTCCAGCAGGGGCTGGGAGGAGGACAGTGCAGGAACCAGGTGGAGAATGTCAGGCAGAGGGCCTAGCTGAAGCAAAGGCCTGCGGTAGAGCCAGGAGAAGGCCCGCTGCCTGAGCAGAGCAGGTGGCCTAGTGGGCGGACACCTTGTGGAGGGTCCGTGGGGCTCTTGGTGCATTGTGGGCAACGGAGGGTCCTGCCCCAGTTCACAGGCTGAGATTGTTACTTTTGTCGTTTCTGCTGCATCATGCCTGTGTTGTCTGAAGTGTCCAGAGGCACATAATGCCTTTTTGCAGAGAGCAAGGGGAGCGCCTGAACCCCCAGGAGGCGCCCACAGCCTCTGCTGAAGGGCCCAGTCCTCGGTCCCACCCTGACCCTCTGGGGTCCGGCTAGGAGCCCAGACACTGCAGGGAGAGGATTGCCATAGAGGGGGCTGCCGGAAAGGGGCGCCAAGCCATCTGCTCCTGCAGGGCCCCCCGCCCCTGTGCCAGACACCAAAACCCCTGGGCTGTTGTTGCTCAGACTGAGGCCTGCCCTGCACCCGTCCCCAGCTTGTGATGGAAGAGTAATAATAACTCACATCCACTAGGGGGCCTCCCCACACCCCGGCCCGGCAGCCAGACAGGCTTAGGGAAGGAAACAGGCCTTTGGTTAAAGTGCACATTGCCTGACTGTCACAGCCCCTGAACACGCCTCGGGGGGAAGACGAGGAGAGAGGTGGCCCAGTGAGACATCACAGGGCACGGGAGGTCTTGTGGTGTGTTCCACCGGGTTGTTCTGTACCTTTCCCCAACACAGGCCTTAAAAGGAAGGCCACCCCCAGGCAGAGTGGAGAACTGGCCCTTTTCCTGCCTGTCCACCGTAATGTCACACACAGCAGGAAGCGTGCGTATGGATTATTGTTTATTTCACTTTGACGATTGGGAAAACACCAACATGTGAGAGGGAACCAAAGCTAACAGGTGTCTGTACTGGCAGTTAATTGGGTAATTTTGTGAAAATAAAGATGCGCCTGTTTCACGAACAGCACTCAGTCACTGCCTGGGCTGGGACCTTTGCCATGAAGGCCGAGGTGCCGGTGAGAAAGCCATCGCCCGCCCAGCGCCTTCCACCTCGCAGGCACCTGCAGCCCCTAGGACAGCCCGTTACCCACTGGCTTATTCCGAGATTCCCTTTCAGCCAGCGAGGCTTTGCCCGGACGCAGTTCTCCGGCCACGTGGCTCGCTTGGCAGCGCGCGAGGTAGGTTCTCTGCGTTTTGCAGATGTTCCTTTTCTTGCTTTGACCAGAGGCCGGCCCACGTCCAAGGTCGGAACAGCCTCACAGCCGCCAGGCTGCCTGAGCCTAACTCTTCAAATCCGGGGGGATGTTTTCCTCGTCCACAGGCTGTTTCGGCTTCAACTGGCTGCTCAGGGTTAAGAAGGAGTAGCGCAGGCCCCCCGCCATGCTGAGAGGGGGAGAGAGGGGAGGATAAAGAACCCCGGCAGCTGCCCCACCTCTGTACGCAGTCAGCTTCCTCGGAAGGGAGCTAGCGAGCCCCGTGTTATCCCTGTTTGAGGGTTACTTGGTGAGAATTACCCCTTTATTTCAGAAATCTTTGAGGGCAGAAAAAAAAGAGTAGATCAAATCTAACACAGAACTTGGTTGAGAAAATAAGCACTGGTTATTACTGAGTAAACTCTACATTATTATCCCAAAATAGCACGCCATGTCTGGGACCCCAAAATGCCCAAAATACTTTTAAAATGCCCTTTAAAAGTATTTTGGTCTCTCCTCCCGCTATCCTCAGCATGTGGCGCTTTGACGTGCACGAGTTTAACGCGGCCACTGCACCAGAGGGAGACAGACAGGGGCTCTTCCGGGAGGAAGGCGTGGATTAAAGCTGACCTCAGCCCTAGAATGTTCATTACTCCTGACACACGAGGGGAAACAGATGAACTGAGTGGTTTAAGTGAAATTATCTTAGAAATTGGCATGTCAAACACTACTCCTTCGCTTCTAACACACTAGAGGCCCAGTGCACAAAATTCATGCACGGGCGTGGGGAGGGGGTATCCCTCAGCCCTCTCACAAACCCTCGGGTAGGGTGCCTAGACCTGGCTGGCAATCAGGGCCTATCGGGGCTTTCCTTCCCCCAGTTGCTGGCAGCTGGCCCTGCCTCCACCACTGCCACTGCCTGCCATCTGTGCGGTGCTGCACCCCACTCCCCACCATTGGTCGCCTCCCTCTCTGGGCGACAGGCGTGGGGTGTGATCGCTTGGCTGGCCTGGGCCTCCCTCTGCGGGGCAATCAATCACGGGGCTCTGCGATCGATTGCCCAGCAGAGGGAGGCCACACCCACTCAGCCGTGGATCCGCGATTGATGGCTGCGCAGAGGGTGGCCTGGGCCTCCCTCTGCTGGGTGATCGTGAGGCGATGGCGGGGCCCCTCAACCAATCACATCACATCCACCTTGGCTGGCCTGGAGCCAGTGCGTGTCATAGCATGGTCGTCCAGACGGTCGTTCTGCTGTTCAGTCATTTGGTCAATTTGCATATTATGCTTCTATTATTATAGATTAGTCAGACTTTTACAAATTCATATTTTGCAAAAATGAGTTCACTTAAAAACCTCACTTACCAAATATTTAACCCTATGAAGTTCAACACAGAGAAAACGTAGTCCCCACCTAACATCCCA
>NW_006297390.1:225423-226396 GCF_000327345.1 Myotis davidii | reverse complement strand
GTCAGTCATTGTAAAAGTGAAGAATTTAGGGGGAAATACATGTCCATGGTGAAATCTAAAACTAAGTCTTTTAGTTGCTTTGCACATAGTAGGTGCTCACAGAATGTTGGATGAATGAATAAAAATCCATTGCAGATAAATAAAATGAAGTGAACTGTGGATTGGCAATCACAGAAGATGGCATTAATTATGCTTCACACACAGGAAGCAGGGGTAAGAGTTGGGTAATAACCAACTTTCCAGACCCCATCTCTCTACCATCACCGGGTCATGAACTTTCATTATATCGACCCTAAACTTGAACGGAGCAGAGACGTCTCATCAATTCCAGGCGGCGCTCTGCCCAGCGTATCCCAGGAGGCCTCTGGGCAGCCTGCGGACAGCCTCCCGGGCCCAGGCAGCTTCCCCACCTAGTCCACGTGAGTAGGAAGACAAAGCAACGTGGAAGCGAATGCAGACCCCTGTCCTCTTCATCCATGTGTGGCTGCAGCTGCCTGCACACACACACACACACACACACACGCCCAGGGCCCACGTGAGCGGGGCACCCTGTCACTGAGCGGCCCTCTTCACAAGGGTTCCCTTTCTTCGCTGGCAGATCCTCCCAGGAAACCAACGTGCAGATGGCAGGGCGCCTCGGTGAGCGCGGGAGGTTGGCCATGTTTCAGCTTTTGACTCCATTTCCCAGCCATGCCCCTGCACGACCCCCAATTAAAACATCACAATGTGCCTCCCCTTTTCCAATTAGCTAGTCCTCCCTCCGTTTTCTGGGTTAGAAGACGGAGGAAGTGATTACCCAGGCACAGGTGGAAATGTCACAGCCTCCCTTCTTACTCCATTAATAACAATAAAATCAAACTCGGTTTCTATGGCGAAGACGGGGCTCACAGGAAGTCCCGATTCCACTCCACATCCCCGGCTTCACCCCTTACCTTGATGGCTCCCACCACGGCCGTGGTCAGCGCCGAGTTGT
>NW_006297390.1:223870-225366 GCF_000327345.1 Myotis davidii | reverse complement strand
ACCTGAGCACGTGAGAACCACGGGCTGCTCAGTTGGTGAGTGACCCCGCGGGCACTTGAATGGGCTTTAGAACCTACATATTAAAACGTCTTTTTAACTCTGCCCTTTCACAGGAGAATGGTACGTCATGCATTTGCCAGACTTCCTCCCTTAAGTGCCTTTTTTATTTTGTCTGTCTCTTTCCCATTCATGTTTCCTCAGAAAGGGGGTAAGAACAATGAGATTTTTTTAAACGATCTGAAATCTTTTGTTTGCCAGCTACTCTACAGCACTGGGTTTTAATCCCCTCTGTGCATCAGAATCACCTGGTGCACTTTTTTATTGTTGTTAAGCCTCACCCGAGGATATTTTTTCCATTGATTTGTTGTTTTAGAGAGAGTAGAAGGGAGGAAGGGAGAGAGAGGGAGAGAGAGAGATGGAGAGATAGAAACATCGATGTGAGAGAGACACATTGATTAGCTGCCTCCTGCACATGCCCTGACCGGGGCAGGGATAGAACCTGCAACCCAGGCACGTGCCCTTGACTGGGAATTGAACCTGAGAGCCTCCGGTGCACAGCCCACACTCTAACCCCTGGCCACCAGCCAGGCACCTGGTGCCCTTTTCCACACCGTGGTGCCTTGCAGAGGCCCCTCTTCCAGTGGTGCGGGGGGCCCGCAGGCAGTCTCGACTCTGTGAGGAAGCCCATGAGCAGCCAGCGCTGAGAAGCACAGGTGTCAGGAGGGAAAATCGGCGAGTAGCTGCTGGTTTTGAACAAAGGCGATGGACGTGAACGGGTGTCCATGTCAGTGACGCCCCTGCATCTATCACCAAAGTTAACATGACAGGCAGTCAACCCTGTCAGTACTTCATACCCACTTGTCAATGGAATGACCACAGACTGTGCCCAGGCACCAGACAGGAGAATATACCCGCCCGGGAGAGAATCTACAACCCAGCCACAGGGACAGGAAGAGATTCATTTCAACCAAGGAGTCAAGGAAACTGGCTTCA
This sequence comes from Myotis davidii, assembly GCF_000327345.1. Classification (NCBI taxonomy): domain Eukaryota; kingdom Metazoa; phylum Chordata; class Mammalia; order Chiroptera; family Vespertilionidae; genus Myotis; species Myotis davidii. The sequence goes on along the minus strand of NW_006297390.1, from coordinate 224,373 downwards.
ACCCAAGTGGGGTGCAACATACCACCCACCTGAATCGGGTGATTAAATGCTGACAGAGATCACAATCAACACAGGGCGGGGGGTGGGTGGGGGAGAGAACAACACTGGATTTTAAAGCCAAATCCCAGTTGGAAGGCAGGAGCAGAGGGAACCCTAAGACAGGACTTAGCCAGTGCGCCTGGAGGATAAATCCTGCGGGAAGTCAGCGCTCAGTCTCCAGTCCAGGCCCAGATCTCTCACTGCTAGTGAGAATCAGAACAGTAATGGTGTTTGGCCTGAGATGTTTATTATTTTACTAGAGGCCCACTCACAAAAATGTGTGCACTCAGGGGAGTCCCTCAGCCCGGCCTATGCCCTATTGCAGTCTGGGACCCCTCGGAGGATGTCCACCTGCTGGCTTAGGCCCGCTCCCTGGGGGATCGGGCCCAAACTGGCAGTCAGACATCCCTCTGGCAGCCTGGCAGCCCTCGGGGGATGTCCACTTGCCAGCGGGGAGCAGGCCT
>NW_006297390.1:217521-223665 GCF_000327345.1 Myotis davidii | reverse complement strand
GGGGCTGATGGCTGTTTTCAGGCTGGCCACACATTCTTTAGGATGAGGGGTCCCCACTGGGGTGCCTGGCCATTCTGGGTGAGGGACTGAGGGCCATTTTCAGGCTGGCCAAGCCCCCCGGCAACAGAAGCTCCCAGCCTCTCCTTTTTTTTATTTTTTACTCTTGGATTTATTTACCTTCTATAATTGAAACTTTGTAGCCTTGAGTAGAGCTCAGAGCCAGCCAGGGTGGGCAGGAAGCTTGGCTTCCTCCATCGCCAGGGGCAACCCAAGCCTCTTGCTCACTCCAGCTCCGTGGCCACAGCCGGCTGAAAGCAGGTATCTGGGGTTTATTTATCTTCTATAATTGAAACTTTGTTGCCTTGATTGGAGTTCAGTGCCTGCCACGGCAGGCGGGAAGCTTGGCTTCCTCCATCACTGGGGCAACCAGGTCTCCTGCTTGTTCCAGCTCTGTGGCTGCTGGCCACCATCTTGGTTGGGTTAATTTGCATATAGTTGCTCTTGTTGGCTGGTGGGCGTGGCTTAAGGCATAGCGAAGATAAGGTCAATTTGCATGTTTGTCTTTTATTAGTGTAGATTAGGAGGGGTGATAGAGAACAAAGATTAAAGTACATCACGGGTTAACATAAAGCTGAGGAACAGACTCAATTACAGTCTTCAATTTTGTAATTCTCAGGAAAATATCTGTTATCGAGGTAATTGCAATAATTTGACAAGTGAGAGAAGCCGCCATCTTGGCCTGTGTGGCTTTAATTTGAAATGTGCGGCTCACAGACTTGCAGGTTTCATCTGGAAGGAGTCGGGGAATCTGAGTAAATCGGTGCGCGCTGCTCGCATGTTGAAAAGAAGCTGATTTACGACATTTTCAACTTTGGTTTCTTAGGTTTCAAAGGGCTGCTTTGCTGTGCAAAGCCACCAGGTTCATCAGCTTTGCTAGGGCCTCATTAGGCCTGAAATTACTGGGGGAAATCAGGTAAAGCAGATTGTAAATGCAGTTTTAAAAGGTTAAAAACCTTTTAATTCACTAAGTTGTAAATGGAACTAATTTACAGTAAATTGTTTAGGAGATTTTAATCAGTTAAACTTTAGGTAACAAACCATTAATCAAATAATGAAAGTAAAATTATGTTTATGCAAAAATTACTGGCTTTATAAATAGAGCAGCAGTATTTATATATTAAAGGCTTAACGAAATCTCCGTTTTAATTTTTACATTTTTAATAAATTCAACATTAATGTAGAGCCCCGAGGAACTATGAATAATCCTGCTCGTGCATAAAATGAAAAGATTAAAAAGCGCAGCCTGCGGTTGTGCGTGGTGGCTCTGCTGGTCCCGGGGGTAAGAGACAGTGCCCCCAGCATCTGCTCTGCAGGAGCTCAGAGTCTACATCAGAGAGTGCAGCCCAGGGCAGGGGACCACGCCAACCCGGACACAGGAAAGCGTCCAGCAGGTTTCCTCATCGGCACTGTGGCCTCACACCAGGGCCAGCATGGACGTCCTTTAGTTTTATTTTCACTTTGGTTCCTATCCCAGGGTTCTGGTCATGCATTTTCTCCATCCCACATTTTAGTGAAACCATCTGGGCTGTGTTCAGAATCACGGACACCTTGGATCTAAGACTCCAATGTCCAACTACCAAGAGTGTGGGCAACCTAGATCTTGGTAACAGATGGCATCTCCACAGAAAGGCTGCACTTCTTAGTGTAACCACTAGGTGTCCCCAAAGAGGATAAATATAAAACCACTGAGATCAAAGTAGTGTTGTTTTTTTTCCTAAGAAACATAATGTATTTCTATATGCAAATAAGTACCTGTGCAATCCTTTGGTAAAGACCCAGGTTCTAAACTAAAAGAACCTCTACTAACTCAGTCCAAAGGAAACCACACCACTTTTAACACCAAAAGCTGACCTGCATACGATAGTTTGGATTTGGGCACCTGTGGATGAACAAAATGCAAAGATATTTAAAAGCACTGCAAATACTCGGCAGCTTTTTTCCATTCTGCATTTTTTAAATTGCATATCATCTGTGTACATTTGAAAAATAATAGCAGATCTATACTAATAAAAGGGTAATATGCTAATTAGACTGGGAGACCTTCCAGACAAAGCCATGGTGGCGGGGCTGAGGCAGAGGAGGCTAGGGGCAATCAAGCCGGCGTAGTTGTGGGTGATCAGGCCAGGATGGGATGGCAGTTGTGGGGGATCAGGCTGGTGGAGGGGCCGTTGCGGATGATCAGGCTGGTGCTGGGGGTAGGGGCAGTTGGGGCAGTCAGACATCCCCCAAGGGTTCCCAGATTGGAGAGGGTGCAGGCCAGGCTGAGGGACACCCCTCTCCCCCCGCACGAATTTCATGCACCAGCCCACTAGTATATGATATACATCTATTTAGATAGCAGATGACAGCTATGCCCAAGGGATAGGGGTGCCCATGTGGACAATCCTGGACCAGAACCCCTGCTCAAAGGTTTCTTCCTGTTTCTGCAAATGACACACATACACAAATATTTACCCAAGCCTGACTGGCACACTGGTGGCAGTCACAAACAGAACTTAATGACCTCATTTACAACCTGCTCTGGTTACCATCCCATGCACAAGCGTATATAGAAATTCAAAACAGATGTTTAGATACTAAAAGGCATTTAACACTCCTGCACGGACCACAATGGCACCCAGAACATGGCTGTTCTATAATTCCAGGTTTCAAAGAATGTCAAGAATTCTCATCTTGCCATCTCTGGTAGGACTCTCCAACCCCAGGCCTCCGTGATGTGTGAGGACGCTGGTCATGGGATGAATAGGACCCGTCTTCCTAGGACAGTGATGGCGAACCTTTTGAGCTCGGCGTGTCAGCATTTTGAAAAACCCTAACTTAACTCTGGTGCCGTGTCACATGTAGAAATTTTTTGATATTTGCAACCATAGTAAAACAAAGACTTATATTTTTGATATTTATTTTATATATTTAAATGCCATTCAACAAAGAAAAATCAACCAAAAAAATGAGTTTGCATGTCATAGGTTCGCCATCACTGTAGAGCATCGATCATATACTAAGATTTGTTTGCTGGGGAATTATGGCAATATCTGCAAACCTCAGAGCTCTGTCGTCCCTTCGCCCAGCAATCCACAGCATCTTGTTTCTCTCGTATGCCGCATCTCGCCAGTATCAATGACAGTTCAAAGAATAGAATACTTTTTATCCCCTGAGTAGGGAAACTTGATGCTTTTGTGTTTTTATTAAGGAATACATTACTGCTTCCGTGGGATTAAAGGGCCTGTACTGGGGCAGAAACATATTAGGATAATTGTCCTCGGGCCTGGGGGCGGGTGCCAGTGGCTGGTATCAGTGAATCGGAACCTGTCATTTCTCAGCGAGATTAAGAAGACCTGCAGAACCAGCTTTTAAAATCCAGCTGCTCAGCTCACTTCCCGTCTGTGTTTTACAATCTTCGCTCCCACAGCCCCGCTTATCTTATACGCTTTGTTCACAAACTCCTGATTACAAATAGCATTTCTTAACGCTGAGTCCTTCACCATTTCTCCAAAGAAAAGCCCCTCTTCTTCACCATTCCATTGGCTTTTAAATCACATTTTTAAAGTGTTATAATTTTTTAAATTTATTTTCAACTTGGAATAGAGGTCCGGTGGTTGAAAAAGTTTGAAATGCAAACTTGAAAGCAGTGACTACAAGTAGGAGGCTGAGCGTCTGAGACCTCTGGGGTCTGGGGTGGATGCCCCTTGAGCAGGGACCTGAGAGAAGGGACAGCCCAAGCCCAGCGCCAGTTGTTCTGAAACCCAAGGACGTTCTCAGAGCTCACACTGGTTGCTACTACAGCAAAGAAGCAATGGGCCCATCCCAGTGTCCTTTAAACGGGAAACTGCAGAAAGTTCTGGAAAACCCTCCAGGCCAAAATGGAAGCTTCTCTCTAGAGCAGCTTCAGAATGAACACTGGACCCTGGAGTAAAGTGTACACCACAGAAGAAAACTCTCAAATCCCTGCTAAGGTGGACCCAAATCTATCCGGAATGAACAAAGGACAGCAAGCCCTGGCCGCGTGGTGCAGTTGGTTGGAGCGTTGTCCCCTAGGTTGCAGGTCTGATTTCTGGGCAGGACACCTACCTCGGTTGTGGGTTTGATCCCTGGTTGGGGTGGGTACAGGAGGCAACCGATCGATGTTTCTCTCTATTTCCCTTCCTCTCTCTAAAATCAATAAAACCATATTCTCAGGTGAGAATTAGAGAGAGAGAGAGAGAGAGAGAGAGAGAGAGGGAGGACAGCCAAATTGAACAGGGTGGCCTCAAGAAACAGAAATATTAACAATATATAATACTTATTGAGCATTTCTATATGTGTCTAGCACTGTTCTAAGTGCTCTTTGCTCATTCAGTTCACAGAAGCCCACCTTATAAATCAGATACTTTAGCAGCTAAAGTTTAGCTCATTGTTCCCAGTTTGGAGGTAAGAAAACTGAGGGTCAACAAGGTTAAATAATTTAACCAAGAACCATCCTATATAATAAAAGCCTAGGTGGTGTCACGTGCAATGTCATCACAAGATGGCCACCACAAGATGGCCGGCAGGGGAGGGCAGTTGGGGGCGAGATCAGGCCAACAGGGGAGGGCAGTTAGGGGTGACCAGGCCTGCAGGAAAAGGCAGTTGGGGGCGATCAGGCTGGCAAGGGAGGGCAGTAGGGGGCAATCAGGCCAGCAGGGGAGGGCAGTTGGGGATAATTGGGGCGGCAGGGGAGCAGTTAGGTGTCAACCTGGCCAGCAGGGGAGCAGTTAGGGGCAATCAGGCTGGCAGGCAGAAGTGGTTAGGGGCCATCAGGCAGGCAGGCGAGAGGTTAGGAGCCAGCAATCCTGGATTGTGAGAGGGATGTCCGATTGCTGGTTTAGGCCCGATCCCTGGTATTGGGCCTAAACCGGCAATTGGACATCCCCCAAGGGGTCCCAGAGTGGAGAGGGTGCAGGCCGGGCCGAGGGACACCCTTCCCCCACCCCGTGCATGAATTTTGTCCACCGAGCCTCTAGTTGATAATAAGTGGCAAAGCCACAACTGAAACACAGACCATCTGATTCCACAGTTCAGACACTTAGCTGGTGGGATGATGTGATGATTTTAGTGTCCTCAAAAGACCTACTTAAAAAACTGAGACCTGGAAACCAAGATGGCGGCATAGGTAAACACCGGAGTTTGCTGTCTCGAACAACCACTTCAAAAATACAACTAAAAGATGGAATGGACATCATCCAGAACCACAGGAAGACTGGCTGAGTGGAAATTCTAAAACTAGAAGGAAAGAGAAAAGCATACCGAGTCTCAGAGGAGGCGCAGTGTGGAAGTAAAATACTAAGGTGCGGAGGTGCATGCGGAGAGGGCTGGCGGCTGAGGGCCTGGTTGTCGTTTTCAATCAGGAGGGAGTCTCAGGCTCTGAGCTTCAGTTCTGGGCGAGTCTCTGGGGACCCAGACTCATACGGGAGAAGCGGGACTGTCTGGCATTGGTCGGAACTCGAAGGCAGCTTTCTCTCAGAGGGGCATGCAGCGATTGCCGAGACACTGAGAAGCAGGGCCTCTGAGAGCAGCCATAACTGCTAGCCCCGCCCTGTTGATCCCGTGGGACATGCCCCACCCAAGCCCTGCAGGGAAGCTTTTGCTGGATAGCTCAGGCAGAGGCTAGATTAGCACCTCCTTAGAGATCCAGGAGCCAGTGTAACCAGAGGTCAGAGTGGGACCATTCAGTTTGGAGCTCCGTGGAACCATAAAGGACACACTCAGGGGGCAGACCCAGTGAGCACCAAAGCCCCATTGAAGCAAGTCTTGCCCCATAAGGGTGTCTCCAGCACAGAAGTTCTCCCACTGCAGACACAGCTAATTCTCACAGTCAATTGGCCTGGAAGTCAATTCCTCCCAGTGATACCTACAACAATCAAGGCTTAACTACAACAAGACTGTGCACAAAGACCACAAGGGGGTGCACCAAGAGTGTCTTCCTCAGGTAATTGAGGAGGCTGAACCACTGGGCCCTAGAGACACTCAGCACAGAAAACCACTTTATCAACACAGGGAAGCATAAAAAATGGGGAGACAAAGAAAAGGGACACAAATGACAGAAATGGAGGAAAGCAACCTACTGGA
>NW_006297390.1:211949-214344 GCF_000327345.1 Myotis davidii | reverse complement strand
GAGAGAGGATACAAATTATGAACAACAAATACACATCTATCAACAAGAGAATCTGAAAATCAAGTTGAGAATCTGATAAACAGAATGAACTGGTGATTATAATAAAATCAGGGGCATAGAATGGGAATGGACTGGCTATTCTTGGGGAGTAAAGGGGTGAGGGAGATGCGGGAAGAGACTGGACAAAAATCGTGCACCTATGGATGAGGACAGTGGGTGGGGAGTGAGGGCGGAGAGTGGGGTGGGAACTAGGTGGAGGGGAGTTATGGGGGTAAAAGGAGGAACAAATGTAATAATCTGAACAATAAAGATTTAATTAAATAAAAAACAACAACAACAACTGAGACCTACCAAGTTTTCATCCTTAAAGTTGGGTGAAATCCAAAATGTTAATGATTTCATCATTTTTCTAATTTATTTATAATTACTATGCTTTACGACATTTCATTTGCAAAGTGAGTACTGATAAAATAGTATATTAAAAACTTTTAACAGGAGAGTATTTGTTTTCTAAAAAGCACATTATTAAATGGGGGGGCGGTATATGGAACTACGTACACAGATGGGGTCAAGCCCCAGAGAGTGACAGCTCCCACCCAGCTCCACAGGCCACAGCACTTACAGGACAGCTCCCCCAGAGGGCTCACTTCTTGATTCCCTTCATGGAATGGTCTCTCTTCAAGTTTATAATAACACTAGAAGCCCAGTGCATGACATTCGTGCATTGGGGGGGGAGGGTGCCTCAGCCCGGTCTGCGCCCTCTTACAGTCCAGGACCCCTTGGGGGATGTCCAACTGCTGGCTTCATGTCAAACTAAGTGTCGGGAATCAATAGGCAACATCATGTTTGGAATAGAATGTGGCATGTGACATAGGTCCCAGTCCACTCCTCTGCTACAGGGGTACTTTCCAGAGAAAAGTGGAGAAGCCCAAACAAAGGAATTTTGACAGAACAGAGAGAATGTATATTTTTTTATATTACCTGTCAAGAGATGCCATAGACCAAAGCTTGTAGTTATCTATGATTTCTTACCCCAAAAAACAGGAAAGAAGAAACTGTATGATAAATAGGACATTCTTCCATTGGTTGAATTCAGTAGCCTGAAGGAAACGAATGATGAGATTAATAACATTACAGTTTAGATCTACTGGTTTTACCAAATTGTTTATTTTATTTAGTACAGGAACCAATTTCCCAAACATAAAATATGTATTTTTTAAAATCCTAGGCAGTACCAGTTATGTGAGATTGGGCAAATTACTTTTCTTCTCTAAAACCTCAGGTTCATTTTACAAAATAAGGGTTATTTTCTTAAAACTTCCTCAAAAAGTCGATCTGAGGATTTAATAAAATTGTTTAGAACCTTGCGGGTGACAAGAACAAAATGGTAGCTATGTTGCTATGGTTATCATTAAATCTTCACTAAAATTGTAGTCACAAAATCAGGTTACGTTTACTTTCGATAAAATAACCTTAGAAGAAAGTTTATTATAAAATTAATAATACTGGCTTTAGCCCTAACCAGTTTGGCTCAGTGGATAGAGCGTCGGCCTGCGGACTGAAAGGTCCCAGGTTCGATTCCAGTCAAGGGCATGTACCTTGGTTGCGGGCACACCCCCAGTAGGGAGTGTGCAGGAGGCAGCTGATGGACGTTTCTCTCTCATTGATGTTTCTGACTCTCCATCCCTATCCCTTCCTCTCTGTAAAAAATCAATAAAATATATCTAAAAGATAATACTGGCATTAATTATTAATTATGAACTTAAGAAAACTTTAAGTTTTCAAGAACTTGCAAATACTTAGGAAGTATCATAAACAAGTAAACAGTTATTTGCTATTTATGAAGCAATAAAGTACTTTGGTGGGGGAGCCAGTAGACAGAGAAGTTTAGGACTCGGTTTCTGCTCTTAGTCCCTAGCTAAGAAAATAAAATAAAACCTCTTGAAATGACAGGTGACAATAAAAAGGAGTATTTATTTATGATTTGTCTCTTGCCCGCCTCCCAAAATAATTTTCAGGTGACTCAATACTATACATAAGTATTGCTGAATAACATGATTAAATGAAGTTCTATTCACTTTCTGTTAAGAAATACTGTTAGCCAAGTTCTAATAATTTTATGTTCAAAATTATTTAAATCCTTAAGTTTATAATTCAAATTGTTTAAACCAATTAAGTAGAATTCTCTCATCTGATTACTACAACCTTGTCACACTTCACTGTCATTTCCTTAGTGATGCTTTGCCCACCTCTCTTATCAAAAAGATACACACTCCCTGGCCCGTTTGGCTCAGCAGTTAGCGGGTCAGCCTGAGGACCAAGGATCGGGAGTTTGATTCCCGGTCAAGGGCATGTACCAGGTTGCAGGGTTCCCAGCCGCAGTCAGTGCACGATC
>NW_006297390.1:194588-210472 GCF_000327345.1 Myotis davidii | reverse complement strand
TCTCTTTAACTGTCTCTGGAAATCAATGGAAAAGGTATCCTCGGGTGAGGATTTAAAAAAAAAAAGACACACATTAAATGTTGATAATTTCTGAAACTGGTTGCTGGGTACATGGGGATTGTTACACTGTTCTCTCTCCTTCTGTGTAGGTTGGAAAGTCTCCATCTTAAAGCTTTTTTTAAAAAAACAATGCTTACTTGTGAAAGAAAAGTATGCAATGAGTACAAACCTGTCATACTGACTGGCAAGCCCCAGGCCAATCAAAGGGGCAGGAGCATCCCCATGGCTGTAAGGTCAAAACCAAACAGACCACGGGAGGCTCTGTGTCTGAAAGATAAACGGGGAGCAGGAGGAAACCACACTCCCCCAACTGAAGCACTGACCTCCCCAAAGATGGCAGGCATGTGTGTGAACAGTGAGTGGAAGCTCTCTATTCCTGATGCCACTTAACCGGGGGGCGACGGAGGGATGTGCCTGAGTGACGACGGAGGAATGCTTTGCCCCTGAGAGTTGGACAGGCTTTAGCTTTGTCTCTCATAACGGTGAGGCCGTGTGAGCAGCATTTTAAAAAACAAGGTAGCAGGACGTGTATTTAAACACAGAAAATAATTCAGGAGTAACAATAGAGCACGTCTTCCTTTATACTTATTATTGCTGTAAAAATGTGTTGGTGTATGAATCCTTTCCATTTTGCATTTAAGGACTTTCTAATCATGAAAAAGGCATACTTATAGTTCATCAACTGTAACACACTCAATGTTCTTTGGCACATTGCCAGGCATAGAAACAGTCGCAGGAATGGGGAATACAGTACAGCCTGGCGAATACAGTCAATAATACTGCGATCACCACACATGGTGTCAGCGGCACGGATGCCGGAGTTACCCAGGTGATCACTTCTTAAGTCATATAAACGTGCCTAATCAATACACTGTACACCTGAAACTAATACGACATTGTGTGTCAACTATGATTTTAAATTTTTAAAATAATTTTTTAAAATAAGTAAGTACTTTGACTCAAACGACTAAAGAAAGTTCACCCACTGAGTGTTTTCACGGAGGCCCCATCTGTGAGCAATCGCTGCTATTGGCAGACCAGCTGCCTGTGAAGTCGAGGCCCAGGAGGGACCCCCACGCAGCGGCTCACCCCCTGCCCGACACCACTGCCCCCCTCCAGTCAGCCAGGAAAACCGACTCCGCAAGTGCTCCTGCCACCAACAACAGAAGCTGACATTTAGTCTGATTCACGAATCGACTCCTGGTGCAAACCACACTGGGCCGGCGAAACGCAGTGTCCTACTGCAGGCTGACACCTCTGCACAGAAAGTGCTTCTCCCTGGTGTCTGGTGCACAATCTGACACGGAGGCAGCCCCGGTGAAGATGACCCACGGGGAGAAGCTGTCCTGATTCAACCGTGGGCGCGGAAAAAGCCCTCCGCCCGCAAGGCTCTCCCGGGGCCTCGTGGTCAAACGGACGGAGGCGGGCGAGCAGGAGGAAGCAGCACATGTCATCACACGCTGTTTAGCCGGTTGGCTCACGGGAACCTAAAATTCCGTTCTGGTCACCATGCCATTCATGACACTGTTCCCACGGGAAGTATGCTTTTAGTTTCAATCAGCTGTTGAACGAGTTTCTAGGAATTTCTAGATTTCTACTTCAAGGAAGAAACGCAGGCCTTCTCTGCAACAGCCCTGAAATGCCACCTGTCAGCACAGGTGGACTCAGGGACTTCGAAGGAAAAACCCGATTCCGTGGCGATGGCATGGGACAAGTGGCGAGGGCCACTGCACCGCGGCTCATAATCTCGCCTTGTCCGTGGCTCAGAGCCTGCGGATGGCGGCTGAAGAGTGAATGCTTTCAGCCATCCTGCCTGCTCCTCCCCAGGGGGGGGTGTGCATGCTGGCACCCACACTGAGCCCCGCTACGCCAGGCAGCCCTGCCTGAGAGCTGGTGCTGCTGGGCAGTTCTCCATAGAGAACACGGGCATGGCTTTTGACTCCAGGGGCGCCGCTGCCAAGCCCACCCGCTGCCCCCTGGTTTTCCGAGAGGAATTGTGCAGGTGAGACAGCTCAGCTTCAGAATCAACGATCAGCCCTGCATCAGCCCAGGAGGCCCCGGAGCCGCAGCCTTCAAACCCCTGGAGGACAGCAGATGGGGCTTCCTCAGCCTGAGGGCTCCCCACCGCGCTGACGCCAACTCCAGGATCGCTGCCCGGCCGCTTGGACACCCAGGCCCAGCAATGAGGGTTAACGCCGCAGCAGGGTGTGGCACCTAGTGTTCCACTTGAACTTAACATCTGCCTAAGATGCAGGCAACGCTCCTGGAGGCGGCGTGGCTGGCAACTTCGGGGGCAGGGCTGGCAGGGCTGGCATTCCCGCGCTGCTGGTGTCCACACGCCCCCCAAGAGCCGGCCCCCACTCTCTCCAGCTGGGCCTCCGGCCTTCCCACTGACCCACCCCGTGTCTGTCCCTCGCTGGTGTGCAGCGCCTACGGGAGGGAGCAGGGCCGACAGCGAAAGAAAAGTACCTTCTCAAGATTTAAACACAGAGCCTGGGATAAGGGGACAAAGGGCACGATGTCTGGAAGTTGGCTTTAAAACATTCCAGGGCTGGGAGTGAAGGCACAGGGGAGGGACGCCAGGTGAATGGAAAGAGACCAGGCAGCGTGGAAGCTGGGCGGGCCCCTGAGTTCACTGAGTTATACTCTCTCCTTTGTCCAGGTTTTAAAATGTCCATGATCAAGGTAATGAATAAATAAGTTCACTTTTAACGTCAAAATTCCCTTCCCCAGGCTCCCCACCCCAGCAAGGAGCAGCGAGACCCACCCTCGGACTCTCATGGGGCTTCCCCCAAAGCCTCCAGCCACCTTCCAGGCCAGGAAAGGACATGCCTGGGATGTCGGCCATCCCGCTCTCATGGAATCCCGCAACCTGTTCCCCTTTTACTTCAGCGGCACCGGAGGCTACATACGGAAACGGCAGGCTGCTGGCCAGAGCGGCGGGCTCACCTGCCAGAGGTCCCCCGTGGAGGCGCTGAGGACGAGGGCCGGGACGATCATGAAGCAGGCGTTGTAGAAGAGCACTCCGTACTGGCCCAGCTCCTGCGACAACGGAAACTCCGCTCAGCAGCCGGTTCATCGCTGCCGTGAGCGTGTGCGGTTAGCAGGGGCACCCTGACCAGCTCTGGAGCGGACTATTTCCAGCACATTTCTGACATAAAGTGCTCCCCTTCAAGTGCACTGTCATCTCAGAATAAACATTCGTTTCACACGAAAAGGACAGATAAAACGGAGGGAGATGGATGACCTCCAAGGTTCCACCCTTCTCTGACATTCTAACTTTTTTTAAAGCAGGCTATTAAAAATAGGAACTCTGGGACAAAATAAAGAACATAAAAAAATGTTAATATATTGCCCTAGCCAGTTTGGCTCAGTGGATAAAGCATCGGCTTAGGTACTTGCAGGAGGCAGCCAATCAATGATTCTCTCTCATCATTGATGTTTCTATCTCTCTCTCCTCCCTTCCTCTCTGAAATCAATAAGAAAGGAGGGAGGGAGGGAGAGAGAGAGAGAGAGAGGGAGAGGGAGAGGGAGGGAGAGGGAGAAAGTTTTTTCCAGCTTTGGCCTTGCGAGCTCTTTTTTAAAAAAAAGTTAATATAAACAGAACTCCTTAGAAACATCTGCTCTTTCCATCGAAGAACCGCAGGTTAAGACACCAGGTATCTCATGTCCCAATCTCCCATAAATTTACTTCATTAAAGTGGCTCCACCACTTCTCCACCACTTTCCATACGGGGTGACATACTGTGACTCTCAAAAGGCAACAAACCTGCTTTTGTAAAACTGCCGGCACCAAAGAACAGACGGCTGTGCAGAGAAAGGCAGCCCGTGAACGCAGCCGGGGGAATGAGCCTGTCATCAGAGCAACCCCCTCCCCGACACAAAGAACGTGGAACAAAGAAACGCATGTCTGGCTCATCCTCGGAGTTTCCAGAACAGCTGGGTGGGGAGAGGGCTGGGGCCTCCACGGAGGCAGCAACTCAGAAGGAAAGCTCATCTGCCCACCAGCCCTCGGGACTGCGGACAGGACTTAGCCGCTGCCTTGCCCACAGAGGAGGAAACGGAGTTTTGAGGAAGTCAGGCTGATAGTCACAATGGCCCCGGGAAGCAGCAGACTTCACTGTGGCCCTCATCCCAGACTCTCATGCTGGAGTTGCTCTCAGTCTCCCTGTCGCAGAGGATGATGGGGAAAAGCTGCTTTTAACTGTAATTTACCTTTCAAAACAATCCCTTTTATATATTCTGACTTTGCTTCAAAAGAGTGGCATCTTTTCCTGTCCAATCTAATTTTCAACAAAAACTTTGCAAGGCGATGAGTCACAAGAAACTATATGGACAAGATCACTGAAAAGAAATGAGGGACATTGTGTAAATGACATTTCTTGCCAACTTTACAACTCATTTTCTGTTTTCACGTAAGTTCAGGGCCAGGTGACACAGCCTGAGACACAGGAGGGAGAGACGGTACCTTCGGGTCCATCTTCTGCTTCGTGTAGACCCCATTGGCTGCTGTGAAGATGTCATTCAGGAGCACAAACACGTAGCCTTCCAAGTTAAAGGCCAGGTCGGAACTGGGAGGGAGAGCAGAGGAGGGTGATTCAGAAGCTCACAGCTTGGCCCCACGTCCATCTTTCCCTGACAGATCCGCGGTGATGCTAGTAATTACCTCCCCCCCGCCCCCCGCGGTGAACGCCCACTGCTCGGCTTGGCCTCCAGACAAAACCAGGCCATCAGGCGGCTTCGCCTCCATCGCGAATGGCTTAAACCCAGAGGACATTAACGGTCCTGTAACTGCAAAGCCCTTTCTTTGGCTGACGGACCAGCTGGCATGTCTGCTGAGCCCTGCTTTTCTAAGGGGAATGACTCTACCACACACCCAGCGGCCGTTGCTTATGGTAGCGAACAGGGCCATCCCCAGGGTCCAGCCGTGGGGACAGCTGGGCAGTGACTGGGGCAAGAGGAGTCGCTGGAGAAACTGACGCCTCCATCTGGTGCCCAGTCACACACCGCACCCCCAGCACCTTGTCCGCCCAAAAGGCCAAGCAGGGGCCCATGCTTTCTCTGCGGCTCCTCTGTGGCTCCCCTCCTCCCACTCGTTTGAAGATCTCCTCCATTCCCACTTTAAATAGGTGAGACTAGCATGAAAATGTGTCGGGGCATGTGGCGTAGGGAAGAGAGGACAGCTGTTCAGCCAGGCTGCCATTCGTCCCGCTGCCCTGGACCTTCCAGGTGGCGTCAGACCCACGTCCTAAGTTACAGACAGACACTGCCCAGGAGGCCCTCGGCCCTCTCAGGGTCGGTGACTGGGGCCTGCGAATGTGACTGGCAACGGACAGGTGAGCAGTAGAACTAGGTATGCAAATTGTAGTCACATTTTATGTGTACAGAGTCCACAGAGACAAAGTGGAAGTCCATGCAGCTGTGGACTCGGGGCTTATAAGCCATTTTAACAAAGAAGAGGGTTTAGGTTTGGAGGAACAAATACACTGCAGGAGAGGGACCGGGCCATCCCTGGGGAAGCTCAGGAGGGGCAGGGTTGTCTGAGGGAGGCCTGTTATGCTGACTCCTCACCGCCCGGGGCAATAACTGCCTTCCCGTCTCTGGGGGAGGACCGGCCACCTCACCGGGAGAAGTGTGGCCGCTCGTAGGCAGAAAGGGGAGGGCAGAGAATTCCTACACCTGTTGACTCTCCACTGCCTTCCACTCAAAATAATGCTTATGCCAAAGTGGCCTACTTTGGAGCAGCATACCCTGATCCCCTTCAACATCAAAACAAGATAATCTCTAACCAAAGAGGAGGGAGTAGAGAGGGGCCAAAACTGCACCAACATATGAACACAAATTAAACTAGATTTTGCTTGAAGCTTCCACTGGCATTAGCATCTACAAATATATTTGTGAGAAAGTAAATTAATTTTAGATCACCGTAAATCAGAATTCTCTGGCTCAGTCACAGAAATAGAGTCTCTCAAAATAAGGGTTCAAACCTCCCGCCTACGCACATTTGGCTCAGTGTTTAAAAGGTGGCCGTTCCCTAACTTGGCAGAGTTGAATGAGCAAAAAGCCAGGCTTCTCCGAGGGAGGGAGGGAGGTGGAGCTCACTTCCTCAGGAGCTGAGGGTTCCCGGGAGCTCTCAGATCTCTCGGGGGCTGGGGGTGGGGGCGTAGTTCCAAAAGTCATCTGTTTAGGCCAGTAGTAAAAGCACAGAGGTTTGAGAAGAATTTACTTGTTTATAAATGCGCAGAGTCATGGTTAACCCTTGTGGCTCATCTAGGGTTGTTCACACACATTCTATTTCAACTTCTTCTAGACATGTGCCTTGATTTGGCAAATAAAATGTCAGAGGAATTAACTCATTGCTGTGGGCCAAAGTGTGCAGAGTTGGTGCACAGTCCCCCACAGGCCCTCTCCTGGCCCGGGGGAGGCAGGGTCCCTCAACCTGGATCCCTGAAGCTACACTGAGCAGAGCACACACAGCATGAGCTGGTGTTGGTTCGCAGCGTTGCGGGAGCCGACTATGTGCAGCATGCTAAACCACCGATCTGAGATGTGGGGGCTGTTTGTTACAGCAGCAGGAGTTGGCTGATCCAACTGAGTCCATTCTAGAATTACTTGCATTTGGATGAGTTCATCTCAGTGAGAGGGAGAAGGTGGGGTCTCAGCTGGCCTACCGCTCGGAACTGCATTTGTCACCCACCAGGATGGTATCCAGCCTGCGGGTGCTGAGAAGGGGGGAAATCGAGACTCATGTTCCCAGCTGGCTCCCAGGTTGTGTTGGACATTTGGGAAGCACGCCACCCTTCCCGCTCATTAGGGTGCCACGCAGATTAACGATGAGCTGAATTTCCACAAAATGGTTCTGGAATGTGCTTTCCTGCATGCAGCACCCGAAGTGCCATTCCTCACCACAGGCTCACAGACATTCTTACAAACCAGTTTCTGTAAAAGTCTTCCACTGGCTCCAGGTCAGCGGTTTCACACCGAGCTCTGAGACCCAGAAGGGGAGGCTGCGTGGAGACCCCGGAGCACTGTGGGAGGAGAGCATGCTAACGGAGCACACCCCTTTCTTAGCTACTTGACTCATCTGATTTTGTTTGAGTAAAAGTCTTCATGATTAAGGTGGGCTTTCAAATGCCAACGTGGAGTTCTCACTCCTGGTCTTGCATATCAGGGAGTAAGATCGGAGGCATGCCTGGCACTGGCTCTGGTCTCAAACATACCTAAACTTTTCATGAGAGGTTCTGCCCTTGGAGTACTGACTCCTCAGGCATCACAGCACTCGAGGGCTATATGAATCGGCTATTCTTCTTGATCAAATGCCCAAGTTTTCAAGTAAAATTTTATACTGAAGGCAAATACTCAGTAATGAAAGCAACCAGTTCAGTCCTTTTTATGAAGGAAAGCTGCATTGATATCGTATAACGCTCTCTTTGTATGTCCTCAGACATGTTCTGGCCCACACGGAATCCAGCTTGGCTTTCACAGGAACACACGGGGGTCCCCCTGACATCAACGGATCTGTCTCTTGGCTGCTCAGCCAGATGGGAAATAAAAGCGAGAGCGGGCTGGGCCTATTGTCAAAGACAAAGAAGTTACTGAGCAGAAACTGCCCAAAGTCTTACCCAGCTGCTATGAAAGCACCGAGAACGATGGCAAAGACGCTGATGATGATGTTCAAGGGATACTGTTTCCTGTCACAGATAAATAGATGGTTAGCTAGGCAGACAGACAGACCAAGGAAAGAAGGAGCGGGAAAACATATGGACTCTATTTTTAAAACAAACTGACAATAGACATTGTTAACCGTTTTATAGCTAAAATCTAAGGAATACTGCTTTACCCAGAGAAAGCATTAGAAAAGTATCTTTAAGGAGATGAGTAAGTCAAACCAAATTTACTGTGTTTCCTAAGCAACTGCCTGAATCCGGTTATGAGTGTCTTTCTCTGTTCTCACTGGAGAGATGCTGAGACAAAATGCAGGACAGCTCGTGCCGGTGGGGCTAGTCAGTATGTACTTTATCAAGCACCCAAAGGTTAACTCAACAGCAGGATTTAAAGCACTGAGCCATCACCCAAATTTCATGGTTAAACAATCTGCACAGCAAATCAGGAATGGCCCCTTTGAGTGTCAACCTGAGTATCCTTATGAGAAATTTCTAAACCAACATTCTAAAATCCAACTTCCTCTAATTATGTCACATCATAATCTCTGCATCAGAGTGGGTGTCGCAGCTCACCTCCCTCCTACCCTCACAGTTTTGTGTGGACAACTGTTCCTCTGTGTTCCAAAATCAGTGTACATTCCCTCTGGATCAAGAAACATTTACATCTATTTGGTGGTGGTGGCTTTTTATAAAAATCTACCACAAACATGCATTATTTTTCTAATGTAAAACTACAATAAAAAAATCACTCATGACTTGGTTAGTGTGGCAAAGTTGGTTGGACATCATCCCATACACCAAAGATTATGGGCTCCATCCCTAGTTGGGGATGCATTTGGGAGGCAATCCATGGATGTTTCGCTCTCTCTCTCCCTTCCTCTCCCTCTCAAATCAATGAAAACATATCCTCAGGTGAGGATTTTTTTCAAAATCACTCGCCCTAGCCAGTTTGGCTCAGTGTATAGAGTGTTGGCCCTCAGACTGAAGAATCCCAGGTTCAATTCCTGGTCAAGATCAGGTACCTGGGTTTCAGGCTCGATCCCCAGTCCCCGTCAGGGTGCGTGTGGGGGGCAACCAACTGACTTGTCTCGTTCACATCAACGTTTCTCTCTCTGTCTCTCCCCCCTCACTTCCACTCTCTGTAGGAAAATCAATGGCAAAAATATCCTCTGGTGAAGATAACAAAACAAAACAAATCTTTCATGAAGTTGGTAGGGAATCATGAAAACAGGAGACTGCTTGTAAGTTAAACTATTTGTCCTTAAGTTACAGCTACTAGGAATTCAAACCCACTGTGTGGAAAGAGGACGGGATGTTGAGGATTTGCTAGGGAAAAAGACCACAGGGAAGGGAGAGTGGAGTCGAGGAACCGAGGAAAAGGCCGTCACCCGAGTATGATGGTTTCCAGGAGTAGAGTCAGCGGGATGGTAAACTTCCTGAGCACGGTGAACATCGGCAGGCTGTCGGGGAGGGTGCAGGCAGAACCACATCAGACACCAAGACAGGTTTCACATGTTTCACATTTTTATTTAAGGCACCAATTTTCCAAATGAATATGAGGAATTAATCTTATTCTCACATATACTACTACTAACAAATCACATTAAATAATTCTAAAAATGGAGATGAAATGCTTTCATGCCACTTTCACTCATTAGCTATTTAAAACAACATAACATCCAACTACTACAAAACTGCTAAAGCTAGTATACAATGTGAAGAACCAATGGACCCTTTGGCAAAGCAAACTGGGACTATCTATCAAGAGTCATTAAATGGGCCCTGGCAGGTGACTCAATTGGTTGGAGCATCTGGTAGACCTAAAGTTGTGGCTTCCATTCCTGATCAGGGCACATACCTAGGTTGTGGGTTTGATCCCTGGTTGGGGCGCCCATGGGAGGCAATCTCTCTCTCTCTCTCTCTCTCTCTCTCTCACATTTTTATCCTTGGGTGAGTAAAAATTCTCTCTCTGTCTGGCTCTCTTCCTCTGTTCCTTTCTTCTCTCTATAAAATCAATAAACATACCCTCAGGTGAGAATTTTAAAAAGTATTAATGAAAAAAAAGCAGGCAAGGTACACTTAATGATCAAAAGTTAAATGTTTTCCCCCTAAGATTAAGACCAGGAGGTTCTCTCTCACCACTAAGTCTATTCACTATTATAATTGAAGTCCTAAGAGGGCAATTAGGCAAAAAAAAAAAAAAAAAAAAGACAGGGAAGGGGAAAAAAGCATACAGTTTTGAAAAGAAGAAAGAAACGTATCTTTATTTGCAGAGCATATATTTAGAAAAGCCTAAGGAACTCATTTAATAATTATTACAACTAATGAACTAAGCAAGTATGCAAGAAACAAAATGAATCTACAAAAGTCAATTGTATTTATATTCACTCTCAATGAACAATCCAAAAGAAAATTAAAACATTCCACTTGGATAGCATCAAAAAGAACAAAATTCTTAGGAATAATTTTTTTAAAATATATTTCTATTGATTTCAGAGAGGAAGGGAGAGGGGGAGAGACACAGAAACATCAATGATGAGAGAGAACCATTGATTGGCTGCTTCCTGCACGCCCCCAACTGGGGATCGAGCCCGCAACCCGGGCATATGCCCTTGACTGGAATCGAATCTGGGACCCTTCAGTTCACAGTCCAACGCTCTATCCACTGAGCCAAACTAGCTAGGGCAGGAATAAATTTAACAACAGAAGTGTAAGACTTCTACACTAAAAACTACAAAATAGCCCTGGCTGGTGAGACTCAGTTTGTTAGAGTGCCATCCCATACATCAAAAGGTTGCAGGTTCAATTCCCAGTCAGGAAATTGAAGTTTGCAGGTTTGAGCCCTGGCCGGGATGCATACCAGAGGCAACAGATTGATGTTTTTCTCTCTTCTTCTCTCTCTAAGAAATCATTAAAAACATATCCTCAGGTAAGAATTGCAAAAAAGAAGAAAGGAAAAAATACTACAAAATATTGCTGAAAGATGAAAGATGATAAAATAGAAAGACACTTCATGTTTATGGATCAGAAGGCTTATTGTTGTTAAAATGGAAATACTCCCCCAAATGGATCTATGGATGCAACACAATCACTATCAAAACCTCAGATGGCATTTTCCCCCAAGAAATTGACAAGCTGATTCTAAAATTAACATGGAAAGGCAAGAAAGCTAGAAAGCCAAAACAATATTTTAAAAAGAACAGAATTGGTGAACTGAAGTTCAAAACTTACTATAAACCTACAATAATCAGTACTCATTTAAGGATAGACATATAACCAATCGAATAGGATCAATAATCAATCAATAAATCCTTGAGGGTGTGTGCGGGAGGCAACCTTTCACATGGATTTATATTCTCTCTCCCTTTCTCTCCCTGTAAAAATCAATTTTTTAAAAAAGTATTTAGGAGAAGCGTCCCTAGCAACAGTCCAATAAAGAGAGGACTTGGGTGCCAGAGCACCCCCTTGGGAATTGTTTTGGAAGTGAGTTGAGCTGTTGGTCGCTGCCATGGAGTCTTGAGAAGCTCAGCATCAGACTGAAATGAAAGATGGCGGCAGAGTAAGTGGGTGCTGCACGGACATGCTCCCAGGAACAAACTGGAATTACAACTAAAATACAGAAAAATTTCCTGAATAATCCATGGAAGATTCACAGGAGAGAACCCTGATACTGCATAGGGACTGGTAGGAGGGGTGGAGGTGCAAGAGGGCTGGCCGGGCACCCCAGACAGCAACCGAAGTTCTGAAGAGATATCTCAGCTGTGGGGGGAGCCGCTGAGAACTCTGGGGTCTAATCCCCAAGCTGGGCCCCCAGCAGAGAGCACCAGAACTGAGAAGGGTGCCCACACAACATCTGGCAGTGAAAGCAGCAGGGTGGCCGTCTGCCAGGGAGAGACCTGGAAATACAGGCACCCTCTTAAAGGACCAACACACAAAATTCCCTGTGGAGCCACCCACCTTGTGCTCTGGCAGAGTGGACTGGAGCAGTGTCAGCAGAAGCCAGGATTGGGGACTTGGGGTTAGAGCTCAGAAGGCAGACACCCCCAGTTTCCTGGGTGAGTCATTCCCTCATGCATAGGAGGACATCTTTCCCACATAGTCATCTGCCTCGCCTCGGGGGAAGATAGTTGACACACCCTATTGGAAAACACCTTGCCCTGAGGCCATTTAAGAGATTAAAAGTAACAATTAGCCTCCAGGCAGAAGCAACTGCCCCACCCTGTTGAAAAAAGTCTCCGCCACACCTGAGGATGATTGCCTGGGGGCAATTGAAGTCGGAATCCTATTAGCCTGTAGACAGAGGCGGTCTCTGGAGGCTTTGAGTCTTTGCCTGATCCAAGTGGTCAGAAACAGCATTTGATACTGTCCTGCACTAGAGAGTGACAGGCAAAGAGGACCTACCTAATACATAGCCACAAACCAAAACAAACAGCCAAAATGAGGAGACAAAGAAACAACCCCCAAATGAAAGAACATGAGAATTCTCCAGAAGAGATAAATGAAGCAGAGATAAGAAATTTATCTGAAATAGAGTTCAGAGTAATGATAGTAAAGATGCTCAACAGCATGAAAAAAGATATAGTTACTATGAAAAAATGAAATAAATCCGTACAATTATGGTCAATTGGATCACAACATGAGGAACTGTATTTAAAGGGCCAGAAGGTTGAGAACCACTGATCTAGACCCATTATTTCCACTCCAAATTGCAAAATGGTGACTTTCTAACTATATCACACCTTCTACATTTCCTGTCTAAACTTCTCCAATAAATACAAATTTTCACCATTTCACACAGGAAAGACAGGATAAAAGCATCATTTATAAAGGTCCAGAGTCATAATAGTGTTCTGTCACCTTCATTGGTAACCAGTAAGAGTTGTTTTTGCTGTCATTATGAACTCACAAATTTTCATTTACTTGATACAAGTCCTTTATCAGATATGTGTTTGCAAGTATTTTCTCTCAGCCTGTGGCATGTCATTTTCTTAGCACTGTCTTTCAGAGCAAATGCTTTAACTTTTCATGAAGTTCTGCTTTCATTTTTTTTTTTAATGGACTGTACTTTTGGTGTTGTATTTAAAAACTCATTGCCAAACCCAAGGCCATCTAGATTTTCTCTTAAGTTTTCTTCCAGAAGCTTTATAGCTTACATTTCACATTTAGGTGTACAATCATTTTGAAGTTAATTTTGGGAAAGATGTAAGGCCTGTGTCTAAAAACAGTTTCCCGTGTGTAGATGTCCAGTTGTTTGAGCACTAATTGTTGAAAAGACACTCTTTTCTGCTGGTGGGAATGTAAACTGGTACAGTATGAAGGTTCCTCAAAAAATTAAAAATAGAGCTACCATAAGACCCACAATCCCTCTTCTGGGTATCTACCCCCAAAAAAGAAGATGTGGTCCATATATACAATGAAATAATACTCAGCCATAAAAAAAAAAAGATAAAATACTGCCATTTACAACAACATGGAAAGCTCTTAAGTAAAATAAGTCAGATGGGAAAGGACAAGAACCATGTGGTTTCACTCATATATTCAATATAAAACAAAAAAGCAACAAATGAAGAAACGAAACAAATTAAAAAAGAAAAAAGCTCACAGATAGAGACAACAGAATGGTGGTTACCAGAGGGGAAAGGAGCTGAGGGGAGGATACAGAGGGTAAAGGGGGCCAAATACAGGTGGGGCAAAAGTGGGTTTACAGCTGCAAGTATGCAAAACACAGAGTTCATTCTTGTTTTATTATTTTTTTGGTCTTTGTATTATTTTCCATATGAACAACTGTAAACCTACGTTTGCCCCACCCTGTATATGGTAACAAAAGGAGACTAGAAGTCAGGTAGTAAGCACACAACACAGTATATGGATGTTGTATTATAAAGTTGTACACCCAAAATTTATATCATGCTATTAAGCAATGTTACCCCAACAAATTTAATTTTTAAAAAAAAAAAGATGTTGCCCTAACCAGTTTGGCTCAGTGGATAGAGCGTCGGCCTGCGGACTCAAGAGTCCCAGGTTCGATTCCGGTCAAGGGCATGTACCTTGGTTGTGGGCACATCCCCAGTAGGGGGTGTGCAGGAGGCAGCTGATTGATGTTTCTCTCTCATCGATGTTTCTAACTCTCTACCCCTCTCCCTTCCTCTCTGTAAAAAATCAAAAATATATATTTTTAAAAAGATGTTTCCACTAGGATCACTAAAAAAAGAAGCCCTCATCTGGGAGGCAGAGCCCCCGAATGTGAGAGGTGGCAGCTGTCAGCTAGCTGAGGGCTCCCCCAGAGCTGAAGGTAAACTCAGAGGAAGCCGAAGAGGACACATGTTAAGACGGCAAAAACACCCACCTTAGGGAGCTCTAAAACAAATTTGGGACAATTAAGGAAAAATGATTGCCCTGATCTCAGAAGGAAACAACAAACCAACTAAAATGTTTAACTGAAGTCCTGCCACTGTGGCTCAGTGGTTGAGTGTCAACCTATGAACCAGGAGGGTCATGGTTCCATTCCTGATCAGGGCACATGCCCGGGTTGTGGGCTCAATCCCAGTGTGGGGTGTGCAGGAGGCAGCCCATCAGTGATTCTCTCTCATCAGTGATTTTCTAACTCTCTCTCCTTCTCCCTTCCTCTCAGAAATCAATACAAATATATTTTGAAAAAATAAAATGTATATCTGAAAACAGTATTTCATGCTTTATTTTTTTGTTTTTAAACCTCACCTAAGGATATTTTTTCCATTGATTTTTCAGAGAGAGTGGAAAGGAGGGGGTATGAGGGAGAGAGAGAGGGGAGAGAGAGAAAAATCATGTGAAAGAGACACGTCGATTGGTTATCTCCCAAACATGCCCTGCCCAGGGACTGGGGATCAAACCTGCAACCCAGGTACATGCCCTTGACCAGGAATCAAACCCTCCACCCTTTGATGGAGCTGGCGCTCTAACCACTGAACCATGCCGGCCAGGGCACTATTTTTTTTTTCATGACTACACCTGTCCTTTCCAAACAAGAGTGAAAGGTACCAGTTCTAATTTCACAATTTTTCATTTAATATGTCCTTTTCCTTCTGATCTACCTCCCATCTGCCTCATTTCCTCTTACTATACAGGCAGGTTTTCCTCCATTTTTAAATATGTTTTTTTAAAAAATATATTTTATTGATTTTTTATAGAGAGGAAGGGAGAGGGATAGAGAGTTAGGAACATCGATGAGAGAGAAACATCGATCAGCTGCCTCCTGCACATCTCCTACTGGGGATGTGCCCGCAACCCAGGTACATGCCCTTGACCGGAATCGAACCTGGGACCTTTCAGTCCGCAGGCTGACGCTCTATCCACTGAGCCAAACCGGTGCTGGCTTTAAATATGTTTTTATTGAGTTTTTAGAGAGAGAGAAAGAAGAGTGACAGAGAGATAGAAATGTTAATGAGAGAGAAACATCATCGATTGGCTGCCTCCTGCATGCCCCCAACTAGGGATCGAGCCTGCAACCAAGACACGTGCCCTGACCAGGGAATCAAACTGGGGACCTCTTGGTTCATGAGCTGATGCTCAACCACGGAGCCACACCGGCTGGACATTTTCCTCCATTTTTTTCACCCTTTGCAGAAACTTAATTATTTACATCTCTGTCACAAGATTAGTGACTATGATGTGTTCATTAGGCCACATATTCCACACCAGGTTTCCTCATTTATATGATGACTGGCTCTTTCTACACTTCCATTCTTATTTTTTACGGTGACTTTTAACAATAGTAGAGTCAATCAATGGACCCTAAAATAAATATCAATGCAAATTTCAGAAGTGTATAGCACATACTTGAAAATAATGCCTGTTATTTCATTCTCCCTGTACCAAGCCTGACCTATACCACATCTAACAGAATGTTTCAACTTTTATAAAACTGTGATGAAACCAAAAGTTACACAGGAATGGTTTTTACTGAATAAGTCACCCCTCTTATCTTGATTCTAGAGATCTCACTTTCTATGTTCAGACTTGAACATAAACCAAAAAAAAAAAATCAGCTTTTGAACATTTATAAAGGCATTAACAAATTAAACTCAAAACTCCACCTTATTTTCTGCAATTATTAAATAATATTATGTAGCACAAGCAATATCTTAAAAAATCAAACTTGGTCTTTGCACCATTAGAGGCAAA
>NW_006297390.1:193349-194334 GCF_000327345.1 Myotis davidii | reverse complement strand
GAAGAACCACTGGACTAATGAGAGGGCACAGTCATCTCATGGCCACGTGCAAGTCCCAGCTTGGAGGGCAGAGCCCTCCCAGCACAATTACAGCCAACAGCTATAGTTATAAGCTTGAACCTATGTCCGAACATGTGGCCCCACATGCCTGAGTGATGTGGGCTTGACAGAGTTCAAGTGCATGTAGTTGAGTAGGATCGAAACCCACGAGAATGTTGTAAACATCTTGGTCACGCCCTTATTCTGCCTCATGGAATCTGCTATAAAATAAAGACACTGGCACTGTCGCTAGCTCTCCATCAGAGAAGCTCTCCATCAGAGAGGACAGCATCCCACCCAAACCCAGCTTTCTTCTCTTGTCTGTCTTTTCTCAATCCTTCACCGCCCCCTCTCGGGGTCACCGAACCTGGCTGAGCTGGCGCGGCACATAAGGCGCCCAATGTGGGGCTGAGTATGCCATGGCCGTGCCAGCTCGCCACGAAAGTTGGTTTATATCTCTCACTGGAATGTCACAAGATTGGTGACCCCTTCAAAAAATGTGTATCCCAGCCACATTACTTTGTTTTAAAAGCCTAAAATAATTATCTACCTAAATCAAACAACACACCCTGTACTTGACTTAGGTTTTCTGAGTCCTGAGCTCCTGAATATTTTCTGATTGTCAAGAAATACTAGTATATTGTGACAGAGGAACCAAGGTGGTGGCACAGGTAAACAATGGCACTCACCTCCGCCAGCAAGCACATCAATATTAAAACTAAAATACAGAATAACCATCTTTCATAACTGCCTGAAATCTGGCTGAATGGAAGTTCTCCAACTAGAGAATTCAAGAAGAAGGCACGTGGAGACTGATAGGAGTGGCAGAGGCATGGAATGGACTGGACCCACACCCACGCGTGGTGTGTTTTGTTTTGTTTTTTATTGATTAAGGTATTACATATGTGTCCTTATCTCCCCCCATTGCCCCCTGTACCCAACCCCC
>NW_006297390.1:187994-190624 GCF_000327345.1 Myotis davidii | reverse complement strand
GAGAGGGATAGAGAGTTAGAAACATCGATGAGAGAGAAACATCTATCAGCTGCCTCCTGCACACTCCCCATTGGGTATGTGCCCGCAACCAAGGTATATGCCCTTGACCGGAATCGAACCTGCGACCCTTGAGTCTGCAGGCCAACGCTCTATCTACTGAGCCAAACCGGTTAGTTGCTAGAAGATTTTTGATGACTGCATCAATTTCTTCCATAGTTATCGGCCTATTGAGATTTGTAGATTCTTCCTGATGGAGTTTTGGAAAGTTGTATTTTTCTCGGAATATTTCCATTTCCTCCAGGTTATATAGTTTGTTTGAATAGTGTTCATAGTATTTTTTAACAATCCTTTGTATTTCTGTGGGGTCTGTTGTTATTTTGTAATTTGTTTATTGTTAGTCTATTAAGCATGCCTTTAATTTATCTTCATAGAAAAAAACAGTAGGTGACCAGGCCATTACTAAATTTCCCCAGAGCAAACAGGATGTGGGGGTGGGGAAAGAAAGAATATGAGTGGTACAGTGGCTGATAACACAGATCCTAGGAAAATTCCCTAGACAAAAAGAGGTAAATAAAAAAGGCCCCAGTCCATTAATTACTAAGTCTCTTGGTGATCTGCAAAATGGATGCCCGCTCTTGGGGGCGTTCTTAAAAATCTCATTTTCGCCATGTTTTTATTTCCCAGTCCGTCATTTGAAATTTGGATAGATGAGACATTTCTCACAATTTAGGGATGCCATCTGGGACTTCTAGACCACTGAAGAGAAAAAGGCTAGCTTAAGGGGAAGGCGTCCCACCTGATTTTGGGCAGCCTCTTGGCCTAAACCCCATCTCTTCACGGATGGTATAAAATAGACCCCAGACTCTATTTCTTTGGAAGATGGCCAAAATGACACAAGGAAAATATACAGGCTATGTTTGAGCAACAAGATTAGTGTTTCCATAATAATGGGTAGTTCCTGAATAATAATAGACTGCATTCCAAGGTTACCTCCCAGGTCCTGGGGGCACCCCTGTTTTTATAAAGGAAAATAAAATAATACTTTAACATTAAAGCCACTGAAAGTAAGTTATCTCTGTTACAGAATTTACCAAGGAAAATGCCTTGGGTAATAATAATTGACTTTAATCTCATCCTACCTGGTTTGGCTCAGTGGATAGAGCATTGGCCTGTGGACTGAAGGGTCCTGGGTTTGAGTCCAGTCAAGGACACATACCCAGGTTGTGGGCTCGATCCCCAGTGTGGGGTGTGCAGGAGGCAGCCAATCCATGATTCTCTCTCATCATTGATGTTTCTATCTCTCTCCCTCTCCTTTCCTCTCTAAAGTCAATAAAAATATGGCCAGTTCTTATCAGTGGAAGGTGATGTCTGGACACAGCATGAGCCCAGCATGCCCACCAAGCTGAGCCACTGCCTGGCTTCCTGGTTTGCACTCCTGCCCTCCCATTAAATATTGACTGCACCCGGCTGGCATGGCTCAGTGGTTGAGTGTCAGGTCCGGGTTCCATTCCTGGTCAGGACACATGCCTTGGTTGTGGGCTCAATCCCCAGTAGAAGGCATGCAGGAGGCAATTGATCAATGATGCTCTCTCATCATTGATGTTTCTGTTTCCCTCTCCCTTCCTCTCTGAAATCTATATATATATATTTAAAAAATAAAAATAAAATCTCAAAGTTGTTAAGGCAAAACATCCTATATGATAAAAGGCTAATATGCAAATAGACTGAATGGCGGAAAACCAAACAACCAAACAACCAGTCGCTATGACGTGCGCTGACCACCAAGAGGCGCATGCGGAACATGGTGGGTGTTGGTCATGGTGGGATGGTGGAGCAGGTGAGTGGGGGTGCCAGACCAAGGAGGGGCACTGGTCACTGTCATCTGGGAGAGCCTCTGGTGGTTACTGAAAAGTCTTTGCTCCTGCATGCTGCAGTCCCACCTGGCACTGGCCCCACTCAAATCCGCTGCCAGCACCGGAGCCACTGCTCACATCCACTGCTAACACCCACCCTGTTCACACCTGCAGCCAGTGCTGTCACTTGCACCTGCTGCCGGTGCCTGGTGCCAGTCCCGATTGCTCAGCGTCATCAGTGGGTGTGAGTGGTGGCTGCTGGCCCTGATCTCCCCTGAGGGATTCTTCACCTCCCCCTGATCCTAAAGGGCGATTGGACAGCAGACGCTGCTCGCACTTGCTGCTGGCGCCAGCCCAATCACTCTGCGCCGTCAGCGGGTGCAAGCGGGGCTGGCGCCATCAGCGTGTGGGAATGTCAGCAGCAGGAGTGGGGGCTGCCGGCAGATACGGGACTGGAGGCTGCAGCGGGAGGGGCTGGGCAGGGGCATGAAGGATAGACTGAGAGCTGGCCCTGTGCCCACTGAAGGCTCGGGGGGCCCACAGTAGTAAATTGACCATCCCTCCACTACACTCACTAGCCAATCAGGAGTGAGAATGCAAATTAACCCAACAAAGGTGGCAGGTTAATTTGCATACATAGGCACCAGGCCGAGAGCAGAGCGGGAGAGACAGCAGCTTGGGGGGATGTGGCTCCCTCCAAGCTGATGGGTGGAGAGCAGAGCGGGAGAGCCGGTGGAGAGTGGAGTGGCTTGGGGTTCCCCAAACTGCCAGATGGAG
>NW_006297390.1:178487-187436 GCF_000327345.1 Myotis davidii | reverse complement strand
CCGGATGGGAGAGGGCTCCCCTGAAGGCTCCCAGATTGGAGATGGTGCAGGTCGGGCTGAGGGACCCCCTCTTCCCCAAAATACCATGTGCGGGTGCACACGTACAGTGCAATTGAAACTTCATGACCCATGTGCAGAAATCGGTTTTCAGAAAGGAGATGGACAAAACAAGTATACAAGACGAGTGTGGATGGGAGAGTTGGAAGGGGTCGACCTCAGGGAACGTACCTCAATCAGACTGAGGACGTTTTTAGCAAAGGCCAGCTTAGGAGTACCCTAATTACGTTAATAACAATGTACCTACCTATAGAGTTTAAGTTTAAAAAATTTGGCTCTCAAAAGAAATTTCAATCATTGTACTGTTGATATTTGGCTCTGTTGACTAATGAGTTTGCCGACCACTGGTCTAGGGCATCAGTCCTCTAAAACTGTAGGTACATATATAGAACTCATGGCTCAATTAATATCTCAATTCAGAAAGCACTGCAGGCAGCTCAGAAGAGAAGAACCCCAATGCATCTATCCTCCCCTCATTGGGAAGCAATTAGAAATGTTATTTCAGACTGATTTAAACTGGCAGATTAGACTAAGAAGATATTCAGAACTTAGTTGTCACCTACTAAAAAACAAGTTACTACAATTTTTATATTACACCCCTATTATACCAAAAAATATTGAATTAGGAGCTATCAAGGCTCCATTGCAGGATTTCCAAGAGCCTCACAATGTTAATTACTGATTCTGCCTATGCTGCTGGCCTGATAAATAGAATTAAGACTACTCATTTCCAGTAATTTTGTAAAAAGTGGAAAATTCAGCACATTACAGGAATACCGTACAATTCCCAAGGACAGGCAATTATAGGACATCAACATCAGCGACTAAAATCCCAACTTGAAAAACAAAAAGGGGGAATAGTGATACTGGAGAAATCTCCTGTAGGTAGACTACACCAAGCCTTAATTATTTGAAAATTTTCACTTGTAATGCTGATGGCAAGACACCTATGGAATTACACTGGTGTCAGAATAAGCCAGAAGAAAAGGGCTTGATCAAATGGAAGGATCCTGAGTCTAGTTTATGAAAAGGTCCCAACTTATTAACCTTTGGTTGAGAATATGCTTGTGTATTTCCAGAAAACTCCTCCAAGCCCATGTGGATTCCTACAAGGAACATTAAACTTCAACATGGATCTGAGGGAGGAATTGATGAGACTATGAGGACCTTGCACCTGGAGCCTTGTCTTGTACCTGTGGCTGCAGACAATCGACTACTCCAGCCAAAGACAGCAGTAGCCCCAAGCAACATGCTAAAGATAAGGAATGGAAGGAGAATGAGACAGACAAGACAGACGACAAACAGTCCGCAGATGACCTGGGGGATGGTAAAGAAGACAGTCCAGAAAGCTCAGTGAGTTTGTGAGAAAACAAGAACCCTGAGAACACCTGAGAATGCTTTCCTTGCCATGCTAGCAGTCATCAGTTGTGCAAAGGTACAGGTTGTCCTGGACAAAGCCAGAGAAGGATGGACCTGCATTGTCATTGCCCACCATTTGTCCACCATCCCAAACTCAAATATCATTGCTGTCATGTCACAGGGGACAGTGATTGAGAAGGGGACCCATAAAGAACTGATGGCCAAGAAAGGAGCCTACTACAGACTAGTTCCTTAGACGCCTGGCAGCAATTTGAAAAGGACATGAAAGAATTTAATCCCTTTCACTGGATCTCTCTACATCTGCCTCTTAGCATAACCACTATTGTCTGTTTCAATCTTGTTCTTATGTGTTTAATTCTAGTCTGTAGATGCGGAATGAAGAGTCTTTAAAGGACTCGAGCCCTGCAGACGGCATACACCTTTCAAGATTTATTAAGAAAACAAAAAGGGGGAGATGCAAGTAGCCACCACTTGCCAATATTGTCATGAGAGTGCATCAAGGAACGCAGAAGGCCGATGGACCTTGGGCGTTAGTAGGGCTAATGCTAAGCACCAATTGTTCGATTGTTCGTGTTGAGAAAGTGGTGACTCAAGGCAATTCCCTAACCTGATAATCCTTTTACTATTTACCAAACTTTACCTTTGATATGCCTGTATGCATTGCTAGAGGGCAAGATGTGTATCTAAAATTGAATAAAAAGCAGACAGGACTGAGTCTTGGTGTGTCTTTTCAAGAAAGAGGCTCTGCCTGGCCCCCAATGCCTTCTAAATTCATAGTTCGTGTATAGTATTTTCATTTGTGCGTCAGTCCCTCCTCAGATGCTGAACCCCACTGCAAAGGTCACGGCCATTATGTAATATTTTCACATCTTCCATCAGAGCTATATGTCCTTTTACTCACATACCTTTACAGGAATTTTCTTGTCAAAATCAGGGAAGTGAATTATTTTATTTAGCTTGGACACATACAGTATCATTATGGTAGCCGCCATCTAAAAAGGGGGGGGAAAGAAACTTCAGCAAAATATGTGGACTGTTTGAGATACAAAGACATCAGAAGAAAACAGATTTATCAAAAAGCAATATAGCTGATATAGCTGGTTTGCTCAGTGACTAGAGCACCCAGCCTGCAGACTGAAGCATCATAGGTTCAATTCCAGTCAAGGACACATGCCTGGGTTGCAGGCTTGATTCCCAATAGGGGAGAGGAGGCAGTGATTCTCTCTCATCACTGATGTTTCTCTATTTCTCTCCCTCTCCCTTCATCTCTGAAATCAATAAAAATATATTTTTTAAAATGGATAAGAGAATCACTGATCAGCTGCCTCCTGCACAGCCCCTACTGGGGATCGGGCCCGAAACCCAGGCATGTGCCCTTGACCAGAATCGAACCTGGAATGCTTCAGTATACAGGCCCGTGCTCTAGCCACTGAGCCAAACCAGCTAGGACTAGGATGCAAAGATGTAAAGACTCCTTCAACATGATCATAATCCTAAACCTTGATCCCAATAAGTTTACAAACTTAATACTTATGGTAGATTCATATAACTGGAACCCATGCTGAATTATAACTGTGGTTTGTATTTATGAGTTACTTTATAATTCTTACAGAAATATACTAACACTTATTTAAAATATTCTGTAATTCAGACTTTTAAAAATAGGTCTGCTGGCCTCCTCCCCCAACATTAAAAATCAAAAAGCCTTTATTTACCTTGAGTACAGCATTGATTCTATTTGCCTCAGGGATTACAAAGGACAGCTTATCACTAATCTTTTAAATGCTTTTCTGTACATATTTTCACAATGAAATATAAAGATGATATATTTTTTCACCTTAAGGAAATATATTGTTTGTTTTTTCCCCTAACATGATGTTTCAAAGAGTACCTTATTAGCAAAACATGGAACCAGAACAATGTTTAATCATATAAATGACAGCTTTTCCAGATTCACAATTACACAGTTAACAAGATATAATTTCCATAATTTTAATTTTTTTCTCCCTATAAATTAAAGCAAAGCAGGACAAATAAAACCTCTGATGCCTGTTACCACCAGTCTATGGAAATCACCAAAAGAATAAACAATTCACAAATTAATATTAATGGGAAATTTCAGAAACAGCCAAGTGGTTAGTCCGAAAGGTTTTCCAGGTCAACTTTATACCTGAGAACAAAAATCACAAACCACGGGAAGCAAACATGTTCTGTTTGGCCCATCAAGAGTCTTGTGAAATTGGAATCCATTGCCGGCATTTACCAATGGGAGATCTGACATAAAAACTCAAACACCTGCTTCTCTTAAAAAAACTCTGGAGTTCTGATAATCAGGGCCCCGTGGGCCCTACTCATCTCCGCACCCTTTTCCTCTCTGGCACAGCAGCTTCAACCGAGTCGCAGGTGCACATCTCAATGGTAACTACGTTCCCGGTACCACCCCCGGCCCCCAGCCATTCCTTTGTTACCCACCAGACAGACCTTGGAGACTGCAGTCTTCTGGCCCCTTGTTTTAAAGTAATTCCATTCCATTAAGGAAATTAAAATCAGTACTTGTTTTTCCTACCGATACACTGTTCCTAAATTCTAGAATGACATAAAATATGTTATTTCAGCCAAAACTGGTTTGGCTCAGTGGATGGAGCGTTGGCCTGCGCGCTGAGGGGTCCCAGGTTCGGTTCCGGTCGAGGGCATGTACCTGGGTTGCGGGCACATCCCCGGTGGGGGATGTGCGGGAGGTGGCTGATCGATGTTTCTCTCTCATCAATGTTTCTAACTCTCTATCTCTCTCCCTTCCTCTCTGTAAAGAATCAATAAAATATATTAAAAAAAATATGTTATTTCATATTGCTTCACCAAAAGTACATCCCAGGTTCGGTTCCGGTCGAGGGCATGTACCTGGGTTGCGGGCACATCCCCGGTGGGGGATGTGCGGGAGGTGGCTGATCGATGTTTCTCTCTCATCAATGTTTCTAACTCTCTATCTCTCTCCCTTCCTCTCTGTAAAGAATCAATAAAATATATTTAAAAAAAAATGTTATTTCATATTGCTTCACCAAAAGTACCATGATGAGATGAATACATTTGTAAACCACAGTCATACACAAAAGCACTGAAAACCGCACTACGTGTACTGACTAATTAAGAGGTTGACTTTTTTTCCCACTTACCTGTCCAATTCCAAGAACAATTGGTGATGGGAAACTACAAAACAAAAGAAAACATAGAATAACAAGTGATTTTAGCAACGCATAAAAATTTCAGGACAGTCTATAATACACAGTGATAGGCATTATTTAAAGTCTTCACTTTTTTTCCACCTTACAGGAAATCTTAACATCAAATTCGTTCACTTTTTATCTGTTGGTTTCTCTTTTACTTTTTAAACTGATGGTTGCAAAACCTGGCAAACTTTATTGCCCCTTGAGCTGGACTGTCCTTATATTAACAAGCATCATGATTGTGTATATAGGAAGCCAAGGGAAAAATTATCAGAAGTAATGAATACTTGGGCAAGATTATTGGATACAAGACCAACATATAAAAAATATCTCTATACCAGAAAGACACAAAGAAAATGAAAATCTTAAAGACATCATTTACACTAGCACCAAAAAACACCAACTAACGCTAACTGTGTATTTTATGGTGCAAGGAATTATTTCTACATTTTCAGGTACAAAATGACGTTGGGCGTTTTGTTGTTTTATGGGCAGCAGCCGCTCCTGGCATCTCTAACAGCAGGACAGGAAGGTCACCTGCCTGGTGCTGCACTGGACCCGCCCTGCGAGGGCCGCCCACGCAGCCCCCGGAGCCGCACCCCACACTGTGGCGCTGGCGGTGTTGCACCCCAACTTGAGGTTAGGGAGGAAAAACCATCAGCAGAAGCAAACCCTCTACAAGGCTTTGTTTGTCAGCCATTGGGGAGGAAGGGGTTCTGGCAGGGCTGACCCGTGTTCTGCTGGCCCCGTGGAGAGGCCCATGCTGGCACGGTGGTCGCAGGTAGAGACCCCCGTCCCACCCCCCCACCCCCAGAAAAGTGGCCGGTCGCAGGGACTTTGAGGCTTTGTGTTCACGTTGCCCTCGGCCCCTTCTCCATCGGCATCCCCTGTCCTTCCCGCAGAGCTTGAGGCCAAGGGCTCTCCGTCTTCCCAGAGCCTGGTTAGGACCAGCCCATCCACTCACATAGTCCACAACGACCTGAGGCTTTTTGGTGATTTCTACCGCCAGGTTCTTCTGGTCAGCCCCTGGCCCCAGCCTGCTGGGCTCTTGCCCACCCCTGGCTCTCCGTCCGGTAGGCTGCTCGGCGTGAATGACCAGTGGCCCACTCCTCGGAAGTCTCCATGCCTCCTGGTCTCAGAGCTGAGCCGGCCTGTGTGGGCATGGCCTGCATGCCCTCCTCTGCAGCCTTCCCCATGGGCCCCACACCCCCGTGGTGCGGGCAGTTCTGGCAGCTTCAAGACCAGGAGAAGCAACATCGCCTCCTTGCCTTGGGTGATGTTTATTTTTCTAAAACAAGAGTCCTTCTTATGTCTTAGAAATACATATTGAAATGCCTATAATGATATCCACACTAATAAAAGACAAACATGCAAATTGACTGCACCTTTGTTACACCTTAAGCCATGCCCACCAGCCAATCAGAGCAACTATATGCAAATTAAGCCAGCCAAGATGGCAGCCAGCAGCCATGGAGCTGGAGCAAGCAGAAGGCTTGGTTGCCCCAATGATGGAGGAAGCCATGCTTCCTGCTTGCCACAGCCGGCTCTGAGCTCCACTCAAAGCAACAAAGTTTCAATTATAGAAGTTAAATAAACCCCAGATACCTCCTTCCAGCTGCCAGTGGCCATGGAGCTGGAGCGAGCAGGAGGCTATGTTGCCCCAATGATGGAGGGAGCCAAGCTTCCTGGCCGGCTTCTGCGCTCCACTCAAGGCTACAAAGTTTCAATTATAGAAGGTAAATAAATCTGAGAATATAAAAAAAGAAAAAAGGAGAGGCTGGGCGCTTATGTCGCCAGGGGGCTTGGCCAGCCTGAAAACGGCCCTCAGCCCCTCACCCAGACTGACCTGGCACCCCAGTGGGGACCCCTCACCCTAAAGAATGTGTGGTCAGCCTGAAAACAGCCATCAGCCCCTCACCCAGGCTGGCCAGGCACCCCAGCGGGACCCCCACCCTGATCCAGGACACCCTTCAGGGCAAACCAGCTGGCCCCCACCCATGCACCAGGCTTCTATCCTATATAATAAAAGGATAATATGCAAACTGACTTTAACAGCAGAAGGACTGGGAATCACTGGTCACTATGACACACACTGACCACCAGGGGGCATATGCTCAATGCAGGAGCTGCCTCCTGGTGGTCAGTGTGTTCCCACAGGGGGCGCTCTGCTCAGCCACAAGCCAGGCTGATGGCTGCCAGTACAGCGGTGGTGGTGGGAGCCTCTCCCGCCTCCTCAGCAGCGCTAAGGATGTCCAACTGCAGCTTAGGCCTTCTCCCCGCTGGCAAGTGGACATCCCCCAAGGGGTCCCAGACTGCAAGAGGGTTGAGAGACCCGTCCCCCGAGTGCACACATTTTTGTGCACCAGGCCTCTAGTGTATATATATTTAAATATATTTTTATTGATTTCAGAGAGGAAGGAAGAGGGAGGGAGAGAGAGAAACATCAATGATGAGAGAGAATCATTGATTGGGTGCTTCCTGCACACCTCCTACTGGGGATCGAGCCCACAACCCAGGCATGTGCCCTTGGCAGGAATTGAACCCGGGACCCTTCAGTCTGCAGGCCAATGCGCTATCCACTGGTCCTAACCGGCTGGAGCAATATATTTTTAAATTTGCTTCCAAATAAGCTGGGAGGAAATGGTGGGACTGAGCAAAGGAGAGATATAAATGCAACAAAGCTGTTGAAACTGAGTGATGGCTACATGGTGATTCATTACATTGTTGTGGATGTGTGTGTTTTTTTAAATAATATAACCAGGCATAAAACTAATAAAATATTTCCAAGAAACATCTCTACATAGAAAACTATAAGTCAATATTTTAAAAAATAAAAGAAGCGCTAAATAACGCTCTCAGAGTGGAAACCCACTTGTAGCAAGGACCATCATACCCAACCTGAGCCACAGTCCGTGCGATCTCTGCACAAACATCAGCAGTGCTCTGTGGACACTGACAAGTGATCCTAAAGGTGAATAGAAAGGCAAGGAGCGCAGAGGTTGCCCAAGGTAATCTTGAAGAAGAAATTACTCTAGTGGATGTCAGCACCCATCGTAAACTTACAAGAAATGAGACGGGTGGTATCTGGACAATGACAGTCCAATAGGCCAATGGAAGAGAACGGAGATGGGCAGACACAGACATATACTGATTCGTGACAAAGGCGACAGTGCAGAGCAATGGGGAGAAGATGTCTTTCCACAAATGGCTCCGGGCAATGTAGATGCATAACCCGCACACCATCCTGAAGGCAGCCCACCACCTCACTGGACTCACCCACTGTCCGACCCTCCACTGGCTCCCAGTCATTCTCTCAATTTACAAAAATAGGGGGAAATGAAAAAAACAAACCACCTCACCCTCGATCTGCCTATCAGAAGGAAACACACCTATTTCAGACAGGTAAGAAGAGAATGAAAAATCAGAAAAATATCTGGACAGTACCACGTGAGTTTAGTGCCAACCAGATATCTACCCTCTTCTGAACTGCAGCTTCATTCCCTAGGAGCCCACATGCATCCTCAGGTGAAAAATGCTGCCTTGCCCATGGCACACGCCCTCTCTGAGAGCAGCCTGCATTCCAACCGCCGGTCTGTGCAGAGGTAGAAAGGCTACAGCCTCTCGCCCCAGCTCAGGACAACTCTGTCACAGTGGGATCAGCTTTGTGGTGAGCACAGCACAGCCCCACCCCTCCCTCTGCCTAACCCTGCTTCCCTCATCCCCTGCACTGGAGCAGATCCCAGAGTGCCATCAGACACTCCCCCTAATCTCAGAGTCTGCCTCCTGCAGATTACAACCTGGGACAGCAAACAAAATAAAAGACAACAATATAAACAAACAGTAAAACAACAACAACGAGAGGCTTTCAGGAGGGAGACAAAGAGCCCAGCCTAGAAGAAAATGTAACACATGGAGAGAAGGAATCCTCATAATTGCTTCCAGCTAAAGAACACCTTAATAAGAAAATGGTAACACCCTGGCTGCTGTGGCTCACTGGTTGGAGCACCAGCCTACACATAGAAGGGTCGAGGGTTTGATTCCCAGTGAAGGGCACGGACCTGGGTCGCAGGTTCACTCCCCCCCACCGGGGAACCTGTGCCGGGGAACCTGAGGCTGCGCCCCCCGCCCGGCAGGGCTTGACACGGGACCTGAGACTGTATCCCCTGCCTGCCGGGGCTTGATGGGGGTGGGGCTGGCTGGGTCTGGGTCTTGCGTGATTTCGAGGTGCATGTGGCTGGGGAGGAACTTGACTCTGGGTCCCGAGGCGTGCCCCAGACTCTGACAGGAGGGG
>NW_006297390.1:170861-178279 GCF_000327345.1 Myotis davidii | reverse complement strand
ACCTGAGGTTGCCCCCCCCACTTGGCACCAGGCTGGGGGACCTGAGGCTGTGCCCCCCGCCCAGCAGGGCTTGACTGGGGACCTGAGGCTGTGACTCCTGACTGGTGCCAGGCTGGGGGATCTGAGGCTGCTCCCCCTGCCCAGTGGGGCTTGATGGGGGTGGGGCCAGCCAGGTCTGGGTCTTGAGCAATTTTGAGATGCACGCAGGTGGGCAGGGACTTGACTCTGGGTCCCGAGGCGTGCCCCAGACTCTGACAGGAGGGAGATTTTCATACACATTTTATTAATTTTCTTTCATCTCTGACACTTCTATTATAGAGAAAAGGCAAATAGCAATATTAAAAATATTTCCTCTAATTAATTCCCTTTTAATGTGCATGAATTTTGTGTACCGGGCCACTAGTTTAAAGATAAAAGGAAGTCATTTCTATGGCATAAAGAAAATAAATAAACTGAGTCTTCAGATTTAAAGGCACACCTGTTGCAGAAAAATCTGTTAAGAATGCTGAACATGGCCCTGACCGGTTTGGCTCAGTGGATAGAGTGTTGGACTGCGGACTCAAGGGTCCCGGATTCGATTCCAGTCAAGGGCATGTACCTTGGTTGCAGGCACATTCTCTATGGGGAGTGTGCAGGAGGCAGCTGAATTGATGTTTCTCTCTCATCAATGTTTCTAACTTCTCTATCCCTCTCCTTTCCTCTCTGTGAAAAATCAATAAAATATTAAAAAAAAAAAAAAAGAATGCTGAACATGATTAACATAGCAGCCATGAACTCTCCATAAAAAAAACTACCTGACAAGGGAATGCACCCAATAGGAGTCAAATCAACATAAAGAACCCTGGAACGGAGACACTGTGGTAAAGTTACTGATCACTGTATCCATCTAAACAGAACAGAGTCAAACAACTGTGGGATTATAATTACAGCACCGGATGCTACATTATAAAGAAGTTTTAGAGGAGGGGGTGGAGGGAGAAGTGTGCAGGAGTCATCTTTCACAGCAGAGTTTATACATATTATCAACAATTGAAACGTGTTTATAAAATAAACATAATCACTTCAACTTAATGTTTTTCATGACCTCTAAATCTTAGAGGGATCTTATAAGAAATATTAACTCTTGTAGTGAAGAAATATATACTTGAAAGTCAACAATTCTTTTAGTTGAACTTTCTCTTTTCTCCATTCAAATCAGTTAGCAGTAAATTTCATACTTACATGCAACTTGCATTCTCCACCTTAATTAAGACTTCAAATGCAGGCAGCATGATTAATGGGAGACAACCCTGATAAGAGGTAACAGGAAGTTCACAGGGTTAGCAATGAAGTCGTGTTGCCAAGATTGTTTAATCTCCCTGTAATCAAGTCTTTAGATCTAACTTCCAGGGAGGGAATAGAGGAAAATAAACTCAGTGACACTTAAGGAAATAAATCAGGAAATCCAGACCATGGGGCATTTTACACACAGCTGGCCAAGGGGTGGAATGAGGCCCTTTTCCAGATAGAAATAAACTGAAGACATAGATCAAGGCAGTGCATGAAGCTGGATTGGATTTTCATTCCAATCAACTTCATAAAAACAACTATAAAAACTTCTTGGGGACAATAGGAATGGGTATAAAGTTGGTATTGGATTATTTTTGGAAATTGCTGCTAAATTTAACAGAAAAAAATGATAACTATGTAGAAGAATATCCACATTTCAGGAGAGGCATGTTGAAGTATTTCAGAGTGAATATCATGATGTTTGCAACTTACTTTCAATGGTTCTGAGGAAAAAATGCAAATGGCAACATGTTAACCCTTGCATCTCAGTGGTGTGCATACGGGTGTTCATTGTACTTTGCTTTCCATTTTTCTGTATGCTTAAAACTTTTCATCATAAAATGTGATGGGGAGGATGTAGGTGATCCTCAAAAAAATTAAGTAATTAAGTGAAAGTCCCCTTCCCAACTCCTTTTTGGATTCAGGAAAACTATTTATAAATGAACTAGAGGCCCGATGCACGAAATTCGTGCAAGAGCAGGCCTTCCTTCCCCCGGCTGCCGGCACCCGCTTCCCTCTGGCACCCGGGACGGGCTTCCCTCACAGCCCTGGCTTCGTCCAGAAGGACGTCCGGTCTAATTAGCATGTTACGCTTTTATTGTTAGAGATGAGTAACTATGTGACACTTATAGTGTGGACCCATTTATATAAAAAGTAATTCAATCTATGCATCTGTCTTCAATCCATCCATCTAAAGAGCAGGAGGAGGGTAGGGGTGTGGAGGTGTCACATCAAGAGCAAAGCCTGAAAGAGCCATTTCTGGGACCAGGAGAGCTGTTTGAGGTTCCTGATCAACAATTCAGTGTCAAGCCCCCCAGCCAGTGGTTTTTCTCTCGGGACAGTCAGAGCTGCTCAAGCTCTGGAGGAAGGAGGCAGATGAAAGGAGGGGCGGTGCTGGACACGACAGCCCAGGAGGGGGGCCTCACGGCACTCACGTGGCTTCCAGGGCGGGCCCTGTGGACTGCGGGAGGCTGGAGCACGTGGTCCTGGAGCCGCCCGGCAGGGGCATGGGACCAGACCCCGTGGCTCTGGATGCTGCACGTGCACGCTGCGGCCAGGGGGTGACCAGGCCTCCCACTCTGAGTCACGGGGCTCGGGTCCCAGCACTGGGAGCAGGAAAGCGCTGGGGGCTGGTGAGGAGTCGCTAGGGAGCCTGTGCAGGGGTGTGAGGGGGAGCCACCGGCCCCTCCGCTGCTCTGGCCCCTGGCTGGGAGCAGCGTCTTCCGGAGAGGCACGTTTTCATCAGAGTTCTGAGAAAATTGAGAACTGGTTTCGTTCCTTACCACCGACTTCCCATTCCCCCACGGATGCCCTCCGCCACTTTTGCTGGTATAGAAACTGAAAGGGCGAGTCGTCGTGGGGCTTACGTGGGCTGGCCGCCGGGGCCCATGAGGCACAGCCTGACCACGCTGCTGGCAGCCTCGGGCACCGACTCCCCAGCCCACGGCAGGAGCCTGGCGCAGGCTGCCCCCGGACCGG
The DNA here is from genome assembly GCF_000327345.1 of Myotis davidii. Taxonomy (NCBI): domain Eukaryota; kingdom Metazoa; phylum Chordata; class Mammalia; order Chiroptera; family Vespertilionidae; genus Myotis; species Myotis davidii. The sequence continues at coordinate 175,252 of NW_006297390.1, read as the reverse complement.
ACCCACGCGGCAGCAGGGGGTGGGGGTGCGTGCCCTCGCCCAAGGAGATGGAGGAGGAGGCAATCGCCAGCGTCCCCAGGAACGAGATGGAGGATGTGGACTTCCTGTCTGGGCTGGAACTGGTCGATCTGCTGGACCCCCGGCAACCGGACTGGCCCCTGGAGCCCGGGCTCAGCTCGCCCTGGGGGGCGGCTAGGACTGCGCCCTCCATCTTGCCCTGGGTCCTCCATTTTTGGGGCAGCCGCCATGTGCTCAGGAGGGTACCTCCTTCCCGGAGGCCTAGGCCCCTTCTGGCCACGCCCAGGATTTCTTTAAACTAACCAATGACAATCAAGGGACGTGCACGCCATAGAGATGACCACATCCTGTGTAAGAAGACCCAACTCGCGCCTGGCCAATCGGCGGGGCCCACAGTCCCCGCCCCTGCCCTTACTATAAAACCCACAATCCCATCAGGCCTCGCGCTCTCGGCCACTGGGGCTTACCGTTGCGTTGCATCGGTGAGTGTGGCAGGGGAGCTGAACTAGTTCGAAATGAAGGACTCTTTGCTTTTGCCAACAGACTCGCTGGCTCCCTGGTGGGCTTTTTGGGAACCTTGAAATCTGGGCACAACAGAAACCTCACATCACCGGGCGGGTGTGGGACCTGCTGCTGGGTGAGCCCCGCGCCCGGGAGGCAGAAAGAGGAGACACACAGCCATGCTTGTGAGCTGGATGCCATTTAGCTCTGTGTTTTTAAAGCATCATTTCTACGTTTTCATGTCATAAAGCAGTGGTTCTCAACCTCTGGCCCCTTAAATACAGTTCCTCATGTTGTGACCCAACCATAAAATTATTTTCGTTGCTACTTCATAACTGTAATGTTGCTACTGCTATGAATCGTAATGTAAATATCTGATATTCAGGACGGTCTTAGGCGACCCCTGTGAAAGGATCGTTCGACCGCCAAAGGGGTCGTGACCCACAGGTTGAGAACCACTGTTAAAAAAATAGCATGAAAACGGCAACAAAACAGCTGACCACCTGCACAGCCACCATGAATCTGAAAGCCTTGCTTTCCCAGCTCATCCCAGCACCGGCTGACACTTCCAGGCCGCCAGCGACCTCTGTCCAACTGAGAAAAGATAGCATGATGTTGAACTAAAACCAAATAAAATAACTAAAACAAATAACTAAGACCACCATCCGCCTTGTACCCCAACCACAATCTGCTCAAAATCAGAGAAGAAACGTCCCCTGAGCTACAGCTCCCTGACCTGTGAAGGCGGTGAGGACTAAGGTCATCTCTCCGTCCAACCTACAACACGACATCGCCCGGGCAGCTAATGCTCAGATCAGATGTCTATGGTTATTGCCGTAACCAAATCACACCAACCCTCCTCCCCTCAAACCTGCTCCTGGCGCATGTTGAGAAGAGAGAATGGACAGTGTTATTTGAACAAGGTCTCCCATTGCATAACACACTACATTACAGAAATGTGAGCCAATTACACAGAAGGGTTACAAGGTTTTGTCTCCCTGAGACAAAAACTCTAGTTTCTCCTTCAATCATGGAACTCGAAATGCTAACGATGGGAAGGCGGGAGCATGGGCTGTCTCCCGTAATCCTCTTCCTGGCTGGGCACTGCCCTTCATCTTCCACGCGCTCCGGCCGTGCTTACTGCTCCCTCTTCCAACAAGAAGGCCCGTGTTGGAGGCACTGACTACGGGGCCAGAAAGTACACCTGCCCACTCAGGTTCAGACGTGGGGCTGAGCTTCTCGTGCCGTCTGGCACAACGCCCAACCTCCCAAACACGCCCACGAACAGTGATCTCTCGTATTGTACCCTAGGTGTTCACGTGTCCTTTTTCATTGGCTTCCACTGCATGTGTTCGATGACCCAGGTTTAGGCATTGGGCTATTCTGATTTCTTCAAAGCGGGGTCTGTGTTTCCCATGGACACCAGCAAACACACTGCAACTCTGGGAGAGACCTGGTAGCAGTATCAACAGCCATAGGCCCACCAAAAAATACCCAAAATCTATTGCTCCCCCATACCCCATGCTAACCCTACCCCAGTCCAAGCAATCTCGTAGAATTATCTAGAATACTGCAGTTGCTTCCTAGCTCTTCTCCCTGCTCCCAATATCATTACTTCTCCACCCACCCATCAACCAAAGAAATCTTAAAAACACGTTATGTCATAGCATTCCCTTTGGAAAACCTTCCCAGGGACTTGCAATTGCATTCAGACTACAATTAAAATAATTAGTTTGGTTTGAAGGTCTCCCTGCTTCTACCCTTGTCCCCCAATATCTGATCTCAACACAGCAGGCAGAGTGATTTAGACCCTGCTATTCCTCTGCTCCTCCCAGTGGCTCCCACCCAGCTCAGAGCCCCCACGGTGGCCGCAAAGGCCCTACACTACCTACCAACCCATCACCTGGGACCCATTTAGTACCATTCGTTCCCACCCAAGCTCCTTACTCGTCTCACTTAGGTCTTGGCTCAAATGTCACTTCCTTGGTGAGGCTTCACTGACCATGACAAGATGGAATGCTTTCCCATGCCCACACTCCCTACCTCATTCCGTTTTCCTGCCTGATTTTTTTCCTCTTGACTGCACAGCCACATCTGCCATGACATAAATTCTAGCAGTTTATTTCTTAATTAGAGGCCCAGTGCACAAATTTGTGCACCAGTGGGCCCTTGGCCGAAACTGTGGGATCAGGCCAAAACTGGCTCTCCAACATCCCCCAACGGGTCCTGGATTGCCAGAGGATACAGGGAGACTGAGGGACCCCACCAATGCACAATCAGGGACAGGGAGGAACGCAGGAGGTTGGCCAGCTGGAGAGGGACCGCAGGAGGACTCCAGGGCATGTCCAGCCCATCTTGCTCAGTCCCTATTGGCCAGACCCCAGCAGCAAGCTAACCTACTGGTTGGAGCATCTGCCCTGTGGTGGTCACTGGGCGTCATAGCAACTGGTCGACCAGTGGACTGTCTGCCCCCTGGTGGTCACTGGACATCATAGTGAGCAGTTGATCAGCCTTAGCATATCATTAGCATATTACGCTTTGATTGGTTGAATGGATGATCAGACGACCGGACACGTAGCATATTAGGCTTTTATTATATAGGATTCACTAGAACGCTCCATGTAAGCTCTGGGAGGATGGATGTACGCTCTATGACACTTGGGGTGTTGATCTGCTTTACTCACTTCTGTATCCCAAGTGCCTAGAACAGTGCTTGGCACAAAACAGTTTCTACATTAATATTATTGAATGAAGGAGCTGATCCTGCCTTCCCTGCCCACCTCCCAGACATCTCTCCTCCTCCCACTTGCTCATTCAGCTCCTCACAGCGCCCTCTCTCTGTTCCCACAGCAGGCCACGTCCACGCCCCTTCAACACCTTCCCCGCTGTCTGGAATGCTGCAGCACCAACCCCTCCACCCGGGCACTCGCATTTCACACCTGGAACCGTCTTGCTGATCGTGAACCCACTTGTTTATTTTCTGTCTCCACCACTAACTGGAACCTCCCAGCAGAGGCTTTGTGTTGTTCACAGCTGCTTCCCTGGTGCCTGCAACTGCTTGGCGCATAGTAGGTGCTGCTCAGTAAGTATGTGGCAGGTGTAACCAGCCCAGCTCACGTGGGTCTCCACTTTCTCAAGCATTATAAGAAGGCTGACGATGCTCTGGCATCTCCTTATGCCCTTTATAAAATGCTGATTTACAGTCTGCAGCAAGTATAGTTTACAAAGAGCCTCACTTATGACAGGTCTTGCGAAGCTCTGGGAGGCCACTTACAGGGTTGTAATTACTCAGCTTTTGCATCTGAGAAAACTGTTAACTGTCCCAGGAGGGACAGCCACTGCACGGTGGAGCTGGGTCTGAATTCACAGCTTTCAACGCTGCTCCTGTGACAGCAGAATTAAACAGGTTTTTCTAGTCTTTACAAGAAGGTTCAAGGAACCGCAAATCTGCTGGTTTAGCACACTCGCAATCCAAGACAGTAATCATGGGAACTTGGCGTTGTTTTCCCCAGCGGTCCGTGAACACGCCGGTCGGTTGAGAAAGATCACACAATACAAATGAGCTTATGCGCTCAGGACTGACATGCTCACTGAACATCTAGATACAATTTAAACGTGTTCACTTGTTCAGCTCATGGGTGCACCTGGGAGCACTGGGACGAAGTTTCCCACAGCACAGCGTCGCGGGCTGTCCCGCGGGAGGAAGCAGTGGCCAGGCCGTCCCGCACGAGGGAGGGGGCTTGGCGAGGTGTGGCTGGGCTCCCAGAAGGTCCGGGCCTGTGAGACCCGGTCAAGATGCGGAGCACAGCCGCCCGTGGGTACCGGGACTCCGCTCTCCGGCCCCGCCCGCCCGGCCTGAGCGCACCGAGGGC
>NW_006297390.1:164078-170550 GCF_000327345.1 Myotis davidii | reverse complement strand
GGGGGCGGGGAGGCGGGGGGCAGAGCGGGCTTGGGGGAGCCCTGCCTCCCTCCGCACCTCTTCTGGGGAGAAACGCTGCAGTTCAGTTTTAGGGTTGGTTTTACTTTTTCTCTGCAATACTTTTTAAAGGTACACCTTACAATGAGTCACAGTGTGATGTTTTTGACAAATGCATACACCATGTCACCACCCCGACAGAACATTCCCCCCACCCCTCAGAGGCCCTTTTTGCCGGACGAAGTCAATCAGAAGTTACTCTATTGCCATGGGTTAGAGTTGCCTTTTCTAGAAATTCCTGTGTCCTCTTTTAAGGCTTTCCCCCCTCTTTTCGTTTTGGCGACTCACCCACGTTTTTTTCACTGAGTAGCGCTACAATGTGTCCACTCGCCAGCTGGTGGGCATGCGGGTTGTTTCCAGTTTAGGGCGATTCTAAAAAACGTCTCCACAAACATTCGTGTGTGTGTGTGTGTGTGTGTGTGTGTGTGTGTGTGTGTGTTCATTTCCGTTCGGGAGGCCCCGGAGTGGGAGGGCTGGTGCGTGAGCGCGGGCTCAGGCTCCCTCGCTTCTGCGCTTTCTGCAGTTGCCTCCCGCCGGGCCCACGCCCTCTCTCTCGGGACAGCAACCAAGCATGTGTGCTGGTGACGTTAACTGAGGGCGAGCCTCCCAGAACCGCCCGCTCTGACCAGAGTCCACCTGCTTTGGCAATTTTTAGTGTCCCATATTTTCACTGTAAATAATTAACTTTAAAAATCTGAAATCTTAGCTTTTCAGAAAAGCTAAATATTTCAACTTAGATGTTTGAGCCTAATTATATCCATGCCATACAATTGGTTTTCCTTTGTAGGCACTGGACAACCAGGAATCTTTTCAACACTGATAAGAACTAAAGCAGAACTTTTGACAAATGACTAGCACTAAAAAAGGCAGGAAGGAAGAGTCCACATTACCCAAAACAAGAAAAAACACACAAGACCATTTTAAAATAGAAAATGAATTCATAGGCAAGTTGAATAAAATCATCTGAACTTGAAGTCATTTTGGTTAATTTCCTAAAAAATCAATAAAGTTTCCAGTGAGTCTCCAAAAAAGTGTTGACTGCAAAACATGAAGTCACTTTTAATGACAGCCTTAATATTTGCATTTGTTTCTATGTCCATACTTCCAAGACCATATCGCTGTTAAAATCTCATCCTTACTCAGTTGACATCAGAAGTGGAGTTGCAATTCTTTTGCAAAGCCCCAGGCTGCACCTTGCCATTTCCAGTGCAGAACTAAAGATAAACCAAAAATAAGTCATGAAAAATGCAAAGATCTGCTTGACTCAGGTGACCCCAGATACAACACATGTTGAACAGAAGTAAAATGAAATCCCGCCGGAACCGGTTTGGCTCAGTGGATAGAGCGTCGGCTTGTGTACTGAAAGGTCCCAGGTTCGATTCCGGTCAAGGGCATGTACCTGGGTTGCGGGCACATCCCAGTGGGAGATGTGCAGGAGGCAGCTGATCGATGTTTCTCTCTCATCGATGTTTCTAACTCTCTATCTCTCTCCCTTCCTCTCTGTAAAAAATCAATAAAATATATTTTTTTAAAAATGAAATCCCATTCCTGATTTCCCTAATGTAAGATCTGCCATAGGGCTGGCAACACTATGTACACCAGTGTACTTTTAACACTAATAATGAACCAGATGAGAAAGTTAAATGAATATCTATAACCTAAAAGGCCATCATTTTAAAGTAAGAAAAAGCAACTCATACTATGGTTCCAACTATTCTAAAAAGATGACTGGAATGAGACCAGAATCTACACTAATAAAAGAGAAACATGGAAATTGGTATCACTCCACCACACTCAGCCAATCAGGATGAGTATGCAAATTGGCCCAACAAAGATGGCGGCTAACTTGCATATGCAGAAGGAAGAGGCTTGCCTTCTCCACTGTGGCCAGAGCAAAGGCCTGAGTCCTGGGTGCCAGAGGAAAACCGGTGCCGGCAGCCAGGGGAAGGAAGGCCTCTAGTGAAATATAAAATGTATCAAAATAATAAAAGAAGCCTGTAGAGCCACAGGTGACATTTCTTTCTAAATCTTAATTTTTTAAATCATGGTTGTTATATTTTTGATAGGAAAACAAATTATAAAGGGTTCAAGAATGAGCATGTACTTTAAAATGTAAATTAAAATTTTATTCAAAGCATCTTTTCAAATTACAGCATGTTTATTTCTTATGCTGTTAATTCTGCCAAACTACAGCTTAGCCAAATGAAGCATAAAACACTTCAAAAATTTGAATGTAAACCACATTTTTAGAACAAAAAGCAGTCCTAACACACCTCAGATTTTAAATGCCAATGTACTTTGTCCAAGTATATAGCTTATATCAAAAAAACCCTTAGGTTATGCCCAAGAATCTACTTTTGAAGTATTATATTTTAAATATTTCTATAGTAAATAGTTGTAATAATTTCTGAAACTTTCAATTATACAAATAAAGAATGTGAATATAACTATTATAGTTGACAAAAGCTGACCAGAGAAACAAAAGCCCTTACTTTTGAAGGCCTTAAATTGTATTATTTTTGAATTGGCAAGTATTTGTATTTTTTAAATTCTTACCATCTTCCTTCTTTATGTAATTTCATCAAATTTTAGATTTCCCAAGACTGATAAGTGTTGCTTTTTATAATTCATTTAAATCATACTTGAAAGGAAAAATCTAGAGAAAAATGTTGACAGCTAAACCAAGAAAATTCAATGCTATAGTCTCTTTTACTGTGGCTATAAGTGCTCCAAGTTAAAATTCTATATATCAGATTACAAACAAAATTCTTAGACCATTACAAATATAAATTTTCTTATTTAAAAAATCCTTCAAGATCTGTAATTTACTGTACTGAGGATTACATTTGTAAAGTATGTCCTCATCATATACATTATTTGTTATCATCTTTCACACTTTTGCTCCTTTTCAAGGCATTTAATCCCTCCCCTCCCCACAGCTACATGTGAAACTGTGACTGCAACACACTGGGATTTGGGGAGAAAGAAGCATATATTTTAGATAATGTTTAACCATATCTGTCGGCTACGAAGTAAAAGGCGCTAGAGAGCCATGTTTCCCGCTATTATTCTGAGGTTTACTCCAATTAAGCAATCTATAAAAATTTCTGTTGTTCATGTTATTTAGTTTCTACTTAAAACAGAGGCTAAAATGATCGAGGCTTTTGCCTACATACAGGAGGCGAACCGCTCAGCTCTTGATTTTTCTGTTCATGCTTCAGTACATAAAGTGGTGTTTAAAAATGGCATCTATTTGGAAAAATGGTTTAAAACCACCACACAAGTTAACACACATGCAGTTAAAACTATCCCAGAAGCCTACTTATTTGAGTAGCTAATCTTTTCTGCAGTGTTTAACTGATAATTGAATTTAGTGAGCACAAATAGTTCGGCATGTTATTCTGAAAAGCAAGAAGGTGGCTTTATGCACTGAAAATATAAATAGAAGGCTTTCATTTGCTAATAATTCTAAACAAGCAGTACAACTGAAATTTAGTGTTTGCTAACAAAAGATCTAAAACAGTTCACTACAAAACAACCCTGTAGATGTCCCTTTTATTAATAAAAATCCAAGTGCCAAATCTCAGTACAGGGCCCATATTTAAAAAAGAAAAAATTACCAGGTTACCTAGACTTTGCAAGATTAACCACTCAATTTCAGCAAATGAGAAATATGAAATGTGCAAAAGTTCCCAAGTTAAGAGAGGGATAACAAGTGCTTTTCAAAACTAAACATCATAGTAAGTTGTAAAGCCTCAGAAAGATAGAATAAGACCAATTTTACTCCAATTTTAAAAATTCTGAACTATTATGCATCTTACCAAGATCCTCAAATATCTGCTTTTCTTTCAAAATCTGTAACTTAGGACATCTTCTGAAATAGGCAGTTTTCCATTTCTCTAGTCTTATTAGTCACACTATTTTGCAATTTAAAAATATCTTTCACACATCTTCCACTTTCTCACTTACTTCAGTGTTGACAGTATTGTTAAACGTACTAGTACAAATTGTTAAAAATGATCTTACAAATAATCTCTCCTAACCTTCTTTGGCTACATGTCCCATTCTGCTTTTGTTTTTTTTCTCTAAAAGTGTCTTATTCTGAAAGTGCTTCCTGTGAAAACTGCTTCCAATGAATGCATTAAACTTGCAAAATCTAGCTTCCCACAATACGTAGTTTCCTACCCTGTACTAGAAGTCCCATATTTACAAAATATTTTAAACTTTACAACAATCCATTACCATATAAAAAAAGTGCAATTCTCTCTCACCCCATATTTTGGGGCAATAACATTCTTCATCAATTTCTACAGAATAGCAGCCTATGGTAAGCAAATAAGGTGCTTAGCTTATGCCCAAGGATCTACTTTTGAAGTATGCTGGGCAGTACTTTTGTACAGTGGGAGTCAGTGTGCAGGCTACTGGCGGAGCGGCGCGCCGGTCAGGTTGGCGAGCTCGATGAGCGCCAGGGCTCCGTGCAGGCGCTCGCGCTGCTCCTGCAGCCGCCGTTGGGCCCCGCTCTTCTCGTCGTCCTCCTCGTCCGACTGCAGGTATTCCAGAGGGTCCTGCTGCTCCTGGTCCGCCTTCTGTGCGAGCTTTCCCTTCAAGGTGGGGGTGCGCTGCTCTTTTGTTTCCCAATACCTACGGGACATGCAACCGCGTGAATTAGAGGGTATAGGTGACATCCTCAAAGGTTTACTTTGCTTGTTTAAAAAAGTGTTCTTTACCACGGTATTCAATGCGTTTTAGTTCCCAAAGTTACAGAAGGATTTCACATTTATTATACACCTTTCTCATTACAGAGGAAACAATTCAAGTTCAAGAAGTTGAGAGACTTTCTCAGATTTTCAAAAACTGGCAGTTCTGGGTCTCATACTCAACTCTCTAATCATGTGTTTTTGCCATTAAACAATGCCTTAAAGATCATATGTAAAATGCACTAAGTTATAGAAATAGTAGAACAAATAAACATTAAAAACCTATTTATACTATCCACAGAGGGATGGTGACTTCTGACTGAGTTAACTAAGAGAAACTTGAAACTTACAAAATATGATTTACAGATTAATATCTGTAACACATAGAACTTATTCAAAAATTTAAGAACACCACCACTATTCTATGACATGGCCAACTGGTGATTCACAAGAGAAAATGCAAACTTGGTAAATTAAAGAAATAAATGACAGTATCATTATATCCAAAAATGCCCCTACAAAGACTTGTATATTAATGTTTATAACAGCCTTATTTATACCCTGCAATAACCCAATGTCCGTCAACAGATGACTGAATAAACAAGTTGAAGTATATCCACACAATGGATTACTACTCAGTGATAAAAAAGAATGAACTATTGACACATGGATGAATCTCAAAATAATTGAGTAAAAGAAGCCAGACAAACGGAGTGCATACTGCATGGCTTCACTTGTATAAAACACTAGAAAATGCAAACTAATGCATAGTAACAGGAGTAGGTCAGTGTTGTTCAGGTCGAAGTGGGAGGAAGGGATTAGGAAAGGGCTTGAGGAAATGCTGGGAGTGATGAATATGTTCATGATCTTGATGGGTGTTGATTTCACAGATGCAAACGTGTCTAAATGTGTGAAATTGCACACTTTAAATATTTACAATTTACTGTATGTCCGTTATACCTCAGCAAACCTGTTTTTAAAATTAGAAACAAAAAAAAGGACAACTACTAGATGTCAGGAAATCCAGGCTACTCAAACTGGAAAAGTTGTGGCAATTCTCAGAGGTATAAAAAAAGAAACGCAAACAGTTCAGTCTGACTTGGACAACTAGAAAAGGAGAGCGGCAAAAGGTAAGTTTAACTGGGTCGGCAGGGACCAGCTTTGAATGCCATAATAGAGTTTAGACTTCGTACTGAGGATCACACAGCATTTTACAAAGATCCTGTGGAAGCAGCATGGAGAATGGATTGAGAGGGATGACGTAGCTGAATGTGAGTTGTTAAGGAAGTAGATGAGAGAGAGGATAAAGACAGGATGACCAACAAGTTTCTGGCTTGGGCCAAATGAGAGATAAGGGGCAGTGGAGGCCAGCCAGGAGGAGGGAGCGGAGGTAGGAAGTGATGCAGTAGCAAGGCAGACACAAGCCCTGCCCTGTGGAGCTTAGTGCAGCAGGGGCGACGGACCCTGAGTGAGTGGCATGCAGGTCTCGAAAGGGAAAATACAGTGTGCTATAAAAGTATCTAAGTGAGTCTGACCTGTGTTTGGTGAGCAGGTCGGGGAAGAACTTCCTGAAGTGAGGTTTAACCTGAGTCAGAAATGAAGACTAAGCCCCATGGCTGAATGAAGAGGGAAGCAGCCTACCTGCAGAGGCAGCAGTGAGCACGAAGGCCCGGAAGCCGCAGGGAGCGCTGCGCTGAGAAAGCAGGGGCCCAGAGGGC
>NW_006297390.1:159503-163822 GCF_000327345.1 Myotis davidii | reverse complement strand
AAAAAAATAGCACCCATTGCCCTAGCTGGTTTCGCTCAGTGGATAGAGCATCAGCCTGTAGACTGAAGGGCCTGGGGTTCAATTCCTGTCAGGGCACGGGTTGCGGCTCAATCCCCAGTAGGCAGCCTATCAATGATTCTCTCTCGTCATTGATGTTTCTATCTCTCTCTCCCTCTCCCTCTCCCTTTCTCTCTGAAATCAATAATAGGAAGAAAGGAAGGGAGGGAGGGAGGGAGGGAGGGAGGGAGGCAGAGCGCAGCAGCACTGGGCTTAGACTTTGTCCCAAGGGCAGAGGGAGCCCAGAGAGCGAGGGGGTGGCACCGTCAGCTGGCGGTTAGTGTAGAAGAGATGACTCCTTACGTCAAAATACCCTTAGGGAACAGTTTTTATACTGCCCGCCCCCCTCGCTGCCATTAAAAAAAATTAAACTGGGTGATTCTTGGAACATCTCTCTCTATATAGCTCTACCCATATATGTATATCTGTATCTACAGATATGGGGAAATATGGATATACATATATCCCCACAATGACAGCACAGATCTAACTCTAATATAAGAAAATGAAGAGGCGTTGCACTAACAAATGAAATATGCATTAAATATCCTTTTTAAATGAGGGAAAACTCTTGCTTTTAAAATACATTGTGGTACAGACAATTAATTACTCAAGAGTAATTAATACCATATAGTTTTCTATCACACACAGGTCCTAATAACACTCCTGTGGTTTAAGAAATAAAGCACCATTCAAGATATTTCACAGAATGTGTATAGAAGCAACTTATTCAAAATGAGAGAACTTCGGAAGTCCCGTCAGCCCACGCGCGGGGTGGCCGTGGTCCCGGGGAGCCTTACTTTGCCAACCACTCGGCAGCAGCCTGGTTGTCCACCGCCTGGTGCTTGCTGAGAGCGTCGGTGGGCTCCTCCCGCTTCAGCCTGGCGTAAGGGTGCTTGGGGCAGTGGCGGTTGGCGTGGGTGAATCTGCTCAGGCAGCCTACACAGCACAGAGGGAAACACCCATTAGCATCGGGACTGCGGCCCACATGGGAAACGTTCAGGGAACCAGGAAAAGTAGGACAGACCATGAGACAGCATTCTCTAACGTGGAGGAGGAAATAAAACCCCAAGCACAGTATTTATCAATGCTCATGAGGGGGGCGGGCGATGGTCTTTCACCTCTGGGTCACTGCGTTATAGATGCACGCAACCTCCCTGGGAAGTGATTCATTTGCATGAGTCATAAATATGGTCAAACCCTCCGACCCTGGGATTCTATTCTCAGGCTCTCTCATAAGGCAACATCCCAAAAGATGAACAAAGCTTGAACAAAGTTTAAGTAGGAAAACGTGACCTTTAGCTTTGTTGGTCACAAACAATTTTTAAAGCAAATTAAATATTCAATAGCAATAAGGCAATCAGTGTGCACAGCTGACTCTTGAACAATGTGAGGTTAGGGCAGAAATCCAGATATAACTAGTATATGCTTCAGCAAATTCACTAGATAAAAAGCCTGAGACATCTGTAACTGACAATAATAAGAAAACCACAGAGCTACAAAACAGAACTGCATTGAATTTTAATTATAACTGCCTAAAAATGTACACAAGAAAAACATCTTAAGAAACTGTGGTAAGAGGTTAAGAAAATCACTTCAGAAAAGTGACAAGAAATTACTAACAGTGGCGTGTTAAAATGGAAAAGTTTCGCCCTAACTGGTTTGGCTCAGTGGATAGAGCGTCGGCCTGCGGACTGAAGGGTCCCAGGTTCAATTCCGGTCAAGGGCATATACCTTGGTTGCGGGCACATCCCCAATAGGGGGTGTGCAGGAGGCAGCTGATTGATGTTTCTCTCTCATCGATGTTTCTAACTCTCTATCCCTCTTCCTTGCTCTCTGTAAAAAATCAATAAAATATACTTTAAAAAAATAAAGTATAAAATGGAAAAGTTTCCCCCTTCACTGAAAACGCAGACAATATGCTTTCTTGAGTTTAACAGATAAAATGTTTAAAATCAACAAAAAAGCCTACTCTAAAGGCTGTATTTACTTTCATAGATTTTTCTACTGCCTACAACTGAATATAGTATTTTTATTTGCCTTTTAAGATTTTCACCTAAAAATATTTTAAAAATCAATCTTTCCTCAGAAATTGAACATGGTGTTTTCTAAAATCTTGATTTAAGAAATCTCTCCTCCCAAAAAATTCAAGCAAAAGTTATTTTTTAACTACTAACTCACTACTAGTTATTACATAAACTTAACTCCCAACATCATACCATTTTCTGAACAAACAAAAGGTTTCTCTCCCGTGTGAAGGCGCTGGTGCGTTTTGAGCTGTCCGCTTTGAACAAAGGCTTTGCCACAGTCAGGATAGTCACACAGGTAGGGTCTCTCACCTATGTAGACAGATGGGATATATTATTTCTGAGAAAATAAGGTTAGAAGAGGGGCAGGGGGAGAGAATCAATCTCTATATAGATCAGGGGTGGGGAACCTTTTTTCTGCCAAGGGCCATTTGGTTATTTATAATATTATTCACTTAATATATATTTATGTTGCTATGAAAAAAGCTCCTAGATTTATTGAATTTCGAGTCCTGCCTGTGGCTGCCTTGGCAGGGCCAGACCAAATAATTTCTCGGGCCTTAGACAGCCCAGGGGCCGGACGTTCCCCACCCCTGATAAAGGTCATGATGCCAAACAACAATAAGACACATCGGCCTCTATAGAACTGCAAGTGAAAATGCTCGGCAGCACTTCCATGCTCTGAAGCAGCTGTCCGCTGGGAGCACAGTATTTTCCTTAGGCCTTGAGCTTTTAGGTACCCAGGTTCAAATCCTTGAAGTTATCATCTTCAGCTTAGCCCATATTTTCTCCTCCCCATAATCCAAATCACCTCTTGCGGATTCTTTACAATGTCTCCCACTCCTACCCCCCTGCAACTTGCCCTGGTCAACTGGCAGCCCCTCCACCTTGAACAAGCCCTGGCTGTCCTCTAGTCACTCCACCTGCACAGTACTTCCAAAACAGCTGGCACAGAACTCCTGCCTTTGTCATAGCAACTACCTCCTAACTCACCCCAAAACCTACTACACTCCTTGGACAAATAAAAATTATCTACTGAGCCCTAGCCAGTTTGGCTCAGTGGATAAAGGGTAGGCCTGTGTACTGAGGGGTCCCAGGTTCAATTCTGGTCAAGGGCATGTGCCTCGGTTGCAGGCTCATCAGGGCACTTGTGGGGGGCAACCAATTGATGTGTCCCTCTCACGGAGATGTTTCTCTCTCTGTCTCTCCCCCTCCCTTACCCTCACTCTAAAAAAAAAAAAATCAATGGAAAAATGTCCTTGAGTGAGGATTAACAAATAATAATAATAATAATAATAATAACAACAATCTGCGGACTTCTAATTGGTCCCCGAAGATGCGCAATGTAGCTACTGGGGTAAGAGGCAGGGCTTATCTTTACTTCACCCCTGAGATTCATTCCAGCTAGGACAGTTCCTCATCTTGCTCTACTCCTTGCAAATCCTATCTTCTCTGCCCATTCAAACCTCAATCCTGTAGGCTCTCAGTGAAACTCCTCCTACCTCCAAATAAGGAAGCTCTGTATCCTTTCACTTGGTATCCTGTGTTGTTCATGGGTCATGGAACTCTCCTTATACAAAGATGCACAACACCTCATACTCTCTTTAATTCCCATACTCAACACAGTGCTGGCTGGAGGAAGTGCTCAACAATGTTGTTCAGTCATAATTAAATAATTTCTTGAAAAATTATTCTTTGATCAACAACTATATTCTGGTTCTTCCAATATAACTCAAAGACCAGGAACCAATCCTCCCTAAATTTCTCATTATTTAGAAATGTACTAACTGGTTGTGATAGTTAGACACAAGGTAATAAAACACAGAAGATAGGAGGATTATTTAAAATAGTAAGAGAGAAGCTCTTTATAAAGTATATATTATTAGATCTTAACTACTCCATGATCTTGGGCTCAATTTCCTGACATACAGCATAGCAGGCCAATACCTGGAAGTATCAGATGACACACAGTGGATTAATGATCAGGACTGGGACTCAGAGATCTTTTCATTATGCCACATGGTCTTGAATCTTATCTACACTGGCAACATGTACTCCATAGCCTGCAAACCAATTACTTGGGGTATTTCAAATTAATTAGATTTTTCTTCCAGATTTTTTTTAATTTCAAGAAAAGCGATTTTAAATACAATAATGTTACATAAACCATAATATTTCAAGAAAAACGATCTTAAATATAATATACATATATATATATTATATACATGTAATAAA
>NW_006297390.1:154944-158665 GCF_000327345.1 Myotis davidii | reverse complement strand
CCCTTAACCTTTCCCCCTTTTTTTTAATTGTTTTTTCTTTTTGGTTCTCTGAGTGATATTTTCACCTGTCTTCTAATTCACTGATTTGATCCTCACCTTCCCCTAATCTACTGTGTATTCTTTTCAATGTTTCTTTATTTGTGTTATGTCATTCTTTATGTCAGACTGTTCTTTTTTCATAGTTACTATATCTTTTTTCACACTGTTGAGTATTTTTTTAAAAATATATTTTATTGATTTTCCACAGAGAGGAAGGGAGAGGGACAGAGAGTCAGAAACATAGATTCAGCTGCCTCCTGCATGCCCCCAACTGGGGATGTGCCCGCAACCAAGGTACATGCCCTTGACCGGAATCGAACCTGGGACCCTTCAGTCTGTAGGCCAACGCTCCATCCACTAAGCCAAACTGGTCAGGGCCTGTTGAATATTTTTAACATCATTACTTTGAACTCTATTTCAGATAATTTCTTATCTCTTCTTCTGGAGAATTCGCTAGCTCTTTCATTTGGGGATTGTTTCTTTGTTTCTCATTTTGGTTATCTGGGTTTGTGACTATGTATTAGGTAGGTCCTCTACACCTCTCAATCTCTAGCACAGGACAGTGTTAAAAGCTGTTTCTGTCTAATTGGATCAGGCAAAGATGCAAAGCCTGCAAAGCCTGGAAAGCCTGCAAAGCCTCCAGAGACCGCCTCTGTCTACAGACTAATAGGATTCTGGCTTGAATTGCCCCCAGGCAATCATCCTCAGGTGTGCTGAGAGTTTTTTTCCAACAGGGTGGGGCAGTTGCTTCTGCCTGGAGGCTAACTGTTACTTTTAAACTCTTAAGTGGCCTCAGGGCAAGGTGTTTTACAATAGGGTGTGCGAGGCAGATGTGTATGTAGGAAAGATGTCCTCCGCTCTGTGAGAGAATGACTCAGCCCAGGAAACTTGGGGTGTCTGCCTTCTGAGCTCTATCCCCTGAGTCCCCAGGCCTGGGTTCTGCTCTCACAGTTCCAGTCCATTTCATCCTCCCTCTGCCAGAGCACAAGGTGCATTGGCCCTTTAAGAGGGTGCCCAAACTTCCAGCTGCCACTCCCTGGCAGACAGCACCCCACTGCTTTTCACAGCCAGTTGTTATATGAGTACCCTCCTCAGTTTGGTGCTCTCTGCTGGGGAAGCCCATCTTCGGGATTAGATTCCCGAGTTCTCAGTGGCTCCCCCCCACAGCTGAAATATCTCTCTGGGACTTCAGTTGCTGTCTGTGGGTGCCCGGCCAGCCCTTTCACACCTCCACTCCTCCTACCAGTCTCTATGTGGTCTCCACCTTCGGTCCTTGGGAATTAGGGTTTTCTCCTGCGAGTTTTCCGTTGATTATTCCAGAAGCCTTTCCGTATTTCAGTTGTAATTCCAGCTTGTTCCTGGGAGCATGTCCATGCTGCATCCTCCTACTCTGCCACCATTTTTCAGATTTTTTAAAAATACAAAAATTCTGTTCTGGCCAGGGCAGAATTTTGTCATAGCAACTACCTCCTGGTGGCTCAGTTGGTTGGAGCGTTGTCCCACACACCAAAAGGTTGGGAGTTTGATTCCCAGTCTGGGCACATACCTAGGTTTCAGGTTCAGTCACTGGTGGGGCGCTTATGGGAGGCAACAGATTAATGTTTCTCTCTCACATCAATATTTCTCTCTCTTCTCTCCCACTTCTCTCTGCCCCCCACCTTTCTTTCCCTCTAAAAAAATCAACGAAAATGTATCTTCAGGTGAAAAATTTTTAAAAAATTCTCAAAATCAGATATTCACTAAATAATTGTTTTACTGAATGGTTCATAGTCAAAACTTCTTGGACACCATAGTCTATGATTCAAAATTCAAATTTTGCCCTTTTTTAGGAATTTAGCTAAGGATTTAGATGTATTCTAGATAACATTAAAGTATGTTTTTTTCAAAAGCTAAGAAAGAAATAGGTGATGACCATAGTGGGAAAAATAGGGGACTAAGAGTTAAAAACCCAAATGCCAGACCAGTAGTGCTCAACAGAAATAAAGTATAAACTACGTCTAGTAGCCACATTAAAAAGGAAAAACAGGTTAAATTAATTTTGATAGTGTATTTTATTTAACCCATTGTATCTAACATATTATCATTTCAGTATGTACTCAGTATCAGAAAGTATTAAGGACATCATTTACTCTCTTTTTATCATTCAAGTGTACTTCACACACACTGCCCATTTTCAGATTAGTCGAGGCACATGTGCTACTCCAGGGGCCAGCAGACTGCAGGGGAGGAGAGGGTGTAAGCAGTGGTATTTGCCTTTTGGTACTTCAGTCTCTTCAACTGTGAACAATTAGATACCATGACTAGAACAATAAGGCCCTTTCTTCTGAGGCCACCTTTTTTTGTGGAAAGAGCAAAGACGCTATATTTTTTGCTCTCTTTCTATATGGTATTTTAATTGCCAGTATCATTTCTCTACACAAATAGTGATGTATGATAGTCTTGAAATAGCTGCATAGAATACATTAATTCTGAAAAGTTATGCTTCACCTTGGATTTAAGGGCTAGGTCAAACACTTGCATGGCACACTGAGGGCTCTGGAAATTTTATTAAAAATTTGACAATTACTATTTTAGTATATGGCCTACAAGTCAGTTTAAACAATTATACAGACAAGGGCCTATCAAGTAAAACTCAACTAGGTTGAAGGATAACATTAAATGTAGTAATAACATTCCTCTGACTACTAGATTAATTGCCCTATAACTTCAGAAGTCATGTGGTTCAGAAAGCCATCACTTTCCACCAAAAAATAAACTGACTACCTGTAACAGTGAAATGCTTCCTCTCTCTTTTGGCCTTCAGCTAACAGCTCCTGCTATAGGTATGATAATTACCTAGAGGTATTCTGCTTGCAGTATTGGGGTTTATTTTTTTTTTTTTTTATTGATTTGAGAGAGAGAGAAACATTGATTTGTTGCTCCACTTGATTCTTGGATGTGCCCTGACCGGCAACCAAACCCACAACCTTGGCATAGCGGGGACTATGCTCTAACCAACTGAGCTAGAGTTTCTGCAAGAGCAGCCCCTTGCCACAGAGGGTGCTTCCCCACACTCCCAAGAGGTAGGAAATATGTACAATTCACAGGAGCCTCCATAACTGGACTCAGATCTCAGATCAGTGGGGTCGGGGAGGGGTGGGTGTCAATGGACCAGGACCAACTGGGAACAAAGGGATTGGGAAATTTTTTTTAATATATTTTTTATTGATTAAGATATTACATATGTGTCCTTATCCCCACGTTACACCCTACCTCCCCCCTCATGCCCTCACCCCCCCGTTGTCCGTGTCCATTGGTTAGGCCTACATGCTTGCATAAAAGTCCTTTGGTTGCTCTTTCCCCCTTACCCCCAAAATAGGCTTTTACATGTGGTCACAGAGGGCAGCCAAGGAGCTGATCCAGAGAGCGGGCATCCTGTGCCCCTACAGGTCCCAAGTGTGGAGAGGGCGCCGGGCTCCCGTAGCACCATGTGGGCCCGGCCAGTGCAGTTCCTTCAGTGCTGGGAGAACCGCACTCAGCACGGCTGGTGCTGCCTGCCCCGAGGGTCCCTGCTCTTTTGGGGTCTGCACTTGCCCTGCTCTTGGTCCCTCACTGCGTGTGGGGGTGCAGGGATACGGGGTCTGTTGCTCCCCGGGGCCTGCACCCAGTGAGGCATCCTCACCTTTTCCCTCTGGGCAGGTGG
>NW_006297390.1:147747-153974 GCF_000327345.1 Myotis davidii | reverse complement strand
CCTTCCGCAGCTCCTGACCCTCAATGTGGTTTTCTCTTTTCTTCTAGTTGTAGAATTTCCACTCCACCAGCCTTCCGGTAGTTCTGGATGTTGACCGTCCTGTCCTTTTATTGCGTTTCTGAAGTTGTTGTAGAAGGCAGCAATCTCGGTGTTCCCCTATGCCGATCTTTGTTTTGACTCCCTCCCCAGCCTCGTCCTCAGGTACCAGTCCCCTTCCGCGCGCTCTTGAGCCTCCGTACCTTTGCACTTTACTTCCGCAGCTCCTGACCCTCAATGTGGTTTTCTCTTTTCTTCTAGTTGTAGAATTTCCACTCCACCAGCCTTCCGGTAGTTCTGGATGTTGACCGTCCTGTCCTTTTATTGCGTTTCTGAAGTTGTTGTAGAAGGCAGCAATCTCGGTGTTCCCCTATGCCGCCATCTTAGTTTCTCCGGGGATTGGGAAATTTTACTCTTCCTTGGATCCCTTTCAACACTTACCTGCCTACACCCATCCCTGCCTTGCCCCTCCTCCCTCCTCTTAACAATAAAAGATGCCCGAATTCCAGATTCTTCTTAAAATGGATTTGATAATTAGTTCATCTTCTCAAACCAGGCTTTCTCAATCAATAAACCTTGCCTCATTTCAAAACTCTGATCCATTGAATATTGGCCTTTCTTTTGAAGTATCAGGCCCACAAACCTTGGACCTGTAACTTACACAGTGCCTGTTTAAAAAAAAAACTACAATGAGAAAATATAAGGCACTTAAAAAAATTAATTTATAAGCCCAAACATCAAATCAGCTTTCAGTTAGGTATTATTTTTGACATTCTCTAAAATTGGCTCAACTTACCCGTGTGAGTCCTTTTGTGAGCCTGGAGCGATTTCTCCCGTGGAAACACCCTGTTACAGATGTTACAACGAATTCTGCTGGACGAATGCTCTCCTTCATTTATTAAATCCCGGACAGTATCTGCTCTGGGTCGACCACGCCGGATTCCATCCTGTAAACAATTTTATATTTTAAATATAATAGTATAAACACTATTATATTTCTTGGACTCCACTCATTATAGCAAAATATCATAATAAATGATTTTTTAAACTCCTTCTTGAGTGACATCACCAAAAATGGTAGAGTAGATAGTTTCAAGGACCCATCCCTCCCCAGATCACTGAAAAATCGAGTTGTCACAATCAGCTGTCACAGCTCCAGGAAATCACAGCAACTCAGTGAACACGGAGTCAAGAAAAAAGCAACTTGAAATAGTAGGAAAGCTTTACAGCATTTTGCACTTGCCCTTGCCCCTCTCCTTACTACACAGTGGTCTTGAAGCAGCAGCCTTCACTCTCAGTATGGGAACCTAGTCCCTGGCTCCAGAGAGAGCAGAGCAGAGCAGACATTATTATGAAAGAATTGTGTCTGTTTGACCTGAAGGACTGATGCAGGGTGTCTTTGATCTAACTTAGAACTCTCCAGGGTATAACAGTGCTACTCAAAACCTCTGTGAGGCAACTGACAATGTGCTGCCACCTGGGGCAAAAGAATTCAACTGAGGCAAACAAATATGCCAAAAGCCTGGGAGGAAACACTGGGGAGAGTCTTTGGGAAATTACGGCATTGGGAAGTGCCCTTGAAGCCTAAGGACAGGAATTGAGAAAGCCACACACTTGCTCAGGGTGGGAAGCATGCCCAGAAAAGACCTAAAAAGGCGGGAAGCTTTCACCTTTGGCTGATGTTAGGCTCAACACAGCAGGAAATGAAGACTAAGGCAGAGTTGCAAAAGAGCTAAGGCACAGAGCTATTCTGCAACAATTACAAGGTTTTTTCCCTTTCTTTTTTTGACTCCAGCATTCAAGATCTCTCTCAAAGGATGAGCTCATCACAAGCTAAAGAAACAGACTTTAGAGAACAAACATAACAAAATAGAGTTTACAAAAACAGTCTAGAAAACTTGCCAGACAACTAGAATCCACAGCAAACAACAAAAACAAATTCTGAGAAAGAAGGATCTGATTTTCAGAGTTACCACATTATAATGTTTACAACATCCAGTTTTCAACAAAATATTATAAAGCATGCAAAGAAACGAAAGCATGGTCCATATAGAGAAAAAATTAATAGAAATAGACATTGGCGTTACTAGACAAAAACTTCAAATGAATAAGGGATAACAAAAAGTCAGGAGAACACTCTCTCAACAAATAGAGAATATCAATAAAGAAACATTATTTTTTTAAAGAAATTCTGGAACTAAAAAGTACAATAACTGAAATGAAAATTTTGACTAGAGATCAATAATGGCAGATTTAAAAGGGCAAAAGAAAAAGTTAGCAAGTTTGAAGATAAGTCAACTTAAATTATCTAGTTAGGGCAGGGATGGGAACATCTGGTCCACAGGCAGTATAAACCCATGAGATCATTTGGTCTGGCCCTACCAAGACATTAGGGTGAGTTAATTAAATGTATGACCAAAAATAGTGGGCTAATTTTTAAGTTGATACTTTTATATGGCCTGTGAATAATCCTATATAATAAAAGTCTAATATGCAAATTGACCAAATGGCCGATCACTATGATGAGCATTGACCACTAAGGGGCAGATGCTCAACGCAGGAGCTGTCCCCAGCCCGCAGGCCCTGACTGGCAGCAGCAGGGCCAGCGAGCGGGCAGTGCCAGGCCAGCCAAGGTGGGTGCCAGTGAGGGCCCCTGATCACCCCGCCAGTTGCCCCACAGATCAGCCCTGATCACTGGCCAGGCCTAAGGAGACTACCCATGCACGAATTTCGTGCACCAGGTCTCTAGTGTTATAAATATTCAAATGGCCCTTGGCAGATTCCCTACCACTGAGTTCGAGAAATAAAAACAGGAAATAATGCGCCTAAGACACCTGTAGGCATCAAGTGTTTTAGTCCTTTCAGGCTGCTATGATGAAATACCAGACTGGGTAACTTACAAACACAGACATTTATTTCTCACAGTTCTGGAAGCTGGGAAGTCCAATATCAAGGTGCCAGCATGATCAGGTAAGGGCCCTCTTCCTGGTTCCTCACCAGCGCCTTCTCACTGTGTCCTTACACGTGGTAGAAGGGGAAAGGGTTCTCCCCAGAACCTCTTTGATGAAGGCACTAATCCCATTAATGAGGGCTCCCACCACCTAAGCACCTCCCAAAGCACTCCCCAACACCACCATCTTTGCAGGTCAGGATCTGAACACACAATTCTTCAGGAGAGGACAAACATTGAGACTAAGTATACCAACATAATTGAAGACCCAGGGGCAAGAAGGAAAGGAGCAGAAAGCATATTTGGAGAAATAATGGCTGCAAAGTTCCTAAATTTGATTAGACACAAGTCTAAAGATGCAAGAAGCTCAATGAACTTTAAGAAGAATAAAGTAAACAGATACACAGAGACACATTACATCAAACTATCAAAAGACAACTACAAAGAGAGAATCCTGAAAGCAGCAAGAGAGAAGCAGTTCATCACATACAAGGAGTCCACAAATAAGATTAATAACTGATTTCCCAGGAGAAACTAGTGAAAGCAGTGAGAAGACATGCTTAAAGTGCTGAAAGAAAAAACAAAAGTCACCAATAATCTATCCTTCAAAAATGAAGAAATCAAGCATTCCTACATAAACAAATGCTAAGAGAGTTCATTGCTAGGATACCTGCCCTACAATAAAGCTAAAGGGGGTTCTTCAGGCAGAAATAAAAGGATATTAGACAACAACTCAAAGCTGCACTCGAACAGGAATAAATGTAACAACACAAGTCAGAATTATTGTATTTTTGGCTTGTACCTCCTCTTTTCTTGCCTATATAATTTGAAAGACAAATGCCAAAAGTATAAAAAAAAATTTAATCTATATTAATGGGAACACAATATAATGTAATTTGCAACTACAATAACAGAAAGGGGGTAAGAGCTGTATAGGAACAGTTTTTTATACTGCAGAAGCTAAGGTTGTATGAATGAAAATGTTACACTACAAAAAATAAGTTAAACAAAAAGAAGGTAGTAATGGAGGAATTGAGAAACAAAATAGGTCTAGACATATAGAAAATAACAAAATGGCAGAAGTAAATTCTTCCATATCAGCCATCACTTTGAATGTAAACAGATTAAATTCTCCAACTAAAAGATAGAGATTGGCAGAATGGATTAAAAAAAAAAAACATAATCCAACTATATGCTGTCTACAAGAGACTCACTTTAAATTCAAAAATACAGATAGGTTAAAAGTGAAAAATGGAAAAAGAGATAATAGTTATAAACACATACGTACCTAATAAGAGTCCCCAAACTGTATGAAGGAAAAGTAGCAGAACTGAAGGTAGAAAGCGATAGTTCAAAAATAGCTGGAGATTTTCACTGTTAATTAATGGACAGGACAACTAGATAAGTCAACAAAGATATGGAAGACTTAACACTATAAACCAACTTAACAGACATATACAGAACATTCCACACAAAAACAGCAAAATACACGTTTTTCTCTAGTGCACATAGAACATTTCCCAGGACACACCATATCTGGTCACAAAGCAAGCATCAATAAATTTTTTAAAACTGAAATCATACAAAGTATCTACTTTGACACATATGGAATGAAACTATAAATCTGTAACAGAAGGAAAAACTGGAAAATTCACAAACATGTGGAAATTGGACAACACACTGAAACAGCCAATGGATCAAAGAGGAAATCACAGGGAAATTAGAAAATACTTTTGACATGACTGAAAACAAAAATACAACATATCAAAACTTGTGGGATACAGTTCTTGGATCCAAAGGCTTAAGATAAGACAGCAATTGCTGCCCAAACCCATCTAGAGAGTCAATGCAATCCCTATCAAAATTCTAAAGACCTTTTTTGCAGATATGGGAAAAGCAATCCTCAGCTTATATGGAAATGCAAGAGGCTCCAACAGCCAAAACAATATTTAAAAAGAACAAAACAGAGGCGAGCCGCTAAAGGGGAAGCGGTCCTGCCCCGGTCCTGCTCCTCTTTGCTGGCTGCTTGGGATGCCGGCGCTAAGGATGGAGAAGCTTTGTTCCCGCGTCCCCACCGAGGGCCAGGCTGCGGGGGACGGCCTGCCTGGCTTTGCGCGAGAAACGAACTCCTGTACCTGACGGGCATAGTTCCCCTCCCGGCCTGAGCGGAAGGACCCGGAGCCCAGCTGTCAGCGCGGACAGTGCAACCAATAACAGAGGCATTTCGCGGGGGGCGGGGGCTGGAAAACGATGGAGCGTGAGTTTGCAAATCCGTCCCGGCGTCTCATTTACCAAACACTTGTAGCCGACCTCTGCCCAGCAGGCGCCACGAGGAAAGGACACGTCACGGAACCATCCATCCTCCATTAGATGCTGGCTTTTGACTTGGACGGTTGGCCTGCGAGGCAGATCTGCGTGTCCCCCCCTTCCTGGACTTCCCTAGGTCGCCTTCATGTCGTCCTGGACAGTGTTTGCAGCACGTCGCCCAGGCGCTGCCCATGTCCGTATGTCCGGCTGCCCTTTTGAAGTCGTTTCATTCCCGCTGACATCATACTGTCTGGCTCCGTGCCTTTCCCTGGAGTCGGCCCCCAGACACGACTTGGAAATGAGCACAAATGGTTGCGCGGTGGTGGTTTTTTTAAGTGAGCGTTTTAAGCAAGCAGGTGACATTTGGGTGCACTTGTTGGTTGTCTCGGGCACCCCGGCCGAGATGCAGAGCAGACTGCGAGCCGCGGTGCCTGCCTTCCGAGGCGCCTGGAATGACCCCCTCAAACATGTGGGCAGGCGGAGTGATTGGTCACAGCTTCCTCCCTAAATAGTTCTGCGTGGATTTCACCCTGGTTACCTACCTTTCCAACTAGAAGTGAGTCATTTTAATGTAGAAACGCTACTCAAATCATTCTTCCTTCAAGTTGAAAGAAAAAAATATACAAGCTACGCCCTGACCGGTTTGGCTCAGTGGATAGAGCATCGGCCTGCGGACCGAAGGGTCCCGAGTTCGGTTCCAGTCAAGGGCATGGAAAGGTGTCCACAATGCACAAGTTTTGTTTTGTTTTTCAGGGGGAAGTTACTCATTATGGCATGATTCCATTTGTGTGCTTGCATATGTACATACAGAAAACTTCTGAAAGGGTGCAAAAGAAACACTTAGCAGTGGGTAACTCTGGGGATTAGATTGGGTGAAAGTGCAAAAAAGAGAAGGGAGATTTTTACTTTTCATTTATGTGCTTCTGAATTATTT
>NW_006297390.1:136890-147722 GCF_000327345.1 Myotis davidii | reverse complement strand
GAAAACAATAAACAACCAATAATATCAAGAGAGTCAAGGGAAAACAGAAGCACAAAAATAACTGGGGCGGGAGGGGGGGGAGGAAGGGGAAAAGCCAGCAGAAAAAAAAATAAAAAGAAAAAGAAAAACAACCTCACAACCAGCCTTTAAAAAAAAACACAAAACAATACAAAAGCAAAAAACAATATACTCAAAATCTAACAAATAGCAACAAAACAATAGAAAGATAAAAGAAGAGGGGAAAAAATTTTGGATAGTGAAAAAAGATAAGGGATAGGTGTATAAAGATTTAGAGCAGTGGATTGGAAATAGGATATATAAGTAGGGTGGAATTTTGACAGGAGGTAAACAGAAGGAATAGGGAAAATCCAAAGCAGGAATAGGGTAAGAGAAACAGGACAACAAAAGGGGAAAAGTGAGGAAGAGAGTTTTGGCTTAAGGGTAAATGTGAGATAGAGAGAAATGATGCTAAAGGAACGATGAAAGTAGAGCGTAGAACACTAATCCCAAAATAAAATAAAGAAAAATAAAAAAAATAAAAAAATAAAATGACACTTGAAAAAATGGTAAAAGGATAGCAATAATACTGGTTAAAAAATGTAGTAATTAAAAAGGTAAAGTGGAAAAAAAAGAAAAATAAAAAATAAAAAAATAATAAAATTATGACAATGAAAAAAAAAAAAACAAATAAATAAGTAAGACACACAAAAAAAAAAAAAAAAAAAAAAGAACAAAACAGAAGGACTCACACTTCCCTATTATAAAGCAACAACAATCAAGACAGTGTGGTGTTGGCATAAGGAAAGACATACAGACCAATAAAATAGAATTGAAAGTCAAGAAATAAACCCCTATCTATGACCAATTAATTTTCAACAAGGGGGCCAAGAACACTCAATGGGGAAAGAACAACAAATGGTTCTAAAATAACTCCATTTCTACATGTAAAAGAATGAAGTTGGACCCCTGTTCATACAATATATAAAAAAATTAACTCAAAATGTATCATACATCGAAGTGGCAGAGCTAAAAACTAAAAGAGCTCTTAAAAAGACAGAAATAACAATATGTAATAGGTTAATCAATAAAGAAATTAAAAATAAAAAGATAGAAATAAATCTTCCTGACCTTGTATTTGGCAATGGATTCTCAGATATGGCATCAAAAGCGTGAGCGACAAAAAGAATAGGATTGATATTCACATATTTAATAAGGGTCTAGAAACGAGCACACATAATGAACTTTTACAACTCAACAACAAAAAGACAACCCAATTAAAAGATGAATAAAGGACATACACATTTCTCCATAGTTATACAAATGGCCAGCAAGCCCATCATTATTAGTCATTAGGGAAATGCAAATCAAAACTACAGTGAGGCCCTAGCTGTTGGCTCAGTGGATAGAGCATCGGCCTGCGGACTGAAGGGTCCCAGGTTCGATTCCAGTCAAGGGCATGTACCGTGGTTGTGGGCACATCCCCAGTGGGGGGTGTGCGGGAGGCAGCTGATTGATGTTTCTGATTCTCTGTCCCTCTCCCTTCCTCTCTGTAAAAAATCAATAAAAAAATATATATTTTTAAAAAATTTGAATGTTAACACCTTACCAGGTGTATTGGTGAATATGTTCTCCCATTCAGTGCACTGTCTTTTCATTTTCTTTATGGTTTCCTTTGCTGTGCAAAAACATTTTAGTTTCATGTACTCCCATTTCTTCATTTTTTTTCTTTTGTTTTCTTTGTCCAAGAAGGCATATCAGAAAAAATTATTGCTATAAGAAATATCAGATATTACTGCCTATGTTTTCTAGGAATTTTATGATTTTGAGTCTAACATTTAAGTCTAATCCATTTTTAATTTATTCTTGTGTATTGTGTAAGAATGTAAAGGGTTCAGTCACAGTGGAAAAGTTTAACAGGTGGTACAATGTCTTGTCTCAATTTTTTGCACGTATCTGTACAATTTTTCTAACACCATTTGTTGAATAAACTATCTTTACCCCATTCTTTGTTCTTACTCCTTTGTCAAATATTGACCATAAAGGAATGGGTTTATTTTAGGGCTCTCTATTCTGTGCCATTGATCTACATGTCTTTTTTTTTTTTAATGCCAGTACCATGCTGGCTTAAGATATTCTTTATATGTTTTTATTGATTTCAGAGAGAGGAAGGAAGAGGGAGAGATAGAAACATCAATCATGAGAGAGAAGCACTGATCAGCTGCCTTCTGCACACCGTCTACTGAGTATGGAGCCCATAACCTGGGCATGTGCCCCAACCAGGAATCGAACAATGACCTCCTGGTTCATGGGCTGATGCTCAACCATTGAGCAACACCAGCTGAGCAGTAGCATGCTGTTTTGATGACTATGGCCTTGTAGTATAGTTTGATATCAGATAACATAATTCCTCCAACTTTGTTCTTCTTTCTCAAGGTCACTGTCTATTCGGGGTCTTTTTGATTCCACATAAGTTTTTGGAATATTTTTTCTAGTCTTGTTATCTTGATTGTGTTGACTCTGTAGATTGCTTTGGGTGGTATGGACAATATGATGATGTTAATTCTTCCTATCCATGAACACGTGGTATATGCTTCCACATTATTTGTATCTTCATCAGTTTCTTTCTTCACTGTCTTATAATTTTTCCCAAGTACTGGTCTTTTACATCCTTAATTTTACTCGTAGGTATTTTACGCTTTTTGAAGCAGTTGTGAATGGGATTGTTTTCTTAGTTTTCCTTTTGAGCATCCATTATTGCTGTAAAAAATGCAACTGGTTTTTTTTCCTATTTATTTTGTATCCTACTACTTTACTGAATTCATTTATCAGTTCTTAGCTTTTTGGTGGAATCTTTAGGGTTCTCTATATACAGTATCATGTCAACTACAGATAATGAGTTTTACTTCTTCCTTTCCATTTGGATGCCTCTTATGTCTTGCCTGATTGTTCTCTTGGACTTCCCGTACTATATTAAACAAGAGTGGTGAAAGAGGACATCCCTATCTTGCTGCTGATCTTAAGGACAATGGTGGTAGTTTTAGCCCATTGAGTATAATGTTTTCTGGGGGTTTGTCATATATGGCCTTTATTCCCTTGCCGTATGTTTCCTCTATGCCTACTTTGTTAAGAGTTTTTGTCATACATGGGAGCTGGATTTTATCAAATGCAATGCCTTTTCTGCATCTATTGTCATGATCATGTGGATTTTATCCTTCATTTTGTTTATGTGGTATGTCACTTTTATTGATTTGTAGACACTGTACCAACCTTTCATCCCCAGAATAAATCCCACTTGATCAAGGTGCATGATCTTTTTAATGTATTGCTGGATCCAACTGCCTAATCTTTTGTTGAGGATTTTAGCATCTATGCTCATCAGAGATACTGGCCTATAATTTTCTCTCTTTCTAGTGTCATTACTGATTTTGGAATTAGGCTAATGCTGGCCTTGTAAAATGAAGTTGGGAGCCTTCCCTCTTCTTGAACTTTTTGGAATTGAGGATAGGCGTCAGTTTCTCTTGGAATATTTAATAAAATTCACCTGTGAAGCCATCCAGTCCAGGACTTTGGCTTATTGGGAGTTTCTTTTTTTTATTACTGCTTCAGTTTCACTAGATGTAATCTGTCTATTCAGATTCTCTGATTCAGTTTTGGAAAATTTTATGTTTTTCTATAAGTTTACCTATTTCTTCCAAATTGTCCAATTTGTTGGTATATAGTTGTTCATAATAACCTCTTACAATCCTTTGTATTTCTTTGGTGTCAGTTGTTACTTCTTCTCTTTCATTACAACGGAATGTTATTAAGCCATAGAAATGATACATGCTACAAGGTAGACGATCCTCAAAAATAGTATGCGGCTGAACCTCTTTGGCTCAGCGGATAGAGTGTCGGCCTGCGGACTCAAGGGTCCTTTGGCTAATAACATGAGAGGGCAAATTACTTGTGTGACTTCTGAGCACAAGCTTCAAAAAGCCACCACATGGTTTCCATTTATAATGAAACTCAGAATTGGCAACGTCCTAAATGGAACTTGACTTACTTATGTTTAAGTCCAAATTAGCAAATCAATTTGACAATTATTGCTGATTATCAAATATTTTCATCTTCATCTTCTTTATTCATTGGCTATAATCCTCACTATAGCTACATGCAGCACTAGTCTTTCTTGATAAAATTGTTCATCCAGAATCAGCAAAGGGAGATTGGAATAAAATCAGAAAATCTGTTGCCATCATTTATTGAGCCGCAATAATTGTAAGATTGTTGCTGGTTATGGTTAAATCATGAATAATTGTTGTAAATATTGTTTTTAAAATGCTGAACAAATAAATGTAACATATATGATGCATAAAAAAGGTGACTTTGTTAAGAAGTTGAACATGAAATCAGGTTAATTAAAACCCTTAGTGATACAACTCCTCTGCTTGAAAGAATGCTTTTCCTAATAATATATGTATTTATTGAGAGAAAGGGGAGAGATGGAGAGAGGGGTAGGGAGGGAGGGAAACTTCAATTTGCTGTTCTACTTATATATGCATTCATTGATTGATTCTTACATTGCACTGAATCGGGATTGAGCTCATAACCTTGGTGAATTGGAAGATGCTCTAATCAACTGAGCTATCCAGGCAGGGTTCCTAATATTGTTTAAACAGCAAAAAAATATGTTGTTGACTATTATAATTATTTTATTTTTTCATTTTAGGAACTAAAAAACAAATGTGTTTATTGAGGCAAGAGGATACAAGCAATATAAAAATCAAAAGCTTCTCTAGCTTTAATTGGCGTTTCCTTCTCCTGTCAAATGGGGGTTGGATTTTATTTGTACTCTAGAGGCCCGGTGCATGGATTCGTGCAGCAGTGGGGTCCCTCCGTCTGGCCTGAACCCTCTCGCAATCTGGGACCCCTCGGGGGATGGTGGACTGACAGTTTGGCCCGATCCCCACAGGCCAGGCTGAGGGACCCCACCGGTGCATGAATCTGTGCACCAGGCCTCTAGTATGCATATAAGATGTTTGGTTAATCTCCTCCCAACCCCCCACCTCCCTCTTCCCTCTGAGATTCATCAGTCTTTTACATGTTTCCATGCCTGTGCTTTGAGTATCTACCCCCTGGTGGTCAGTGTGAGGCATAGCTACCAGTCGAAGGGTCAAATGGTCAGACACTTAGCATATTAGCCTTTTATATATGTAGATTTCCTAAGGATTCCAATCTGATCATCAAAGCCTTACACAGGGGGAAGCTGTGGAGCAGAGATTCCTTAAGCAACCCACTGGGAGAACTCATCAGGGCAGAGAACTGCTCAGTGCTGCCTGCTTCTTTCTCTTCTGCTTCTTGTATTCTACAAATAGTCCCTGCAACGATGGCAGCCTAGCAGTTAAGTGAAGAGGGGCTCTGGAAGCCCACTCTGCCGTCTCAGCACTGGTCCAGTCCTTCATTATTTTGTCCACAGCCTCATGGCCTTTTTGATTTTCCAAAAACCCAGGGAACTCCTTTCTCACGAGTACTCTCTGAGCCTTCTTTGTTAAAGAGCCTTTATCCCCAGCAAATTTGTGAGAGGTAAACATCATGGTTCCCATGGAATGTTCTATTTGAAATGGCATTTTGGTAAGGCCCTGGCCAAAGGCACAGCAGGACCACGGCTGGGATGTCCAGCCGGTTATTACAATTTCAAATAACTGATCAGTTCATCAATATAAAAATTTTAAATTACCCATTTCTATTTTCAATGTTTCTGGTAAAAAAATAAATAAACAAGCATATTTAGTAAGGAGAGAGATATATTTTTAAAAGTTAATCATTTGGCTGCTTTCAGCAACTCTTTAAGATCTTGTTTCAGCTACAAACCACACATGTATATTTTCCAGATGAGAAATAGATAGCTAAAAAAATACAACATCTTAGCCATATACAAGTGAGACTCCACCAAGTGCATTCTTTGAACTAAGAAAATTAGGCCAGGCAAGTAAGTAATGATCTAATGCCCTAAAATCAATAGCTAAAGAGCATCTTGTAAATACAAAAAAAAATAAGCAGTGCTAAAAAAAATAAAAATAAAAAATAAGCAGTGCTACTTAAAAAGGACCACTTTCATTTTGGCCTTAGCAATAAGAAAACGTTTCCAGGTACATTTTGACAATAATAATCTCATCAGCAACCAAACATAACTGTAGCCTAAGAGAGAAATCTTGTTGAGACTGCTTGATTTGCAAGGGAAGGTTAACAAATTCCAAGACACCCCATTGTTATTATGTAGCAAGTGCAGCGAAAGAAGCTACAAGAAAGAAGCAAGATGATTAAATTGCCAAAAATGTTTCATATTTCAGTAAATTTTTAAAATAGAATCTCAATACCTCCAGAGGTAGATTAGTGACTTGAAAGTGTTTTCTAAACTATTTCATGATAAATGTTTTGAGTTCTCAATGTCAATAACTAACTTTAAAATTATTTAATAAAATTTGGGTTATTTCTCAACCCACTTAACATAATGTACACATTTACTTAGGCTTATAAAATGTTATATTAAGCCCTAGCTGGTGTGGCTCAGTGGATAAAGTGTCAGCCTGAGGACTGAAGGGTTCGAGGTTCAATTCCGGTCAAGGGCACATGCCTGGGTTGCAGGTTCAATCCCCAGTGGGGGGCATGAAGGAGGCAGCGGATCAATGATTCTTTCTCATCATTGATGTTTTTATCTCTCTCCCTCTCCCTTCCTTTCTGAAATCAATTAAAATATTTTTAAAAGATAAAGTTGTATTAAAACTTGGTATTCATGTAATTACTAAAGAACTAAAAGTCTTTGATGCATTTTTATACAAAGTAAAATTCAAATCAAGTACTCAAGTAACGTAGAAGGAAAAGGAAAATCAGTCTCAGAGAGAGGCGTATGTACATTGACAAGAAAGAGAAAATGTAAAATTTTCATATTTCCTCCTTTGAAATCAGATTTAGATACAATTTCCTACGGCTCCCATACCTGCATTCTAACTCTATCCCCCACCTTGACCTATCTGCAAAACTTTCTAAGTCTTAATTTGAATGTGTCTATTATATTGTCTGTACCCTCATAAAGCATCTCCATTAAGATATAGATGGGTATCAATAGTATTTGTACAGTCTCCTTGCATTAGCTTAATATTAGAAATATAATAAACCCCTAAAGTCAATTCATACATGTTATACATGGGAGCAATATCATGTAGGGATTAAGAGCAAGGGCTGTGGAGGGTCCCAATCAGTTCTGCCACTTACTATATGATATAAACTTAATCTTAATCTTGGGGACTCTTTTCTCTAATTCCTCCTTCATCAGGTAAACAAGGTAAATTGGGAAAGGAATTCAAAACAGTCAACACAGAGCCTAGCTACTATGTTAACATGTTGTTTTTTTAAATATTGAATGCACTGGGGTGATATTCGTTAATAAAATGACATGTTTCAGCTGTACAATTCTATGACACATCATCTGTATATTGTATTGTGTGTTCACTATCCCAAGTCAAATTTCCTTCCAACACCATTTATCCTCCCTTTACCCTCTTCTACCTCCCTAATCTTCCTTTCCCTCTGGTAATCACCATACTGGTTTTTTTTGTGTGTCTATTAGCTTTTTCTTTTCTGTTAATTTTGTTTTATTGCTTAAACTATTACAAAGAGTATTATATATGTCTCCTTTTTTTTTTCTCCCCTTGACCTTCCCCTGGCCTCCCCTACCCCGCAGTGTCTTGTGTCCATTGGTTATGCTCGTATGCATGCATACAAGTCTTTAGGTTGATCTCTTACCCCCTCTAAGGCCCTCCCAGCACAATCATAGCCAACGGCTGTGGTTGTAAGCTTGAACCTATGGTCCGAACACGTGGCCCCACGTGCCTTTGTACACCCAAAAGGTTGTTAGGTGATATGAAGCAGCATGAACCTACTTGTATTCCAGTGAGTGGAAAGAAAAAATTTCCTACGAGAGCCTGCATAGTTTGTGCCGCCCATGGAAAAGGAGCAAATCTAGATACTTGTGTAAATTTTGTTTGGTCCCTCTTCATAGAGGAAAATCTTTTACGCAGTACCATACGTTAAAAAAGTACTAGGAACTTTAATTGTTTGTTTTTGTAAATAAAAATGTTATAATTATTGAAAAACAACACCTAAAGTGCATTATGATGATTTAAGTAACGTGCAGTTTGCCCAAAAACGTGCGGTCCCTGGCATATGTCTTAGAAATTTCTATGCAGTACGCAATGTGTTAACATGTTGTGTTTAATATGGAAGTAATTGCTCTGTACTAATCAGCTATCAGATGGTTGAAGAGTTCATGGGATGACAGAAAGGGGAAGCAGGATAGGCAGCTGACAGGTCCTGAAGGGTGAATGGTATCTGAGGCTAAGCACGGAGAAGCCAGTGAAGTAACCTCCTTAATGAGGTTGGGGAGAGGGTACAAGGGCACAAGGTGGGGAGGCTTGGAATATCTTATGGCAAAGGGAAATCAGACTTGCCCTTCCCTCCCAAAATTCTATAGAAGATAATGCTAATATGTAATTAGACCCACAAAAGTGCTAAGCAATCTTGTGTTTAGGGGCCAAAATAAGTGGCTAGACCAGTGGTTCTCAACCTATGGGGCGCGACCCCTTTGGGGAGTCGAACAACCCTTTCACAGAGGTCGCCTAAGACCATTGGAAAAACACATATATAATTACATATTGTTTTTGTGATTAGTCACTATGCTTTAATTATGTTCAATTTGTAACAATGAAAATACATCCTGCATATCAGATATTTACATTACGATTCATAACAGTAGCAAAATTACAGTTATGAAGTAGCAACGAAAATAACTTTATGGTTGGGGGTCACCACAACATGAGGAACTGTACAAAAGGGTCCCGGCATTAGGAAGGTTGAGAACCACTGGGCTAGATGATGAATTTCTTCCCACAGGCAGGGGAAGAACAAACGGAACAAGTAGAAGCTATACCAGGAGTGCAGGACTCAGGCACCTCCCTTGGGAGCAGCAGCAACAGACAACCAATGAACACAAATGTTGTTCTCACACCCACAGCTGCTGCTGCCTCTAACCTGCATACTGAGAAGGAGGTAGCGGGGAGTGTGCTACTAGCACCAGCTTTATTGCAAACTTGTGTCCCATCTTCCCAAAAAGTAAGCAGATTCAATCACTATGCTTCACCATGAGCATGTGGAGATGAAGAACTACCGTATATATAAGTACTTTCAGGAAGGAAAACAAAGGGGACGGCCACCCTGCTTTTAGAAGATACGATCACAAATCATACTAGGTGACTTCCTTAAATAAAGGCATATTCCAGACTCTCCCACCCTGCCCCAACTACCCCAACCCTGCAAGGTGAGGAAGCGTAAATGAGTGAAGTTTCGGAGTTTTATTTGGATTGTTCATTGATGAAAGGGCAAGTTAGAATCAATTCATCTAATAATTTATCAAACAGTTACAATATGAAAGATTGAGGAAATATAAAACAGCCTTTTCACTTTTACCCATTCTTCATAACTTCCAGTATATTTTAGCTCTGAAAAGAGGTGGACAAAGTGGAAATAAAATCCAAACCTGTGTGAGCAACTTTTATAAAAGGTTTGTGTGAAAATAAGTCTGTTTTAGGCCGAAAGAAACATATACATACAGATTTCATTTGCCTGGGATAACATTAATTTTCTTGGGTAATCCCAAATTAGATTGTTATAATTAATGAAATAATAATTCCAAAACCTTCCACAAGTATTTGTGCATGTATGCTTTTATGTTGCTCAACTATATAACCTAACACGTTTTTTAAAAAGGTCTAAACATCAGAAAAAAAAAAATATATATATATGATATCTATCCATCTTACTAAGGGCTACCTAGAGACAGCCAAGATTGGTTCCTTCACAAACTCACTCAGCACTATTGTGAACATTTTTACTGCTTGTTCAAACTTTTACTGAAGTGCAGCTTCAAGCATTGAAGTGTGTCAAAGCTCCTAGTTTTGTAACTTTATAGCTCTTTAATAACAACTACATTAGAAACACAAAGTGTATCAATTTCCTTGGGGCTCAAACACGGAGTTTCAACATCTTTGCTACTGAGTGTAAAATGATCAAACTTGTTTCAATTTGTAAATACAGTATTTGCCAATACAATGTAGTTATCCACTAGGTGATTTACTTGTTTTATCTTTGGCAAGCTGCTTATCTTACATAGTCAGTTAACACAGAATCTGAATAGTGACTTATAGTAGCACCACTTATTCATTCCGTAACTACTTCCTGAGCACTTTACTCCACATTTACAGTGTGTAAGGTACTCGGTCTACCAGAGAAATGATGCGGCCCCCTGGAGTTGACAGTGTACAGAGCTGAGTACATGAATGCAGAGAGGCAGCCCGAACACAGGCGTCAGGACCAGGAGCCACAGAAACCCAGCCCCAGCTCTCCACTGCCCAGCTGAGCGCCCGTGGGGAGGTCCCTTCGCCAGGCTCCAGCTCAGCCTCAACTGCCCAATCCGTACACTGTAGGTCTGCACCAGGCAGTCACACCCTTCCCAGCGCTAAACAGTCCCGGAGTCGATCAATTCGAGGTCAGCGACTACAGTGTACGTCGCAGGCCACTGTGCTTCAGCGCCTAGCAGAGCAGGTCGCTGGATGCACGGAGGGCGGCGAGAGCCCGACTTCCGCGGCCGAAGATTCCCCCACGCGCCTGCTCACTCGTCGGCTGCCTCCGCAGGCCTCTGTGGCGGGGTCGGGGCCGGGACCGGGATCTGCGGTGATGGAGCAGAGGCTGCGCAGCCCCTTCCCTCCCGCACCCCGAGGAGCTCCGGGGGGCAGCTCCTT
>NW_006297390.1:135224-135466 GCF_000327345.1 Myotis davidii | reverse complement strand
CCCAGGGGTGCTGCGTCTCTTAACCGGTGTCCGTCTGCCCAGCGGTGAGCTCGCTGCGAACGGACCCTGTCCTCGCCCCTGACTCCCCCCAGGCTTAGCGGGGCATCCGTCCCGACCTCGTGAGCGGGGCCTTGGTTCCCATCTTTGTGGGGTTTTAGGAAGTGGGCTCCCAGGTCCCCGTGCGCTGCTTGCGGGCGGAGGGACACGTCCGCTCGCGTCTGGGACCGAGGCCCCAAAGTCGC
>NW_006297390.1:121114-134512 GCF_000327345.1 Myotis davidii | reverse complement strand
GAAAGAATATACATTTTTGCTTTTAGTTAAGCAGAATAGCAAGATACACAAGAAAATGATACATCTGTTGACTCCAAGGAGAATTATGTGGCTGGAAAAGATTTCAAAAGATACAGCATATAACTCTGTATCTTTTGAATTTTGAACCAAGTAAAAGTATATTTCAATAAATAAAATAGTATGTAGCTAACATTTCCTGGAGGCCTACAATAATAAAATGCATGCTTCACTTACATTCTAATATCAACTGTTCTGTGAGGCAGATGTTATTATTCCCATTTTACATATGAGAAAACTTGAGGCTAACCCAAATCACACAACTTGATAAATCCTTTGGAAGGATGCCTCTGAAAACTGCCGGCGGATTATACCTCACATCTGCGGAACAAAAAGAAGAGGCTAAAAAATGGGGTCCCTGCATTTCTTAGTCACATTCCTCCTGTTCCAAAACTTTCAGGTTTTGGGGCTTAAATCCAATTTGATACTTTAATAGTTGATGTGGAAAGTTGAAAGTTCACCTCTCATTTCACTTAGTTTAGTAAACATTCATTTTGTTTTCACTATTTAATACCAAATGATTGCGCCATTTACTTCTGAAGCAGCTGGAAGGAAAATATAATCCATCTCTTTCATACTTAAAGTAAAAAAAGAAAAAGTGAGCACTCAAATTATGGGTTGAGCAAGATCCAACAGATTAAGCACCAACTGATAGTTATCTGTTTAACATTCACATGCCCCAGAGTGCAAGATGAATCATTCAGAACAGAACACTGACTTTCTGTTTCTAAAAATGACTCTTCACCAACCGTAACCTGGCAACTCCACGTGCCCTCTGCCACCAGAGAATAAAAGGCACGCCAGGAGCCTGTGAAGCGGGCAGAGGGTGATTGCAGGAGCAAAGCTGAGGTCATGCAGCTCGCTTGGCTCCATTTTATTGCAACTAGAAAGCTGTCTGAAGTGTGTGTGGATCATCATATTCCTGGTGTCTGTTCCGCCCCTGACCTGGCCACCAGCCCATAGTATATACAGATTCTGAAGAATACTAAGACCCATCTCAGAACACTTACTACATTGTTACAATAGTTTTTCTATTGTTAAAATGTAGGCCTCTTCTGGGAAAGCTATATACCTCAAACGCTCTTTTTTAAATGTACTTCAAAGTTTGTTAAAAATAGCAGTGAATTAATAACCAAAAAAACCCTGTTAATTTAATTATAGGCAAATGTTTTTTAAAATTAACAGGCTATTAATTTTCACAGATGACATACAGACTGGAAATTCTGTCCATTAAATCCAAAGTCTGTTAAATTGAGGGTTTTCCTGTATTTTAGGCCCATAGTAATGAATTATCAGCTGGACTTGGAATCAAGTTTAAAATGACCTGTGGTTATACACTAAGTAACACTAATTTGGCATGCTAGAGTAAAATCCAAAACTCATTTAAATGAAGCAGTGTAATGAGGCAGCCGATTAATACTTTCAACAGGCACTTAAGTATTGAGAGAGGTCACTGAACTGACTCTTGGGATTTTATCACACAAAGGAGCTTGTGGGTGCACTAGCCGTAAGCTCCGCCAAAGGTAGTCATAACATTTTGTACTTATGGGAACTTTCTGCTGTGGCACTTCATCTTAATTATTGTCATTTAATTAAGGTGAATAAGGACAAATCCATTTTTAAGTTCTATTCTTCTTCACTTCTTTGTGTCACTGATTAACTTTGGAGAATGGTGTTAGTGTAGTTATCACTGATACACACACACACACACACACACACACACACACACACTATACACACATATATAACTTTTTATTCATACCTGATTTTAATTTAGACTTACAGAAGAGCTGAAAAATAGTAGAGAGAGTTCCCAAATATCCCTCCCTCACTTTCCCCTAATGCTACCACCATAGCCAATGCTCAAAACCAGAAAATTAACATTAGGACAATACTATTAACTAAACTACAGTTCTTATTCAAACTTCATCAGTTTTCCACTTTTTCCTTCCACAACCTAGCTAGAATCTCACAGAGAAGAGAACAGGTTATCGCTTGGCCGTCTGTCCCTGCAGTCAGTAACGGTTTTGCAGTGGTTCTTTGTCTTTCATGATCCTGACACCTTCAAAGAGAATCGGTCAGTTACATTGTTGAACATCCCTCACTGTGAATTTTTGTGACTGGTTTCTTTCACTTAGCATGTTTTAAAGGCTTATCCATGTTGAAGTACACATAAGTACTTACCTCCTCTTTATGGCTGAAAAATATTTCACTGCAGGGATAAAGAGCACATGTTGTTTATCCATTTATCAGTTCATGGACAATGGGTTGTTTCCGCTTTTTGCCTATGATGAAGAGTGGCGGTAAGAACATTTACATACAAGCTTTTATGTGAATGTATATTTTTATTTCTCTTGAGTAATACCCAGGAGTGGAATTGCTGGGTCATATGGCAACTGTATGTTTACCTTTCTGAAGAACTGTCCAATTGTTTTCCAAAGCAACCACACCACTTTACGTTCCCACGAGCAGTGTATGAGGGTTCTGATTTCACATCCTCTCCCGCACTTGCTGTTATCTGTCTTTTTTATAGCAGCCATTCTTATGGCTGTGATACCCCTTAATTTTTAAGAATTCTTTATATAGTGACCCTGCGCGTGAAATCACACGAGACCTGGGACCTCGGGGCTCCTCAATGGATTTCCCCAAAGAGGTAGGCCGGAGCTGGGGGTCCTTCACCTCCCCGGCACACAGAGCCGCGGGACCCCCAGGCCTCGCCATGCGGAGCGGTCGCTGGGCCCCACCTCTGCACCGCACACACAACGTCAAGTCCCTGTCGACCTGTGCATACCTCCTTGCACACGCAGCCCTGCCCACCGGCACGCACCCACTGCACATGCAGCCTCCTTGTGACAGCATGAGGGCATCATGGCATGAGGGCATGATGACCACCTAGGCTATTATTAGTATAGACTAGAGGCCCAGTGCACAAAATTTGTGCACAGGTAGGGTCCCTAGCGGCTGCCAGCAACCAGCCGGGGCCTTCCTTCATTCCGCGCCGCCCCCTGGTGGTCAGCGCATGTCACAGCAAGCAATAGAACTCCCGGTCTTCCAATCAAACTCCTGCAGGGGCACTTTGCATATTAGCCTTTTCTATCCTATATAATAAAGAGCTAATATGCAAATAGTCATCACACCCTCATGCCATCATGCCATAACAGCTCAGACACTCAACACTGGGGAGAGAGGAATGGGGACCAGCCAGGCTGCGGCCTAGGAAAGGGACAAGCCACCGGCCCCATGGTCCCGGGCACCTGCAGCTGCAGCCTGGGCAAAGCCATTCACCCATGGTCCCCTGCAGTTGCGGCCAGCCCTGGTGAAGCCGGACTAGGTCCTGGGTGCCTGCAGCCAGCCAGAGGGAGGGAAGCCTGGGTCTTGGGTGCGGGTGAGGCACAGGTGGTTAGGGGTGATCAGGCCAGCAGGGGAGCAGTTAGGGGCAATCAGGCCAGTAGGGGAGTAGTTAGGGGTGATCGGGCAGGCAGGCAGAGGGGTTAGGGGCAATCAGGCAGGCAGGCAGGCGAGCAGTTAGGAGCCAGTGGTCCTGGATTGCGAGAGGCAGTCAGACATCCCCCGAGGGGTCCTGGATTGGAGAGGGTGCAGGCTGGGCTAAGGGACCGCCCCCCCATGCACGAATTTCGTGCACCAGGCCTCTAGTATATAAATATTCTAGAAACAGGGAGGTGATAGTGTGAAGCCCAAGTGTGTTCATTGGGGTGACCATCCTGTCACACCCACATCTTCAGGACTTGGTGCTACACTGGGAAGACTGCACCTGCGTTTCCATGGAATTACCAACCCCCTTCTGTTAGGAGGAAAGACAGCATCTGACGAGATCTGCTCAATAGAGCTCAGGCCTGAGAGATGTGAAGTGGCCTTTTTGTTTATTTTTTACTAGAGGCCTGGCGCACGAAATTCATGCAGGGTAGGGTCCCTAGGCCTGGCCTCCCTGCCTCCCCACCTCCTCCTTCCTTGCTCTCTCAGCACCCCGCCGCTGATCGCCTGCCATGTTCCGCGCTGCCCCCTGGTGGTCAGTGCACACCAGTGAGCAATCAAACTCCTACTCTCCTGGTCAAACTCCCGAGCAGACAATTTGCATATTAGCCTTTTATATATATAGATGGCCTTTTGTCTATAGCGTATATGCTCTACTTTCTCCCAGGTTGTCAGTTGTTTTCTGACTTGATTTACAAAATTTTTGTCACACAAATTTATTAGAAATTTCATCTTTACCTTAGTGACTTAAGATGCCACCTCTGTCATATACTGTTTCCAAATGTATTTCGGTCTAATTTTATTTTATTTTATTTACTAGTGCCCTGGTGCATGGATTTGTGCACATTGAAAGGAAATTAATTAGAAGGTGGCCGGTGGGACGGAACTGCGCGAGATGGGCCAGACACACCCTGGAGCCAACCTCCCACAGTCCCTCCCCAGCTGGCTGCACCTGGGGTGGCGCCACAGCTCAGAAGGGTGTCTGTGGAGTGAGCAGGGTCCCTCCAGCAGGTGGAGTCCCTCAGCCTGGCCTGCGGGGATTGGGCCGAAATCAGCTCTCCAACATCCCGAGGGGTCCTGGATTGCAAGAGGGCGGTTCTTTGGTGACACACCCCAGAATCGGGCTCCCTCCTCCCTAATTCCAGGTGTGTCACTCAAGAAGCTTACCTGCCAAGTCACCACAGCTCTGCAGCTCCTGCGTTGAGTGTCTGCCCCCTGGTGGTCAGTGCACGTCCCAGTCAGAGCGTCTGCCCCCTGGTGGTCATTGCACATCATAGTGACAGGTTGGACAGTCGCATAGTCGCTTAGCCTTTTATATATACAAACGAGAGGCCCGGTGCATAAAATTTGTGCACAGGGGGTGGATCTCTCAGCCTGACCTGCACCCTCTCCAATCTGGAGCCCTGACGGCTTAGGCCCACTCCCTGTGGTTCTCTGCTGTCTGCGGGGCCTGGCCACTCCACGCCTGCTGCCCAGAGGCTCTCCGCAGCCCAGAGGCTCTCTGTGGATGGGGCAGGATGCTTGCCTTGTTGTGGGCTTAATCCCCAGTTGGTGGCGTGCAGGAGGCAGCCGACCGGTGATTCTCTCTCACTGATGACGTTTCTGTGTCTCTCTCCCGCTCCCTTCCTCTCAGAAATCAATGAAAAGATATTAAATCACCCCATTTTCCCCTCTTCCTTTCTGAGCTTCCTTGTCTGAACTTGCCCTTTCCTCTCTCTTCTTCCTTCCGTCTCCTCTGCTGCCACTGACTTGAAGGAAAATGAGAATAGGAAT
Source organism: Myotis davidii (assembly GCF_000327345.1). Lineage (NCBI taxonomy): Eukaryota > Metazoa > Chordata > Mammalia > Chiroptera > Vespertilionidae > Myotis > Myotis davidii. Next base: position 129,190 of record NW_006297390.1, on the reverse strand, counting down.
TCCAATAGCTCCTTTTGGAAAAAAACTAGTCTCAGCTAGAGAGGAGCTGGCAATTGCTCCCGACTTTACCTGGGACCCTGATGGATTCACAGAAATTTAACTGTTAGAACATGTAATCCTGGCTATTCTGACCTATTCCAATTAATACACCTACTGGTTTCTAAGAGCAAGGCAGCAGAATTACCAAGTAAGGTCTGTGAAACTGTAGAGGAATCTTTCGCTGTAAAAAGCCAGGTCACCATAAGAAAGATATAGAAAAAAACAAACTGAAATGGGATTTACAAAGAGAAAACAGAAGCAAACAGAGGGATGCTTCCGCACTCTTTTCCACCCAGACAGGCCGGTTTCTCAAACATCCTCCCTCCCTGAAGTTGGTGAGCTGTGGCCTAGGGTGGGGGAGTCAGAGAAGCCCGAGGTGAGATCTGAGGCCCTGATGTCACCGGAGAGCTTTCTGCATTTGAATGAAGCCTTGGAGTGAGATCCATTGGAATGAATCACCCTGACCTCTCCTCCTGCTTGCTCCCTACCCCACCCCCTACTCCCCGAGCCCAGGATCTGTCTGCTCCCAGCTGCCTCCCCCGAACATGCCGGGTGCAGGTGGATCCCAGAGCACTGCTCCCCACAGCAGCGTCCAGCTCCGGAGGGTGCCAGCGCCCTGCAGCCTGTGGTGCTGTGGTCCCAGGGACAGCAACACCCAGCAACGGCGGGTCCTCAGCCTCCCTCCAGACACAGGAGGAAAGACAACCTAAGCAGCAAGCCTAAGGGGCGCCTGGGAGGGACGTGCTTGCCGAGCTTCCATGTAGAAGGCCACACGTGCGTGTTGCCCAGAGGCCCTCCGGGCCGGAGCGGAAGGCTTGCCTTGTCGCCACAGCGATGAAGCAAGCATTCTGCCAGGCCACTCACACTGCCCACTCTCAGCAGCACCCCCCCTCCCAGGACTGGGGGATTCCAGCGGGCTGAGGGGACTGGGCGCTGCCATCTTGTGGCTATGTGCACCTCCATCTTTGTGATGGAGTGATGGTTAATTTGCATATGCAGGCTGACACTCTAGCCACTGAACTAAACCAGCTAGGGCTTTATTAATTTTTTTAAAGAGAGAGGAAGGGAGAGAGAGAGAAAAAGAAACATAGATGTGTGAGAGAGAAACATCTATAGGTTGCCTCCCGTATATACCCCAACTGGGGATCAAACCAGAAACCTAGGTATGCACCCTGACCTAGAATCAAACCTGCAATATTTTGGTGTACGGGATGACACTCCAACCAGGCCAGGGCCTTGGGTCTAATTTTAAGTTTATGTTCTATTCCACTGATCCATTTGCCTATTAACTTACCAGTACTACCCTGTGTTAATTATAGACTTATATGTTTTAATTATAGTGACTTATATGTATTAATAGGTAGTAAATTAGTCCCCACATAGTTTTTCTTTTCCAGGGTTTTCTTGGTTATTCTTGCATGTTTGCTTTTCTATATAAGCTTTAGCATCAACTTTTCTGACTCTATAAAATGGCTTGTTAGTATTTTTATTGGGATTGCATTACATTTACAAATTAACTTTGAAAGAACTTACATCCTTATAGTGTTCAGTAATTCTACCCTATAACAGAGGATGTCTTTTTATTTTTTCAAGTCTGTTTTCATAGGTTTCAGTAGTGTTGTAGCACTTCTTCATTTTCTTTTTTTGTTAAATTTAATCCTAAATACTTAATCTTGTTAGTTGCTATGGTAAATGAGGTTGTCTCTAACATTATGTCTTCTGTTTATTGTTTGTGTATATGAAAGCTATTGATTCTTGTATGTTAATGTTATATCCTGCCACTTCACTGAATTCTTTTATTGCCTAATTATATCATTGATTTTTCTGGAAGTTTCCAAGTACAGTATACTATCATATCATCTGCAAATAGAGATATTTTTACTTCTTTACCCATCCTGATACCTCTAATTGCTTTATGTTGTCTAATTGCATGGGTTAATACCTCTCACACAATGTTGAATAGTGGTGGACAGGACACATCCTTGTCTTGTTTCCAATCCTAGAAGAATTGCCTGCAGTATTTTTCCATTAAATAAGAAACTAGCTTTAGGAGTAATGTATGTATATATATATATACATTTTTTCTACCATGTTAAGAAATTTTTCTTTAATTACTATCTTCTTGAGTGTTTTTATGATGAATAAGTGTTGACTTGTTCATTTTTCAGCCTCTGTGGAGATTACAAACTTTTTATTAGATTTATTAATATGGTGTATGATATTAATTGATTTCCAAATACTAAACCAGATCTGCACTTCTGGAATAAATCTCACTTGGTCATGGTGTATTATTCTCTTAATGTGGTATTAACTTCTTTTTGCAAATATTTTGTTTAGAATTTTTAAATCAATATTCATGAATGATTGGCCAATAGTTTTCTTTCTTTGGACTATATCTAATTTAGATATCAGTGTTATATTTGCTTCATAAAAGAAATTAGTAAGTTTCCTGCCTTTTTAATGCACTAGATGGATGGTTTGGTAAAATGCCCCTGTGAAATCATATGGGCCTAGTGTTTTTTCTTGATGTGGTTACTTAATAGTTTTCTCTGTTTCTTCTATGGCAATTAGTTTCTTTACGCTCTCTAACTCTAATGGGTTCGATTTTGTTCCTCTAAACTTCCCTAGGATATTATTTGCATAGAAGTCTGCAAAGTAGTCTCATATGGTTTTAAAGTTTTTCTTGCCCCAGTGGCTATCTCCCCCTTATTGATATTAATTTATTGTGTGTTTTAAGAGAAAGCAAATATAATATGTGATGGTATGAAAAGAGAAGTTATTCTTTTTCTTGGTACATTTCTATATTTCATTTTTCCCAGTGGAAAGATTCACATATTATATAAACGTTTTAAAAGCCATGTGAACAAAAGAATAAGGCCCAATAGGACACATATCAGCAGAGGGGTGGTCTCTAACAGGTAAGTGCCTGCTAAATGGGGTCTATTGCTCCACATGCTGCTTGATATAAACGAACATGCCGGGATACAGCCTGAGTCAGCCAACTGTGTTAAACATTGCATTAGTATTTGGAGCACATTTTGGAAATGATTGCATTGCTAGTTAAATGAGCACATTTTTTATGTACATGCCGCCCCTCTCCCCCAACTAAAGGGAAAGCCTATTTGTGAGGTCAGGGGCAGACTTCTCTCATGGTAGCAGCAGAGGCCCCTGGTTATACCAGGTGTTCAAAAGCTGAGGACTGGTTATGACTGTGACAGGAGTCTACCACCGTGCGCTTCGTGATGCAGAGCACTACTACATGTTTTCTTATTTGGCCGGCACAGGATCTCTACGAGGCAGACTTGCAGGGGTTTCTGCATTTTAAGGCTGAAAAAAATCTCAAAGAGATGAAGTGGCTTTGCTCAGCCCTCTGGCCCCTTGGGGTGGGGTTAGGGTGGCACCCGGTCCGCTCCTCTTCCCGTGCGCTCAGTGCTCACCCAGCCTGACCTCTCCCGGGCCGCGTGTCAATGGTATGCCCCATCACAACGTTTGCTAAACAATGTCAAGAGCAGAAATGTCGGATTGTCAAAACGATTTAGATATTGACCTTTCTAATGCTCACTCAGCCTTAAGAGGGTAATTATGTATTGACTTAGGAAACCTAGCCACTTTAAAAGACTTACTAGAATGGCAGGAATGATCTGTGATGCCAAGCAAAGGGGTCCAGCACACTGTGTGACTTAGCATTTCCATTTAGCTGAAAGTAAGTTCTCAGTCATTCCACTCCCATCCATTCAACAAACAGTTATGAATGCCAGGTATGTGCCAATGGCTGTTGTCAGCACTGAGGATAGAGCAGCGATAACCAAGTCTCCACGCTCCGGTGGAGGGAGACAGGTGACGCAGTGGGAATCCTGTAGAGGGACATCAAGTGGGAAAGGGGACTTTAATCAAGCTGGTCAGGTGAGGTCTCGCTGATAAGGAGACATCTGAGCAGGGATGTACAGGAATTTAGGGAGTGAGCCACACTGGGGAAAGCTAGCTCTTAGCTCCTCTGGATGACGCAGCAGCTGCTGATTTCCATGGCATTTCCCCAAGCCAGCCATGGGTGTGATTGCTAATCCAAGAATAACAGTAGGAAGGCCCTGGGGCAGGAGAGAAAATTCTCTTGGTCATTGTGAAAAGTGTGGAGGAGAAAGCAAGGTCTCCCATCCATAGAGGCTGCAGGAGCTCACCATCTTTAACAAGCTCAGAGGATTAGTGTGCTCAGAGTCTTGTCTTCACGTGGTTGCTTTTATTTGAAATAACCTTTCTAGTAAATAGCAAAGCCTATTATGGCTCTGTTGTCGAGGTCAAAAGAAAATATTGACCATTTCATGTATCCATCGATTTTTATCTCTACATCTTCACCATGTGGTCACTGTCTTCAGTCTTTGTTATTTAATACATTGAATTTTGACCTAAAGAACTTACTTAAGCTGCATAGCATGAGGCTCTTGAAAAATGTAGCTGACCAGGGAAAACAAGCAGAAGGGCTGTCTTTTTAGCTGAATGCCTGTTGAGGGAAACTGCCCTTTGTGCTACAGAAACTTCGCTTCTTGCTCCGCTGTGTATCTGCCACGTTCTCCTGTTTCTCTCGCTGCCGGGAGAATATCCAGGACACGGGGTCTCTTTGCGTCACTCCCCTCACAGCCTAGTGATCTCCAAGCCCAAAACTCAATGACTCCCAACAACACCCTGCTATTACCGTACATTCTGCGGGTTGACTGGACTCAACTGGGCAACTCTGATGGGCTTGCTTGCTGTGTCTCGCGCAGCGGCAGTCACATGGCAGGCTGTGCTCAAGCCAGTGGTGCAAGAATGACCGAGTTTCTCTCTCCTTCCCCATCGTAGGTTAGGGCTTCTCCGCTCTGGGGGGCCTTTCCACGTGGCTGTGGGCTTTCTCACAGCTTGACAGCCCATTTCCAAGGAGAGTTCCAAGAAAAAAGGAAATGGAAGCCACCATTCCTCTGAATGGTAAGGCCGAGAATGGGCACAGCACCATCTCCACTGGCAGGTCCCAGCCGGTCCAGATGCAATACGGGAGGGGACTGCACGGTTACGTGAGTGTGGCAAAGTGAAGTTCATTGAGAGCCATCGCCTCATCCCTTTGCAGTGTAGCAAATGTCCCACCTGAGGAGATGGTGATAGTGGAGCCTGTGCCTGGGATGGGCAGAGAGTATATGGGAAACCTCTGTACCTTCTGCTCAATTTTGCTGTGCATCTAAAAATTGCTCTAAAAAAATCAAGTCCATTAAATATGTGTGTGTTTTTGGTTTTTTAAAAAATATATTTTATTGGTTTTTTTTTTTTTACAGAGAGGAAGGGAGAGGGATGGAGAGTTAGAAACATGGATGAGAGAGAAACATCGATCAGCTGCCTCCTGCACACTCCCTACTGGGGATGTGCCCACAACCAAGGTACATGCCCTTGACCGCAGTCGAACCCGGGACCCTTGAGTCCGCAGGCCGATGCTCTATCCATTGAGCCAAACCGGTTTTGGCGTGTGTGTGTGTTTTTAAAATGCCAAATGGTTACTAATAATTTTCTGAGAGGGTGGGATGAATGGACAAATTATGAGGACTTTCTTATCACATATTTTGGTGATATTTGGGGCTTTTTTATTTTTCATATCTGTAAACATTTAATCAGAAAAAATATATAATGTATATATGAGAAAACAAAAGTAAGGGGTGGCTGCCCTGGTTGGTGTTGCTCAATGGTTAGAGCGTCCTCCCACTCACCGAAGGGTCTCAAGTTCGATTCTCGGTCAAGGGCACGCTCCTGGGCTGCAGATTTGATCCCTCGCCCCAGTCGAGATATATGCATTCTCTCTCTTTCTCTCTCTCTCTCTCTCTCTCTCCCCTTCACCCCCTTCCTTCCACTCTCTCTAAAAATCAATGGAAAAAATATCTTCGGATGAGGATTAACAACAACAACAAAAAGTAAAGGATGGCCAACTCTTTGGGATGAATAATGAAAGACAAAGGGGGCAGAACCCGCCCCTGCCACTGCGTCTCGTGATAGGCCGGACACACAGCTGACGCCCAGTGAGGCCGGACACACAGCTGACGCTCAGTGAGGCTGGCAGATGTCTTAGCTTCGCGCTAACAGTCTCAGCCTGCACACGTGTCTGAGAAATGCTGGGCGAGCACAGGGCCCATCCCCTTGAAAGCCACCACTGCCCCTTTGCCAATCACTCCTGGCTGGGACTGGGAACCTCAAAGGAGAGACGATGCCTTTGAGGAGCAAGACCTCTGAGGGACGTGGAGGTATTCAGGTTTCGCAGGAGGGGTCCTCAGGGGAGGGCCGGCCACTGGGGCAGCGTAGGAAGGCTGGGCAGGGACTTCAGAGGGGTCTTGAGAGCCCATGGGGTTTGCTGAGACTTTTTGAGCCAGCACAGAAGAGAACAGCCTCCTGGGTTTCCCACCTTTGGCTAATTATATTTTTGCTAACACGGGAAAGCAGCCTGGACTTGGACGTGGGGCCTGGTTTCAACACTAGCTTTACGACTCCTTACCTCTGTGACCTTTAGGCCTTTTCACTGTAATTTCCTCCTGGATAAACTATGATAACAACACCTATCTTTCAGGATCCTTCTAAGGATCCCCTGGCATGATGTGGGCACTCAGCTGGTTAATGAGTTGAGATGTGTCTGTAAGAAATGAACACTAACAGGGTGTATTTGAGGGATTTCTAGGTAGAAACAGGGAGAGAGGGGAGTAGGACAATCCTTCCATGCAGGAAATGGACCCTAGAGGGCTTTTAGCTCTGTTTACAGACACTATAAATGTGGAGTCTAATATAACAAATTAAAAACATTCCCAAGGAGAATAAACTAGTTCCCTCAGGGGAGAAAGTGGACCCCTCAGTGCCAAGCACAGAAGGAACAGGGGGAGCTGTGGCCTGGAGAGCAGGGCCCTGCGCACTGGGCAAGGCCGGGTGGCTCTCCGGGCGTGGGCTCTGCTGACGATGCAGAGGTGGGAGAAAAGGCCTGGGCGTGAGAAGACATCGTAGACGCCTTAGACGTCGTCCCTGGAGCGTCAGTGGTTCCCAGAAACGTAGCTGCGGCAGCTCTAGAGGAAGCCCTTGGGCACCTCTGGCTGACACAGGAGGCTGCTGATTTCCATGGCATTTCCCCAAGCCAAACATGGCTTTGATTGGCCAACCCAGGAATGGGCTGTAAGTCTCATATCCATTGCCTCAACTGAAAACTCTCTTCTGACAATCACTCAAGTGGGAGGATATGTATGTCTAGGGTCATACATGCCAGCATTGCTGAAAATGGTGAAACATGGGTGTTATGCCCAGATTTCAAGATTCCCAAGAGCCCACCAGGGAGCCAGCGAGTCCGATACAAAAGCAAAGAGTCTTTTATTCAAACTCGGGTCTGGCTCCCCTACCCTCCTTACTGACACAGCAGCAGGTGGCAGAGAGAGGGCTAGCCCGATGTGAAGAGGAGTTTTATAGGGGGGTGGAGTAAGGGGAGGAGAGGGGACCGTGGGCCCTGCTGATTGGCCAGGCGCAAGTCGGTGTCTCGTTACACAGGATGTGGTCATATCGATGGCATGCACTTCCCTTGATTGTCATTGGTTGGTTTAGAGAAATCCTGGGTGTGGCTAGCAGAGGCTTGGGCTTCCGGGAAGAAACCTTGCCGAGCACATGGCTCTGCCCAAAAATGGAGGACCCAGGGTAAGATGGAGGGCGTAGTCTTTGCCCTTTCATTACCCCCTTTGTCTTGGAACTTCTGGCTCAATCATGAGATGGACTGCATTTCTATTTCACCATTGCTAGAGGCCCGTACTGGGCACACATTACTATCAACTGAACTATCCCTGTAAGCTTAACAAATGGTCCGGTGGAAGGGAAAGAAACCATTTTAGCTTTAACAACTTCTATTGAAATAGAATTTTTCTTCTTAAAATCCCTCCATGGCTATCAAAAAGCCAAATCAAGATTAATTTATTTACTGTCCTGATGTTTGCATAAACACAACAAGAATGGTAACTGACTACCTTTGCTAGAATTTCATGGTTGAATCTAAATGTGCCCCATTGG